>NC_137051.1:41979725-42052225 GCF_032717465.1 Coenobita brevimanus | reverse complement strand
TAATGTGCTGATTAAATCGCTAAGGAAGAGGTGTAAAGAATTTGCAAAGCAGCTCACAGTACGATCCTGGATGCAGAAAAAAAAAATGAAGCAAAGTTACCTCATATTTTCAAACCAAGAGAAAGATACTAATTTGATTTATATTTTGTTATGGAGAAATTTGTCCAGATTTTCACATTAAGGTGCAGTATATTCCTAGATTTCCACTTTCCTTTTTATTGAGCCAAAAGCGTAATAGTGAAAAAATCTAATGAAAAATCGAATAGTCTCTTTCTTGACCCAGTGCCCACCTACCTACAAGATTCCATTGAAAGCCGATAGCAAGTTTTTGATATATCTTGGCCATAGACAGACAGATAGACAGATAAAAAGACAGACAGACAGACAGACAGACAGATAGAAAGACAGACAGACAGACATATAGATAGACAGAGAGAAAGACAGACAGATTGAGAGATAGACATATAGACAGACACAGACACGGGTGAATACATAACTTCCTTCAACTTCACTGGCGGAGGTAACTAGGCACATAAAGCAGTCACCACACAAACATTATCAAACCCTCCAGCATCCCACCACCAGCATCCCACAACCACACACACACACACACACACACACACACACACACACACATACGTGTACACAGAACAGGCGAAACTTGGAATGTGAAATCCGTAGACTTTCAGGCAGCAAAATTTCTTGGTGAATTTATAGCCGATCGAAAGTTAGGTTAGGTCACTTTGGGCAGGGTTTGGTCTGATTAGGTAATTTTTGGTTGGGTTGGGTTCAGTTCGACTAGATATAGACGGATTAGGTTAGATTGCTTTAGAATACGTCGGTTTTGATAGGTTTTGGGTTGGGTTTTATTTGGTTGGGTTAGGCTGGGTTAGGTTCTGTTGGATTAGGTCATTTTAGGCTTGACTGGGTTGGGTTAGGTCGGGTATGGTATGGTTAAGTGAGACTGGGTAGGATTAGGTAGGGTTAGATGCGGTTAGGCTGCATCAGAATTGGTTAGGTTAGGTATGTGCAGGTTACGTGAGATTGTGAGGTTAAATACAATTAGACTGGGTTAGGTGAGGTTAAGTTAGATTAGGTTGGGTTAATTTAGGTTGGATTAGGACATTCGAGGTCAGACGAAATTCAGTTCGAACAAATATTTATAGGTTAGGTGAGACTGGCTAAAATAAATCGGTTTAGATATGATTAGGTTGGTTTGGGTTAGGTGAAGTTGAAATACAGAACCACAGGTGTTTATTGATAAAGTGGACTGGCGTTTGAACCGACTATGAGGCACGAGTTTTGTTGACGTCACTTCATAAGCTGGTGGTTAGATTTTGCTGGATTTTCCCGCCATTGTCCTCCTGTCTGTGATCTGTCGCCTTGTTCCCACTGCACCCACCAAAGGTATGCTGTTTGACTTCATTCTGTACTCTGACTTGGCCTACAATTTCCATCTATCCAACTTGAATACTGAGTTGTAGCAATGGATTAATACTAGAACATGTAAGTCACAAAAAAGTGCCATTGAAGAGGAGCTGTAGCGTTGCCCTTTTCTGCCAATGACCCATGTGAAGTAAGCGGCAAGTGGACGAAAATCTGGGCCAAGTTACCCTGAAAAAAAGTAGTATAATGAAGGATAGTATGATATTCTAGGAAGTTGTGGACAGTTGAGAGTTGTTTGTTAATTTCAATAAAGGGGCAGGCAGACAGACAGACAGATAGAGGACAGACAGATGCAAAGAACGGAGACACGATAGGGGAGAAGAATCCTGACGTTATTATGAGTGTAGTTGACTGCATAGCACACTACATTATATTTGTGCCCTAACTTTAATAGCATGTTTATATATAACCAAGGTTCGTTGACAAGTAGTGAACACACACACACACACACACACACACACACACAATACTCTCTAACAGTAGTTGGTGGTGGGGAAATTTGTGTATGTAACTGTGGTGGTGTGGGGAGGTTGCCATGGTAACACACTGGCCCCGCGCGCGCACGCACGCACGCACGCACGCACACACACACACACACACACACACACACACACACACACACACACACACACACACACACACACACACACACACACACACACACACACACACACACACACACACACACACACACACACACACACACACACACACACACACACACACACACACACACACACACACACACACACACACACACACACACACACACACACACACACACACACACACACACACACACACACACACACACACACACACACACACACACACACACACACACACACACACACACACACACACACACACACACACACACACACACACACACACACACACACACACACACACACACACACACACACACACACACACACACACACACACACACACACACACACACACACACACACACACACACACACACACACACACACACACACACACACACACACACACACACACACACACACACACACACACACACACACACACACACACACACACACACACACACACACACACACACACACACACACACACACACACACACACACACACACACACACACACACACACACACACACACACACACACACACACACACACACACACACACACACACACACACACACACACACACACACACACACACACACACACACACACACACACACACACACACACACACACACACACACACACACACACACACACACACACACACACACACACACACACACACACACACACACACACACACACACACACACACACACACACACACACACACACACACACACACACACACACACACACACACACACACACACACACACACACACACACACACACACACACACACACACACACACACACACACACACACACACACACACACACACACACACACACACACACACACACACACACACACACACACACACACACACACACACACACACACAGTACTCTCTAGTGGAACTTGCTGGTGAGGAAATGTGTGTATGTAACTGTGATGGTATCGGGAGGTTGCCATGGTAACACACAGGCACCTCGCACCACACACACACAACTCATACACACACACACACACACACACACACACACACACACACACACACACACACACACACAATTTATTTTTGAGTAGGGCTGGTAAAGAGACCTGTATGATCATGAGAGTTAATAGAGACAGCATTAACACTCTTATAGTAGTATGACTCACTCTCAGCTCAATGCCATCGCCCAGCAGTACGTGGAATAAAATACTAGAGTTGCCCCTACTATGAGAGGGCCCGGGAACCATCTAGTGGTTGTAAAAGTAGCTGGACATGTTTCTCGTCTTGGTAGGCGTCGCTACTTGGCTACTTTTGCTAGTGGCCGTATGACAGTGGAAGGACGAGGGTGTGTGTGTGTTGCTGTTGCATCATTCCCCTGAGGTAAGTGTTGGCTATTTGCTGTTTTAAGCCATTAAGGTGACTACATTAGGACACAAGGATATCGCACTGACAGCCAGGAAGTATCATGGCCCAAAGAAATAATACCTATAAGGCTACTAGACGTAATTCTGATGAGACAAGGGGGATGTTAGTGTGACGGAGATGAGGAGGCCTTGTAGTCCAGTGCTGCCGTTTTGTGGAAAATCGTCTGCTAATGTGGAAAAACAAATGAACGACAAGCATGGATGTGGGCAGGCGGACGTCATTCCACACTAGTGTGGAATTTTTTTCCACACTAATTGTTCACGTTATTTTGTAGGAATACGGGGAATTTTGTCATGATTAAACCAACGAATATGTAGCGTTTGTCTATAATACTGTCATTTAAAACAAGGAAGAATACGTCCTTGAACAGTCTACCTCTACGCACCCGGGGATATAATAAAAATATATATATATATATTATTTGTAAGACACGTGCTAACCATTAGCAGTGCACACTTACTTTGTAATATTAAAGAAATACCGAAACAATGTTGTAAATCGTGTACAGTTGATATACTAGAAAACTAGGATGTGGATAAACTTACTTGTCTCCTGTCTTGTTATTAATCAAAATTTGCTAACTTATTAAATATCTTAATCATTTAACGTCCTTACACTTGAATCATAATAGGTCTGACATCGTTAATTATACCCTCATTTCCAGTATTCACAGTATACCAAATTTTATGGTAGTTATACCAACAATACATCCTGTCATCCTGGTTACTAAACGAGACCGTGTGCAATAATGACGTCACAACCAGTGTGCAATTCACGGCAACTCTGTCTTGTACCGCCTCAATCTTGGTGTCTCAGCACCAGTGAAATAGCAGTGTGAGTGTCGTCCTGTATATTCTCGTGCCGATCAGACTGGTGGACTAGGTTTGCATGCCCCCTTGTTCATGTCCACCCTACAGTACAGTTTGGGACCTGAATGTAAACTAGTAAGTGCGATTCAGATTTCAGAGAGACAGTGTGATGGAAAAAAAAATATTGTATGTAAGTTATTTTGTTCTGAAGCGCAACACACACACACACACACACACACACACACACACACACACACACACACACAGTACTCTCTAATGGAACTTGCTTGTGGGGAAATGTGTGTATGTAACTGTGATGGTGTCGGGAGGTTGCCATGGTAACACACAGGCACCTCGCACCACACACACACACACACACACACACACACACACACACACACACACACACACACATACACACACACACACACACACATATACACGTACGCGTATATTGTGGTGTTGTTCCTTCAGTTTACCAAGGCCGAGATAGTCGTGTTTTTGCAGCATATTTCCCGCAGTTCAGTGAAAGAATTAAACTTACAGCTCTACATCATTTTCATACCACTTCTTCGTGACTAGCACCATTCTAGTGTTAACTCCTTGTCACAACGCAAAATTTAAGAAAGAGATTGCAATTTTACGCCAAGTTAGAGTGAACAGGGTATAGTAGTGATTCTGCAACACACGTATATTTGTCCTCTTGTTTACAGGTCAGTCTACACGCAGTCTTTAGGTCACGTCTTCCATAGAGCAGGTAACACATGGACAGCTAGCGTAACTAAATGGCAGACCAGAGACGGAGTGAGAGGATGAGGCACACAGAGAACGAGATAGAGATGATACTCGCAGATCCACCGAGCTGGGACGGAACAAGCTAAAGCCGGGTACACACATGCGAACAGAACACCATATCGTAACAAGGCCGTGTTGCGCGACGAAGATACGGGTAACAAGGTGTGGAAATGATGAGTCCGTAACCGAACCTCGTCGCGTCGCGAACTTTCATGCGTCCCACCTCTATCAGTCGGAGTCAGTCCGTGTTTGGAGGTTGTACTGACAATGGCAAGTTTACCTGTCGCAGCTGCCGCATATATTTATACACATTATCATCAGTGAAGAGGAGAAAGGAAAGAAAATGGGGCAGTCACAGTGGTACATTACTCTAAAAACCTGCGAAGAAAGTGGTTGAGGAGGCGAAGGGGAAGACAGGAGGAAGCAGCTCCTGTGAGAAGAGTGGAGAAATTGCAAGATAGTGAGAAGAGGACAGAGTATAAGAGCATAGTGGAAGAAAGATTGGGAAGGTATGAGCTAGAGCAGATGGAAGGGGTGGAAGACGTATGTAAGATATTCACGGAAGAGATAAGCGCAGCGTGTGAGGCGGTTTGTGGAGTGAGGAGGAGATGCAAGGGTGTGCAAGGGACAGCATGGTGGAATGATGAGGTGAAACGAGCTGTGGAACAAAAGAAGAAGGCATATGGTGAATGGTTGGCGAGTAGAGGTAGGGGAGAAGATGAGAGAGAGAAGAGAGAGGTATATGTGAGCAGGAGAAGGGACGTTAAGAGACTGGTGAAGGAGAGTAAGAAGAAAGTGGATGAAGAGTTTGGGAGGAATCTGAGTGTGAAATGGAGGGAGAGTAAGAAATTGTTTTGGAAGGAGGTAAAGAAAGTAAGGCAGTGTGAAAGGGGAAATAGTAGGGGAGTGAAAGATAGGAATAACAGATTGTTGGTGGAGAAGAGAGAGAAATTGAGGAGATGGAAGGAGCACTTTGAGGATTTGTTGAATGTAGAGAGTGAGAGCAGTGTGAGTATAAGTGGTTGGGGAATGGCTGGGAGAAGAAGAGATGAGAGGAGGGAGGAAGAGATCAGTAGGTCGGAAGTAGTGGAAGCAATGAAGAAGATTAAGCTGGGAAAGGCCCCAGGAATTGATGGAGTGTGTGGTGAAATGCTTAGGTATGGGGGTGAGATTGTTGTGGAGTGGATATGGAAGTTGTGTAGATTGGCTTGGGAAGAGGGAAGGGTTCCAGAGGACTGGAAATCAGGTATAATTGTTCCTCTGTACAAAGGAAAAGGGGAGAGAGAAGTATGTGGTAACCATAGGGGTATTTGCCTTCTTAGTGTGACTGGTAAAATATATGGTAGAATACTCATTGATAGGGTTAGGCATATGACAGAGGAGCTAGTTGGAGAAGAACAAGGGGGATTTAGGAGGGAAAAGGGTGTGTAGATCAGATATTTGTTCTAAGATGTTTAGTGGAGAAGTATCTAGAGAAGGGAAGGAAAGTGTACGCTGCCTTCATGGACTTGGAGAAAGCTTATGACAGAATAGATAGGAAAGGTATGTGGAAGGTACTAAGAATATATGGAGTGGAGGGGAAATTGTTGAGTGCTGTGAAGAGTATGTACGAGGGAGCTAGGGCTACGGTGCGAGTGGATGGTGAGTTGAGTGAGTTCTTTGATCTCAATGTGGGACTGAAACAGGTTGTGTAATGTCTCCATGGCTGTTTAATATATATATGGATGGGGTCGTAAAGGAGGTACAAGGTAGGGCAGTGGATGTGGGGGTGGCCCTAATGAATGAGGGTGAGATTTGGAAGCTTCCGGTGTTGCTGTTTGCTGATGATACAGTATTGTTGAGTGAAGATGAATGGGAGTTGCAAGGTTTGGTGAATGAATTTGGGACAGTGTGTAGGAGGAGGAAGCTGAAAGTTAATGTAAACAAAAGTAAAGTTATGGTGTTTGAGAGGAATGAAGTCACAGAGTGTGCAGTGAGGTTGGATGGTGAGGATATGGAGAATGTGAGTGCATTCAAGTACTTGGGTAGTGTGATGAGTAAGGATGGAACTTTGGGGGATGAAGTACGTGAAAGGGTACAGCAGGGAAGGAAGGTTGTTGGCACACTGAAAGCAGTGATGAGAAATAGGGAGGTGAGTATGAAAGTTAAGAAGTCACTGCATGATGGTATTGTGATCCCTACCCTGACGTATGGAAGCGAGGCGTGGACCTTGCAAGAGGGGAACAAGTCAAGAGTGAGAGCAGTGGAAATGAGTTACTTGAGAGGAGCATGTGGAGTGACATGGAGGGACAGGTTGACGAATGAAGAAGTGAAGGAACGTTGTGGGGTAGATGTGGATGTGGTTGAAAAGATTAGGAGAAATACACTGAGGTGGTTTGGACATGTGGAGAGGATGGAGAATGAAAGACTGACTAAGAGGGTGTATGTAGGTGAGGTGGAGGGAGGGAGAGGGAGGGGAAGACCGAGGATGAGGTGGAGGGATGGAGTTGAGAGGTATATGAGGGAGGGGGGGGGTGAGTTGGGGGGAGGGGAGTCAAATGGTGGGTGACAGAGTGACTTGGAGGCGTTTTGTCTGCGGCCACCCTTTGCGGGATTAGGGCGTCGGGCTATAGATAGATAGATAGATAGATATATTTTTATGTTTAGGGACCAGCCTCATACTGATTACTGAGCAGACTCGGTGTAGCGGCTGTACCCAGTTGATAGGTGTCGGACACACGTCCCGTCCACACATTGCGTAACCTCACCCTGTAACATCCTTTGATGCGACGCGCAAAAACCGACAATTGGTGGATCGGGAGCGAACCCCAACGCGTAACATATATGTTCGCTCGGGTGTTACCAGTGACGTTACGAGGTCCCGTCCACACAGGGGTTTTTGTTACACGACGGGGTTACGTTACGATGTTCTGTTCGCGTGTGTGTACCCGGCTTAACAACCAAAGGATCGGAGTGGAGACAGGTGAGAGGGGTCCTTATCCTGCAGTGGTGTGTCACAGGCTGATGATGATGATGATGATGATGATGATGATGATGATGATGATGAAGACGGATGTTGCTGCTGATGATGTTGATGCTGCTGCTGATGATGATGATGCAAACTCTAGAATATGGTTAGATGATAGTGATGTATTTGATGATAATGATGATGATATTGATATAACTTCTGTACTACATTTTTAACAGTGTTGGGATGGTGATGACATGCTGCTGCTGCTGACGATGATGATGATGATGATGACGACGAGGAAGATGATGGTGATGATTACGACAACGAAGACGACAACGACGATGACAACGACGACGATGATGATGACGACGATCTTCAAGTCATTGGCTGAGTCACCTCTCCCTTTCCTTTCTGTTTAACTTCGTGTTTTGGTGACTGTGTGTGTGTGTGTGTGTGTGTGTGTGTGTGTGTGTGTGTGTGTGTGTGTGTGTGTGTGTGTGCGTGTGTGCGTGTGCGTGCGTGCGTGCGTGCTTGCGTGCGTGCGCGCTTGCTTGCTTCTGTTCGTGTATGTATATCTTGGTTGATGATACCATAGTTATTCAAATGGCAGAATTATTTCCACACATTCATAGTTTTATTTCAAGCGTAAATATTAGGCCAAGAACATAGGACCTTTTCCCTGTACAATTACGAGACACTTACGCAATATTCTGAAAAACTTATTACATCCCATAGACCACAGCACAGGGTTCCATAAGTCACTGATCACTGTCTCTTTATGTATCGTTAGGAAGTGGATGAATATGAGTGAAGTAATACATATACTTTGGTATTTATTTGAAGGGAAGAATTAGCCTCACATATTCTTTTTAATTTTAAGGATACAACACATGATTTTCTACATTTTATCACAGTAGCTCTAGGACCGGCCCTGCCCGTCTGCTTCTCACTAACCATATTCGGATGAGAGGTGTTGTACTCATATAGGCTTTAGAGATTATATTGAAGCCAAGTTACGTTCTACCAGCCCCACACATTGTCACACACCATCACCCTCTCACACCACACCACCCTCCCACACCGTATCACACCACACCATACCAATCTCTCACACTACACGACACGAAATCACACTCCCACACCACACCACAAAAAATCCTCCTCCCACACCACACCACAAAAAATCCTCCTCCCACACCACACCACAAAAAATCCTCCTCCCACACCACACCACAAAAAATCCTCCTCCCACACCACACCACACCACATTACACCACACAAAATTACCCTCCCACACCACACCACACCACAATAAAATCCTCCTCCCACACCACACCACACATAACCACCCTCCCACACCACACCACACCACACCACACAAAACCACCCTCCCACACCACACAAAACCACAAAAAATCCTCCTTCCACACCACACCACACAAAATTACCCTCCCACACCACACCACATAACCACCCTCACACACCACACCACACCTCACACACAACTCTCCCCACACCACACCACACAACCCCCCCACCACACCACACCACACCACACCAGGGAGATTAACCTAAGGTGCCTGAACCTCGCGCATCTAGTAATTCTGAGCTTCTTTCCAGGTAACTCCACACACACACACCTCAGGTCACGTCTTTCACAGAAGAGACAACAGAAGGACAGCGAGCGTAACTGAATGGCAAGCCAGAGATGGAGTGAGAAGAAGAGGTGCACAGAGAACAAGATGGAGAGATCATATGATGCAGATCTACCGAGCAAGGACGGAACAGGCTAACAATCAATGGATCAGAGTGGAGAAAGGTGAGAGGGTCCTTGTCATGCAGCGGTGTGTCACAAGCTGATGGTGATGATATTGATGGTGATAATGATGTTGATGCTGATGGTGGTGATGCTTGAACATCTCAACGTATGAGGTTACAGAATGCACAGTGAGGCTGCATAGTCAGGAAATGGAAGAATATGAGTGCATTTAAGTATTTATGTAATGTGATGAATAAGGATGGAAGATCAGAGGATGAAGTGACTGGAATGATACATCAGGGAAGGAGGGTTGCTTGTTCTCTAAAAAGCAGTGGTTAGGAAGAGGGAACTGAAGATGAAAGTATGACAAAAAAGGGCACTGCATGCTGTGATTCCTACTTTAAAGTATGGAAGTGAAGCTTGTATCTTGTTGAAAGGACGCAAGTCAAGAGTGAGAGCAGTGGAAATGAGCTACTTGAGAGGAGCATGTGGAGTTTCATAGAGAGACAGACAGACAAATGGGCAGATGAAGGAGCGTTGTGATGCTGATGTGAATGAGACTGAAAGCGTTAAGAGAAACACTTCGAGATGGTTTGGCCATGTGGAGAGGATGGCGAATAAGAAAATGACCAGAAGAGTGCACTTGGAAGGGTAGAGTTGGAAGGGTAGAGGGGGAGGGGGAGACCGATGATGAGATGGAGGGAAAGAGTAGAAACATATGACTGGGATACTTGAACTAAATGGTAGAGGACAGTACATCATGAAGGCTATTTGCTTGTGGTCACCCCTTACGGGATTAAGGCGTCTGGCTATAGATAAATAGATATAGATAGAAAGGTAGATGATGATGATAATGATGATGATGATGATGATGATGAGGAGGAGGAGGAGAATGGTAATGATAATGAGAATGACGGTGTAAATAATGATGATGATGATGATGATGATGGTGGTAATGAGGACGACAACTACGATGATGATGATAATGATGATGATTATGATGATGATGATATTGATGA
The DNA here is from genome assembly GCF_032717465.1 of Coenobita brevimanus. Classification (NCBI taxonomy): domain Eukaryota; kingdom Metazoa; phylum Arthropoda; class Malacostraca; order Decapoda; family Coenobitidae; genus Coenobita; species Coenobita brevimanus. Next base: position 42,041,399 of record NC_137051.1, on the reverse strand, counting down.
TGATTTTTGTCGGCAGGTGGAAGGACGAAACAGCAGGAACTCTACCATCGGTCCAAGCATCCACGATTCCACATCCATCCATCCATCCATCCACCCATCCGTCCATCCATCCATCTATCCATCCATCCATCCATCCATCTCGCTTGATGTTAAAAGCTAAGTCTATTTAACTTTAGTATCAATTGCTTCTTCATAAGCTTTCCAGCTGTCTGAACAGATCAGCAGTAGTTTTAAAAACTAAAATAACTCGGTTCTGGTGCTCAGTTTGGTACGTTTATTTTCCTTTTATCAGAACTGGCGCGGCAAATTTTGAGAAAAGTCCCTCAAGTAACTCCTATTATTTTTTTTACTAGGTTTCTAATGATGTCCATAGATCCGTTGTGGCTTTAATAGTTTCCTAGACAACACAGTCTTGGCGCTGTTCTCTGCCACCCTATTATACCATGTCATATAGTGTTCTCACTCGCTTGCTCTCTACGCTCGCTCGCTTGAATAATAAATCACTGAAGAAAAGGTGGTATAAAGCCCCCTAAGCCGCCACAGTATTATAACCCTCGGTATGCAATCCGTTCCCTGCGGCCTTGTAACTTTGTGTACCCGAAGCGCCTACAAAATAACTTGCAGTAATTTTCCTTTCGTAACTAGACTCGTTTCACTTTAACTTAGCCTGAGTTGTTGTTGTTGTTCTTGTTACGAATGTGAACCCTGTGTTATGTTGAAGGACTGTCTGTGTTGTGGTGCAGGAAGTGAGTGGGTGTGCTGTGGTGTGGGGGTGCCACTTTGCAGTATGAGCACAGGAGATTGTATGTGTTATATTTTGTGTTAGTACTGTAGCAGGGAAGGTTGGTGTACTCGTGTCTCTGGGTTCGGTAGTGTCTGAAGGGTGTATGCCTGGTGGTGGCACATGAAGGATGCTGTTTGGCAGAAAGTATTAGCTGGCTGGGGTGTCTGTGTGTTTATGTATGTGTTTGGTATAGAAAGTTTTGGCTGGCTGGGGTGTTTGTGTGTTTATGTATATGTTTGGTAGAGAAAGTTTTGGCTGGCTGGGGTGTGTGTGTATTTATGTATGTGTTTGGCAGAAAGTTTTGGCTGGCTGGGGTGTCTGTGTGTTTATGTATGTGTTTGGTATAGAAAGTTTTGGCTGGCTGGGGTGTCTGTGTGTTTATGTATGTGTTTGGCAGAAAGTTTTGGCTGGCTGGGGTGTTTTTGAGTTTGTGTATGTGTCTGGGAAGTGTAGCGCCAGGTGGAGGAGGGGATATGTTGCAAAGATACTCTGTGTTGTGTTGGGCGGTTGTTCGATTTTGTTTGTGGAAAGGATGATGCAACATAAGGTTACAAAGGTGGGACGGATCTTGAGCTGAAGTGATGAACTGTGTGCCTCTCATATTCACTTGGTCTCTGACTGAAATTAGTTATGTTTCTTGGTGTAGGCTGTCAGTACTTGTGGTCTTAGTGTCTTCTGCTATCAAGGTATTGTTTTCTGTTCTTTAAAGCTTCTTCGTGTTTGTGTTGGGTAAGATTAGGGCTCAGCTTGTGCAACAGCAATTCACGGTTGTTTTAATGTATTACTTATAAGTGGAGGATGGAGTTGGGATGTATATGAGAGAAGGTGTGTGTGAATTAAGGGGAGTGATGCAGAATGACGGGGGACAGGGTGGCATAGAGGCGATTTGTTTGTGGCCACCTCTTACGGGATTAAGTCGTCTGGCTATAGATAGATTGATAGACAGACAGCTTATAGTTTCCATACAGTTTGCCGAGTAGTAGCGATAGTTATCACTAGAATATGATGCTAGTCACGAATGAGTGCTGTGGAAAGGATGTTGGGCTGTAGTATTGGCTGTTTCTGCTACTGATCTGCCTGACATTCTCGTATGATTTAAATGAAACTCTGTGCCAAGTTAAAGTGAAAGGCGTGTATGTTTGTGTAGGAGGAACAAGAGACAAGGAGGTATTCTATGGCCTGTTTTCTTTGTGCTTCCTACAAGACACAGTAATAGTTATGACGGGGCATTGATGGCAAGTTTGTGAGTCAGCACACACTTACGGCCTCTCATTATACAAGGTGATCCATATTTTACGCCACCCAGTTCTTGTGTGTTGCGGGCACGACTCAGTGAACATTACCAGTGTCTATCCTTCATCCTTATCTACTTCCCACAACCCTCTTCAGGCTTAGCTTTATAATATAGGCTTTATTTTAGCTCCATTGATTACATGGAGAATTCCCATAACCTTTTTTATGCTTAGCTGTATATCACTGTATTGTATAATCTTTTATGTCCACTGATCACAAGGCTGAGTAGTAATTTGGTGATGCAATCAGAATGTCTTAGCTCATCACAAAAGCCGTCCCCACAACACACAACACTGCAAAGCGCAATATACTTATCACCTATATTAAGTCAAAGGCAAAGTTAAAAAGGTAAGGAAACGAGACAGAAAATTTTTTATTATTAATACTTCAGTATAGAATACATTAACAGACAGCAATATAAAATATGCATTCAAAAGTAGCATTTGTCCACAGAACATCCTGGAGGGGAGCGACCCGACTTGCAAGGCAGATCACACCATCACCACCAGGCTTCTCTCGGCAGGTCAGGGCAGATCACCAGCAGCAGCAGCAAGTCATATCACGGCTGGGGAAGACACGACACCCTGCCGCCGCCGCCGCCGCCACCGCCGCCGCCGCCACCGCCACCACCACCACTACCACCACCACTACCACTACCACCACCACCACCACCACCACCACCACCACCACTACCACCACCACCACCACCAGGCATCTCAGAGTAGGGGAAGACACCACACCACCGTCAAGCTTCTCACGGCAGGGCAGACCAAACTTCAGCAGGGTATGACCAGTGTGGCAAGGAAGCAGCGTCAAGGCAGCAGACTCCAGCGCGACCTGTGGACCAGACGTGTATTAGTTCAAATCAGTGTTAGCTTTAGTTATTTAATCTCCTATCTATCTCTATCTATTGCCAGACGCCTCAATCCCGTTTGAGGTGGCCACAAACAAATCGCCTCCAAGTCGCCCTGTCCCCCGCCATTTCACTGCCCTGCTCCCAACTCACACCCCCCTCTCTCATATACCTCTCCACCCCATCCCTCCATCTCATCCTCGGCCTCCCCCTCCCTCTTCCCCCCTCCACCTCACTCACATACATTCTCTTCGTCAGTCTTTCACCCTCCATCCTCTCCACATGGCCAAACCACCTCAGTATGTTCTCCTAACGCTTCCTATCACATCCACATCCACACCACAACGCTCCTTTATATCCTTACTCGTCAGCCTGTCTCTCCATGGGACTCCACAGGCTCCTCTTAAATAACTCATTTCCACTGCTCTCACTCTTGACTTGTGTCCTTCCAACAACGTCCAAGCTTCACTTGCATACGTTAGAGTTGGTATCACAATACTGTCATGTAGTAACTTTTTCACTTCCATGCTCACTTCCCTGTTTCTTATCACTGCTTTCAAAGAACCAGCAACCTTTCTTCCCTGCTGTACCCTTTCAAGCACTTCACCCTCCAAACCTCCATCCTTACTCATCACACTACCCAAGTACTTAAACGTACTCACATTTTCCAATTCCTCACCATCCAACCTCGCTGTCCATTCACTGACTTCACCTCTCTCAAAGACCATCACTTTACTCTTCCCCACATTCACCTTTAGATTCCGTTTCTTACACACTCTCCCAAACTCATCCACCAAGCCTTGCAGCTCCCCTTCGTCTTCACTCAACAACACAGTATCATTTGCAAACAACAGTACAGGGAGTTTCCAAACACTACCCTCTCTCACCAGGGCCACTCCAGCATCCACTACCCTACCTTGTACCTCTTTTATTACCCCATCCATGTAAAGATTGAACAACCATGGAGACATGACACATCCCTGTTTCAACCCAACCTTCAAAGCGTGGACTCATTAGACTGCTCAGATTCTGTTGGGAATGGCACACAGTTAGGGAATTATATCACCAATATTTTATCCAAATTTCCCATACAGGGTGTTGCATGAAATGTTTGACAAACTTCAGAAAGTTGTTCTTGGGGCAATTTTGAGTTAAGAATTGCTGCATCAACCTGGGCTAATTTCTCGTCTATTATGCTCAGGTTCTGTAGGGAATGGCAGCAGATTAGAGACTGGTATCGCAAAATTTTATCCCCTGCCACCACCACCAGGCCGTTTATTTTTAAATCCCCTTGTAAAACTGTAGAGATATATCGGCAGGACAGTAAATAGTGATCCTACTCTGGTACTCTGTATGGAATTTCAGAGAGAGAGATGATGATGCCACTGATTCATGGGGTTATCTTTAATTTAACAAGAAACACTTTACTTACCTCTCTATTCAGTTTGCACGAAAATTAATGTTTAAAAGACTGATAATATATTCACGAAATTTTCTTCTTAAAATTTAATAAGTAAATGTTTAATTTGAAGTGTGACGTCACTGGTGCATTATGGGAGCAACGTTGAGAGATGCTGGAGGTGAGTGAAGATTTTATTCTTTACGGTGTTAGTCTACTTCTTATTATGGTAATTCTTATGCCCATGTGTTTATCAGTGTTTGCTGTCATTATCGAGAGGTGTAGTCGGCTGATGTAAGTTGTAATTATTAGCTATAAGGATGATATACGGCGGTGTGTATCTCCAGGTGACCAAGATGTCCCTTTAAACTCGAGTAAGCAGTGCTACTTAAATCCCCCGATATTCACACCATCTGTCTAGGTTTTAAGGTCGAATGTGATCCTGTACATGGGCAGGCATAGTAGGTTAACAGGATTAAAATACAATACCAGATGCAAAGACCCATGGATTAAGTATTTTATTTTTTAAGTTTTTTCCCCTTCATTCTTTCCTCGTCTTTCTGCCTACGGGTGACTTTACACTCCCAATTCTGTCTTGCATTCCTTCATTCTTTCCTCTTCCTTCTGCCTGTGGGTGATTTTACACTGAGTGACAAGCCAAATGGTTTCCTGTACACCAGGAAACCATTTACTACGCTGGGTGGTAACCATATAACCAAATTTGGGGGCCTGGTGGTTTAGTGGGTAATTATTGTGCTCCAGTCGGATTGAGCCGGTGAAGGTTCATATCCAAGGGATGATTGGGGTTTATTGCTCACGTAATGCCACTCAGGGATGAGTGAGGTTGGTCACTCTCATCTTAAATGTCAGGACCAACTGCCTAGCCCCGGGCTCCTACGCGCCTCATGGGGCAACGTAGGATTGGATGATGGATGGGTGGATGGATTTCAGTTTTAACCACACACTTGAAAGATGAACTGATTTTATTCATGCTTCCTTCAGATGATATTCAGCATGGGAGAGACTTTGAACTGGAGGGGTTATATCGTATCATTTATGAATGTTCCAACATGGTTGCATGCATTGGCTTTGGTCACCTAACGGCGACTTTCCATGCTGCTCGATTGCAGTAGCTCAGTAGTAGCGCTTGCTCTTCACAGCCATAAAGTTGACAGTTCGAGCCCCCACCAGGGTAGCGTATATGAGGTCTCTCCTTGCCCTTCAGAGCTATGTGGTCCATTGGTCCTAGCTGGTTGGGATTAGTCCTCTGGCAACCTCTGTGATCAGCCTCCTATCCCTGATGTCACACTCTATGACCTTGTTCCAAGCCATTTTCTGTGTCCAGTTGCCATCCTCCATCCTTTCAACATGCCCCATCATTCAATCTACCCCTTCTTATTACAGCACCGATACAATACTCTTCAGTCCTGTTCTTCCTCCATTAATCCCTTTAATACAATACTATATGTCTGTCTCAAGTTAGATATGATGGTCTGGTGGTAGAAATAGATAGTAAAATGAGAATATAACTACATCTTTTGGATTACAGGGCACAAACTGCTCCAATGATTAATCTTTATTCTTGCTAATTTAAGACTGTTATTCAGCTTGGGTAAGACTTTTCAAACTGGAAGGGTCACATTACAACCTTCAGGAACCTGTTCAGTAGGAAAGTAATTAAAGGTTGATAGGAGAGCTTTTGGACTGAAGGGGTTAGGGACAGGCTTCATTAAGCCATTCTTGTTACCTTTAAACTATGTTAATCAGCATAGGAGAGACTTTTCAAACTTAGAGTCCCATATGACATTCTTTAACATGTGTAGGAGAGACACTGGATAAAGCCTGATTGGAGATATAGTATATTGAACTGGAAGGACTGCATACCTTACATCCTTCATTAGCCATTGCTGCTACCTTTAAATAAGAATTATCATACTGAAGGTAATTACTAGCATCCTTCATTAACATATTACTGTACTGTAATTGGGAGAGAGGTTTCATAAGTTGATTGGAAGTCAGGAGACAGCAGGAATATACCATTACTGTTGAGGGGGATGAATTTGTGTGTAGGCTATGATAAAGGAAGCATATCTCAGAATATGGATGTACAAGGTTAATCATATCTTGTATAGTACTTACACTTTCAGATTTGATAGCTTTTCCTTTTGTAATCTTTACTGAATGATGCAATCAGTTCATGATTACACATTATATAATCTTAGACTTCATCTGCGTCATTGTAGTTGGCTCACCTTGACAAATTTTAGTCCTTCTGCTGCTTAGTTCCTGTATCTAAGTGGCAGAATAAGACAGTATTATGGTTTTGCATCCTCCCCATAGATCTTCATTGTGATTTGCATAATAATCTAGTCTTTACCTCTAGATACAGCTCAGCATTCAAGGTGGAGAGATGCCAGGTTTTTGTCAGTTTAGGGTGGACATGTACAGTAGTCTATATGGTTTGTCTTTATTGCTTTATGTATTCATTATTATTATTATTATTTTTTTTTACTGTGGATCAAATTTAGCGATTCATCTCTTCCGTTTATAAATTGGTACAACAGATAGGCTTTCATTCTCAGAGTTCTCACAGAAGGAATAACCTCTGAGTACTGTATTGTCTTCCTGTGTAGTGTATATTTTGTCATTTGTACTCCCATTATAAGTTTCATTAAAGAATTTGTATCATATGTTTAGTTTCTTTGTCACTCAGTGTGTTAAGTTTATGTAATATATGGTTAATCGTTTAAGTCCTGCCGTTGGATAGCAGTCTAAGTTCCAGTTTTTACTTTCTCCCTTTATATAAGTAGCAACTGCTCTATATTCTTTCCATAGCACTTGTTCATGATTAGCATTAAACTGCAGACTTAGGTATTCCAAGTAGCTCAGGAAATTTCGAAATATTTCCTCCTAAAGCGACATTAATAGGTACATGACAATTTAGTTTAGTCTGTGCATGATAGTTCAATTTCCCATTTTTTGTAACATGTAAAGAAATAAAATACAGTAGAAGTTTTAGCCGGTATCCTTATGGGGCCGCCGTGGCATGGTCAGCATGGTACTGGCCTGCTGATCGGGAGGACCCGGGTTCAACTCCCGGTGTGATAGAGGTTTCTTTAAAATGTGGCTGAGGGAAGTTTGCGTAGCAGGCTTTCCTTAAAACCACAAGGCCCCATACTTACACTTCAGCTCACACACACCAAGACACTTACACACACTACTACATACATACACACATCAAGACACACATTGACACACACACACACCAAAACACGTACATAGCCACAGCCACCTTCACACAGTAGACACACCACACATACAGAGAGGGAGGGACAGACACACCACAGGCAGACAGAGAGGGGTATATACTAAACACAGGGAGTGAGAGAGGAGGGGGTTTTATTAAAAAGTCCAATTTTGGTATACCTCCTGTGGCAAAATTGATATAGCCCCCCCTTTAATATTTTTTGGATATTTTCATTTAGTGCCCCCCAGGCCCCAGACCCACTCGGCTGAACCAAATTGTCTGGCGTCAGCTGGAACATGATATACCAGAGTTATGCCGGTCATGTGGGGGTTAATGGTGACAGTGTAGTAACTGTCAGGCTCCTATGACTCACTCAGCCGAACAAAATCGTCTGTCAGCTGGAATGGAATACTAGAGTTGTCCCAAGCACCAGAGGGTTAAGAATCTTAACCCCCTGAGTGATGCTCGGGACAACTCTAGTACCCCATTTCAGCTGACTCAGACGATTTTATTCGACTGAGTGAGTCATAGGAGCCCGACAGTGTCAATACCGTCACCATTAACCCCCTCACGACCGACATAACTCTAGCATCATGTTCCAGCTGACGCCAGACAATTTGGTTCAGCCGAGAGAGGATCCTAGGATCCTGAGAGACACTATAACATCACAAACAAAATACAAAATGCCTTCCCTCCATCTTGAACGTACTATAATTCATTTACATTAAGTAAGCTCGTATTTTCGTATTTTTTCAGCTTATTTCATGTATCTTAGTTAAAAGAAAAAAATACTACGAGCTCTGTATCTTTTCATAGCCCTTCTTCGTGACTAGCATCGTATTCTAGTTATCTATAGTTACATGAGCATTCAAGTTGGAGGGATCACAACTTTAAGCAATTACAGTAAACAAACAAACAAAAAGCAAGTGTCGTCCTCTTGACCTCTCGTCTTCGCAGGAATGCAGCGGTGGCGCCATCTTGTGCGTGGAATGCGTGAAGTGCAGGCTCTTGAGTGAAAGGAGCACGGAGCCACGGGAGACTTGATAATATTCGCTAGTCAGCCAGTCTAGAAGCCTGGGACATTTGCCTGAAATAATAATAATAATAATAATAATAATAACAGAAATAACAACAAAACCAGTCATATACATAATTCAATATCTTAGTCACTCGATCTGTCCATTCCGCCCCTTCAGTACGAGGACGCATTTCTGTAAGCTATTTTTTCTAACATGGGAGGTTCGATACGTTTGATTGAGCCTATCCATAAGACTCCTAAAGCTGAGTAAATGCCTCTGAAAGTTGTAAAGTATAAAATATAAAACGTCTATATGATATAAAAACCTTTGTTCACCTCCGGGACTCGATCTGTGGCGCCTAGAACAAGTGCTGACGTCATGTTTACACTTTGCTACCTTTAGACGATTTCCTGGAGCTTAAAGAAACCCTCTCGGGATGATAGGACGGACACAATAACCCCTTCAGACAGAGAATGACTTAGTTACTTTGTTCTAGGTAACCGGACGATTTTATTCAGCTTAGGAGATCCCCTCGTAGTGAAGGGGTTGATGGTGACTGTATCTAACCCCTCCAGTACGAAATTTTTCTCCAGAGTTAAAGAAAATCGTCTGGAGGAAGAAAGATGAAAATGGAAAAAAGTGTTAATGTGGACAATGAGTTACATAAGACTGGTTTGGTTAAGGTAGGGTAGGGATGGGACGGTTGTGGCAGGGTGGGGTAGCGTTGGGTCGGTTATGGCCGGGTGGGGTAAGGTTGGGTTAGTTTTGACAGGGCGGCGTATGTTTGGGCCGGTTTTGGCAGGGTGGGGTAGGACTGGGTCGGTTTTGGCAGGGTGGGGAATGGTTGGTCGGGTTTGGCAGGGTGGAGTAGGACAGGGTTGGTTTTGGCAGGGTGGGGTAGGATCGGGTCGGTTTTGACAGGGTGAGGTTAGATTGGGCTGATTATGCCGAGGTAGGGTAGGGATGGGTCGGTTATGGCAGGGTTGAATAGAGGTGGGTCGATTAGGGCAGGCGAGGGTAAGCATGGGTAGGTTATGGTTGCGTTGGGGAGGGTAGGATAGGTTATGGCAGGGTAGGATAGGGCTGGGTGGTGGTGGACTGGGTAGGGTAGGGCTGGGTAGGGTAGTGTAGGGCTGGGTAGGGTAGGGTAGGCTGAATCAGGGTAGTGTAGGGTACAGAAGAGTGGTGGGTATAACTGCCGTTTAGTTCCGTCATATCCAACGCCTATTTCACTCAGTTATACTACACTGTCTCATCAAATTTGGGGCGATCTTCTCTACGATTTTTGTTCTTCTCCGCTTAGTTCAGTCCTTTAGTTCATTCATGACCCTTGGCTTTCCTTTTTATTTTATTTTTTTATGTGGTGGAGCGCAGGGGCACGAGGCTAGACCACCATAAGTCCAGAATATTTAAAGGTAGGCCACCAAACTACGCCCTGGTAACGTCTACACGTCAAAACATCTGTCCACCTCTGGGACTTGAACTGCGGAGCGCTGGACGCTGAGCTCCCGGTCTGCGGATGTCACTTTTACACTTTGCTAGCTTCTGACGATATCCTACAGCTTCAGAAAACCCTCTTAGGATGACGGGACAGAATCATTTAACCCTTCAGACCAAGAACGATTTATTTACTTTGTCCTAGCTGACCGCACGATTTTATTCAACTTAGGAGATCCCCTGACAGAGAAGGGGTTGATGCTGGCTGTATCTAACCCCTCAAATTCAAAATTCCTCTCCAGAGCTGAAGAAAATCGTCAGGAGAAAGAATGAAGAAAACTGAAGAAAGTGTTAGAGTGAAAAATGAGTTAGATAAGATTGGTTTGGTTAGGGCAGGGTAGGGTTGGGTCGGTTATGCCAGGGTGGGGTAGGGTGGGGTCGGTTTTGGCAGGGTGAGGTAGGACTGGGATAGTTTTGGCAGGGTGGGGTAGGACTTGGATGGTTTTTGCAGGGTGGGGTAGGATTGGGTCGGTTATGGCAGGGTGGGGTAGGGACGGGTCGGTCTTGGCAGGGTGGGGAAGGGACGGGTCGGTCTTGGCAGGGTGGGGTAGGGACGGGTCGGTCTTGGCAGGGTGAGGTAGGATTGGGTCAGTCTTGGTAGGGTGGGGTAGGATTGGGTCGGATATGGCAGGGTAGGGTAAGATCGGGTTGGTTTTGGCAGGGTGGGGTAGGATTGGATCGGTTTTGGCAGGGTGGGGTAGGGATGGGTCGGTCTTGGCAGGATGGGGTAGGGATGGGTCGGTTTTGGCAGGGTGGGGTAGGATTGGGTCAGAGTTGGCAGGGTGGGATAGGAATGGCTCAGTTTTGGGTGGGTGGGATAGGTATGGGTCGGTTTTGTCAGGGTGGGGAAGGGTTGGGTCGGTTTTGGCAGAGTATTGGTTAGGTTTCGGTTGTTTTTGGCAGGGTGGGGCAGGATTGGGTCGGTTTTGGCAGGGTGGGGTATGATTAGGTCAGTTTTGGCAGAGTGGAGTAGAATTGAGTTGGTTTTGGTAGGGTGGGGTAGGGTTTGCTCGGTTTTGGTAGAGTGGGGTAGGATTGGATCGGTTTTGGCAGGGTGGGGTAGGATTGGGTCGGTTTTGGAAGGGTGAGGTAGGACTGGGTCGGTTTGGACAGGGTAGGGTAGGTGTGGGTCGGTTTTGGCAGGGTGGGCAAGGATTGGGTCGCATTTGGCAAGGTGGGGTAGAATTGGGTTGGTTTTGACAGAGTAGGGTAGGGATGGGTCGGTTATGGCAGGGTAGTGTAGGATTGGGTCGGTTTTGGCCGGGTGAAGTAGGATGGGGTCGGTTTTGGCAGGGTGGGGTAAGATTGGGTCGGTTTTGGCAGGGTGGGGTAAGATTGGGTCGGTTTTTGGCAGGGTGGGAAAGGATTGGTCGGGTTTGGCAGGGTGGAGTAGGACTGGGTTGGTTTTGGCAGGGTGGGGTAGGATTGTGTCGGTCTTGACAGGGTGGGGTAAAGTTGGGTTGGTTTTGGCAGTATGGGGTAGGGATGGGTCGAGTTGCGTTTGGGAGGGTAGGATAGGTTATGGCAGGATAAGATAGGGCTGGGTGGTGGTAGACTGGGTAGGGTAGGGCTGGGTAGGGTAGTGTAGGGCTGGGTAGGGTAGGGTAGGCTGAATCAGGGTAGTGTAGGGTACAGAAGAGTGGTGGGTATAACTGCCGTTTAGTTCCGTCATATCCAACGCCTATTTCACTCAGTTATACTACACTGTCTCATCAAATTTGGGGCGATCTTCTCTACGATTTTTGTTCTTCTCCGCTTAGTTCAGTCCTTTAGTTCATTCATGACCCTTGGCTTTCCTTTTTTTTTTTTTTTTTTAATGAGGTGGAGCGCAGGGGCACGAGGCTAGACCACCATTAGTCCAGAATATTAAAGGGTAGGCCACCAAGCTACGCCCTGGTAACGTCTACACGTCAAAACATCTGTCCACCTCTGGGACTTGAACCGCGGAGCGCTGAACGCAGAACTCTCGGTTTGCGGATGTCACTTTTACTCTTTGCTAGCTTCTGACGATATCCTACAGCTTCAGAAAACCCTCTTAGGATGACGGGACAGAATCATTTAATCTTTCAAGCCGAGAACAACTTATTTACATTGTCCTAGCTGACCGCATGATTTTATTCAGCTTTGGAGATCCCCTGATAGAGATGGGGTTGATGATGGCAGTATTTAACCCTTCCAGTTCGAAATTTCTCTCTACTGTAGAGGTGAAGAAAATCATCCGAAGTAGAGAGAAGAAAACAGGAAAAGTAATGTAGTGGTGAAAGGGCTGTACAGGGGAGGGTAGGTTAAAGTAGGGTAGAGTTGGGTCGGCAATGGCAGGGTAGGGTAGGGTAGGCTGAGGTAGGCTAGTGTAGGGTTGAGAAGAGTAGGGTAGGGTAAATTGAACTGAATAAGTATATACAATAAAATCTGGCGATACAACAACCAGGGTCATATGCCGCCGGACGACAACGAGAATAAAAGCACTCGAAAAGATGAAACACACACACACACACACACACACACACACACACACACACACACACACACACACACACACACACACACACACACACACACACACACACACACACACACACACACACACACACACACACACACACACACACACACACACACACACACACACACACACACACACACACACACACACACACACACACACACACACACACACACACACACACACACACACACACACACACACACACACACACACACACACACACACACACACACACACACACACACACACACACACACACACACACACACACACACACACACACACACACACACACACACACACACACACACACACACACACACACACACACACACACACACACACACACACACACACACACACACACACACACACACACACACACACACACACACACACACACACACACACACACACACACACACACACACACACACACACACACACACACACACACACACACACACACACACACACACACACACACACACACACACACACACACACACACACACACACACACACACACACACACACACACACACACACACACACACACACACACACACACACACACACACACACACACACACACACACACACACACACACACACACACACACACACACACACACACACACACACACACACACACACACACACACACACACACACACACACACACACACACACACACACACACACACACACACACACACACACACACACACACACACACACACACACACACACACACACACACACACACACACACACACACACACACACACACACACACACACACACACACACACACACACACACACACACACACACACACACACACACACACACACACACACACACACACACACACACACACACACACACACACACACACACACACACACACACACACACACACACACACACACACACACACACACACACACACACACACACACACACACACACACACACACACACACACACACACACACACACACACACACACACACACACACACACACACACACACACACACACACACACACACACACACACACACACACACACACACACACACACACACACACACACACACACACACACACACACACACACACACACACACACACACACACACACACACACACACACACACACACACACACACACACACACACACACACACACACACACACACACACACACACACACACACACACACACACACACACACACACACACACACACACACACACACACACACACACACACACACACACACACACACACACACACACACACACACACACACACACACACACACACACACACACACACACACACACACACACACACACACACACACACACACACACACACACACACACACACACACACACACACACACACACACACACACACACACACACACACACACACACACACACACACACACACACACACACACACACACACACACACACACACACACACACACACACACACACACACACACACACACACACACACACACACACACACACACACACACAAAATACAATTCATAATTAAAACAAGAAAAACACTAAAACACTAAGAACACTAAAACCACTGTATACTAAATTTTACACGGTAGTGCAGCTGCCTACACCAAGCAAAGGTTTCCCCCTCCACCACAACAAGCATCCTCTCCAAGTACCAACAGAAGACTACAATCCCTCTCCTGCCCGGTGCTCAGAGAGGTAACGATGGCGCAATTCCCCAACAGTGGACACCATCAGCAAAAGCCGAAGAGTCAGGGGGACGAAGCATTCCACACAGAAAGTAGGGGGAGAGTCATCCATTAAAAATCAATGAGAGAACCAGGAATGGCCCATTCGGAGCCAGCATAAAGCCGTCTCCCACCTGCATTCAGACCTCGGCAAATGAAGGGGCCCGTTTACCCACAAATATCACACATTTTGTTGGCCCCCACCACATCCCACCTACTCTGCCAGTGGGAGCAAACAGTGAGTGGTTAGATGAATATCACTGAGCGAGGCAGGGGAGAGGTGAGGATGGGCGAGAGGCAGCAGCCTTTGCCAGAGCGTCAGCATGCTCATTGCCCACAATGGTACGAAACCACAAAGCAGTCCCTAGCAAGCACAGCCATTCTAAAACACTGTAGACAACAAAAGAGGATTGGACGGGAAAACACAAAATGGAGATCGGCAGAGTCGCTAAAAACTGTACTGTATAACAAACAGGAGGGAAGCTAAATATCAATTTGACTGCGAGTAAAATAGCAGTAAGTTCTGCGATAAAAGTAGATATGATGGGGGGAAGACTCCTACCACGAATGAAATCGGGAAATATAACACCGAAGCCTGTCCCCTCACGGGATTTCAATCCATCAGTACATACGAGAATCGAGACACTGTGAGAGGAAGCATGTTCTAAAAAAATAGCAAAGAGCCGCCTGTGAGGAAAGAAAGGCCCCTCTCTCAGGAAAGTAAACACACGGTTGCACCCCTGAGAGGAGCCAGGGAGCCATCCTTGGTTCACGCACAGGACAAACAAGAAAGGTTGGAACATCCACATCCCCCATGGCAGCCTTCACCCTGTACCCAAACGGATGTGGATAGCGAGGATACGGCGAGGCAGACACTCCCTCCGGAACAGAGCCAACAAAATCTTCCTGAACTTTAGCAAAGACGGTGACACTAAGGACACTAGTTTGAGGCACTCCCTCCTCTTGAGAATATGAGGGAAACAAGGTGGCACCAATACGGAAAAATTCCATAATCAGTAAAGGCAACCTACCACGCAAACCAAGATGGTGACCTGCAATACCTGGCTTGTGAAACGGTAGGACAACAGCCCCCCCGCCAAGAAGCAGGAGTGGACGAATCTCTCCAAATTCTATTTATAAGACTCAGGAGGAAGGACACTGCTTCATCATCCAGGTACCTCAGCACTGCATGGGGAATATTATCGACTCCGGAGAAGTGTCATGACAGGGAAAGAGTAGACCAAAGTTTACAACAAGACAAAGGGATGTTGTAAGTCTCTCCGCCCCCAGAACGGATGTCCAACACCTTAATCTCCTCCACCTCCCTAAGCCTGGCAAAAACCGAAGAACGAGTATCCCTACAGGAGACCTCAGCGGTAGGATAGGGTAGGGAACGCTAGGGCAGGGTAGGCTGGGGTAGGGTAGTGTAGGGCAGAGAAAAGTAGGTTAGGATGGGTTGGTTTAGGCTAAAGTAGGACAGAATAGGAGAGGGGTAAAATGTGCCTAGTCCAGGAACGAAAAATATATCAGTTATCCATGTAACTAGCGTTTTCTATTTCGGTAGATTATTTTCTTGTCTGCCTAAAGTATCGTGATGTACGAACAATGAGATTAGATATCGAAACTGTAAGATGCGAATTAGTTACAAAGACGGTATTTTGTTTTGGCTAACGTTACATCGATACGTTCAGCTAAGAGCAACTCGGCAGAATTGAACAGTATATGACGTGCTAGATGAACGCTGTGACCGGAAAATAAATATATATATGTATATATACTTCAGCATACAGTAAGCGATTTTATGTTAACTGAAGAGAAGCCACCACAGCTAATGGGTTAAGTTTACACACACACACACACACACACACACACACACACACACACACACACACGTTGCGAAAAGTTTCACTGACGAAGTGGGTGGTTACTGTCCCCCTTGAGCAAGGGGACTGGTGTGTGCGTGTGTGGTCACAGCCTTGCCCTTAGATCGGACTATATGAGCTCTCAGCTCCCTTCCGGGAGGGTAAAATCTGACGATCACGACCATCAAGTGATCCTGACCAACCCGGTGAATTACACACACACACACACACACACACACACACACACACACACACACACACACACACACACACACACACCATTACTTGCAACTGGCTGGCCTATCATACAGCCATATCCTATATTCATGAAGTACAACACATCTTATATTTATGTAGTATGTAAAAAAAAAAAAAAAAAAAAAAAAAAAGATGGTTATATAATACAGAACTGGGAAATATGATGATGATGATGATGATGATGATGATGATGATGATGAGAGGGGAGTAAACAGGGTGAGATGAGGAGAATGAGAGAGATGGATGGACATAACAGTGAATGTATTATGTATATTAACCTGACAAATGCCGAAGTAAGCTGGTAAGGGTGAGGTAATATGGAGCCTGACCCTACCGTGACACCATATAATTATTGATTTATCCACCGATAGATCTATCTATCTATCTATAGCCCGACGCCCTAATCCCGCAAAGAGTGGCCGCAGACAAAACGCCTCCAAGTCGCTCTGTCACCCACCATTTGACTACCCTCCCCCCAACTCACCCCCCCCCATATACCTCTCAACTCCATCCCTCCACCTCATCCTCGGTCTACCCCTCCCTCTCCCTCCCTCCACTTCACCTACATACACCCTCTTCATTCTGTCCTTGACCTCCGCGGCAGGCAGACGTGCTTCCCAGAGCGCTTCATCACACAGTAATTTAACAACTAAGTTGAAACTGATCGGATGCACTACAAAACCAACGTCCCCTGAAATGGCTAGTGCCATGGCCATGAACGAGGGAAGGGAGGTCCCCTTGGGTGACAACGAGGAAGAAATAGATATGGATACCGGGTTTACGGAGGTTATCAGTAAAAGAGAGAAGAGGAAGAGAATGATACGCGGCAACGAGAGGGAAGCGAGTGATGAAGAAGAGGACAGAGACAACAAAAAGGTAAAGAATAAGTCGTGTGGGGTAGATGGAGGTGTTACTATACCATGTGATACGGGGAAGGCAGTTTCTAAGTTGAAGTAGGGCTTTTATATCCCTAGACTTTATACCCACTTCTCTGGTGGGTATAAAGTCTAAGTCCGAAGTAAGGGTTTTGGTGCCCTTAAGACTTATACCAGATCCAGTCACTCGAAAAAATCCTAAGTCCAAATTGGAGTGCTTTTTGGACTTAGGATTTTTCGAGATGGTGGAACTGGTATAAAGTCCAAGTTGAATTGTGGGTTTTTATACCCAAGAGTTTATACCAGCAAGTTAACTTGTGCTGGAGTCTACTGTGTACTCTGTTCCATGTCTTTGGGAACTAGAGTATAGCATTGTAGGCTTTCTTTGCATACTTTACTTTTTCTGTGATATTGTATTTTAGTCATTTGTAATACCATAAAGGGCAAAGTAAAGTTGATATACAGCTGATTCTTTTATTATCTTTAGTGTTTTACAAGAGTTTACAATTACAATACATTTACAAAGTATACAAGTAGCAATGGCAGCAGCTGTTAGGTTACTCTGGCAGAAGATTTTATATATTAAAGTATCTCAAAGTATATCACAAAAGTATTGGACTAGAGCAAATGTTTCAAGTATTATCAAAGTATATCAGTTAAATACGGGCAAGATACCTTAGCAATCAATATTGTAGTAGGTCCTATGTCTATCTCCAACTCGCTCCCTCGCTCCTACTCGCCCCTCTACCCTCTCTCCATCACGCTCACTCTAGAACGACAGAAAAAGAAAAAGCGCATAAAAAAGTAAAGGTGGGGAAGAGAAAGAAGCACTAAAGCAGACAGACACTAACAGACAGACACACCATCCCAGCACGTTCGGCTGCGTTGAGGACAGGCAGACAGGACAGACGGAGAGGAAGATGGAAGTGGAAGGAAGTCCCCCCTTTCCCGCCTCCCCCCACCCCACCTCCCTCCCCAGACCCACCTACCTGCCACACCCAGCCTAGTATGCTAGGAACTACACACACACACACACACACACACACACACACACACACACACACACAAACTCACGCACACACAATCACACCCTAAAGGAAAATACAAAGAAAAATACAACCTGTCACCTGTCCTCCGGCGCTCCGATCTCCCTGCAGGCTCTCCGGTCTCCCCTGGTCTCTCGGCCATCTCGTCTCTCCCTCGCAGCCGTCTCTGCATCGCCTGGGGAAATACAGGAACATCAAAGGTGCCTAAGGAATGCAATGCCTACCAGAGTAACGCTATACAGGTGCCGCCACAGCTGCTGCTACCCTCCCTACCACATCACCTATCAGTACAAGCTACAACACACGCCGCACCAGTTCCTCTGCAGGGCTTGCCATGTTCTCGAGCGGCCATCCCGTCGTCTACAGCTGCCATTTCTTCCGTAGTTGCCACCCCTTCTTCTGAGGCTGCCATGTCTTCTGAGGTTGCCATTTCTTCTGAGGTTGCCATCTCGTCTTCTGAGGTTGCCATGTTTTCTGAGGTTGCCATCTCGTCTTCTGAGGTTGCCATCTCGTCTTCTGGGGCTGCAGCTTCGCCTTCCCCTTCGCCTGCAGTTGCCATCTCGCTGGCCAGGGTTGACATCTCGTCCTCCGGCGTTTCCATCGTTTTCGTGGAGCAAATATCAATTAGGCCAAAGTACGCACTATATGCTACTGCTGAGCCTATGTCCCGTATTCTGGGTGGCATAGGAGGCTTCGTAGTGCATTTCCCTGAGAGATTTATTTTACATAACGCCAACGTTATATTGCAAACTTACGTCAATGTCTTCTAACCCCAACTTATCATCCAATTCCTTCCCATTCCACACATCCTTCCTTTAAGTTCTTCACAGCCATACTGTACCATCACCACACCCACACTACCACCACCACCACCACAACCACACTCCATCATCATACAACACCGGCATAACTATCACCACTACCACAACCACGTACTACCACCACCATCACAACCACACACCACCACCACCAACACCGCTTACATCACCACCATCACAACCACCACACAGCTATCAGTGCTCTCGTGCAAAATTTATCTGCGTGGGAGAGAGAGAGAGAGAGAGAGAGAGAATTTCTGTGTGTGTGTGTGTGTGTGTGTGTGTGTGTGTGTGTGTGTGTGTGTGTGTGTGCGTGTGTGTGTGTGTGTGTGTGTGTGTGTGTGTGTGTGTGTGTGTGTGTGTGTGAAAATAACTCTTTTAACAATAAACAAAATGCATGACTAAGTGTACGATGTGAGAAAAGCTCAGAAAAAAATATTTCGAATTTGAAAAAGTTTAAAAATGGTGCAAATACCTTTTACTTGGGGAGAAAGCTATTATTTCCCACTCCTGTCGTCTGTCGTGTCGGTGTAAATATCCTTTGCTTGCCTGGCCGTGTAAATATCCTCTGCCTGCTTGATCGTGCGAAAATCCTCTTCTTTCTTCGTGTCAATGGAAAAATTCAACCTGAGAGGTGGAGAGCAGAGGTGTGAAGGTAGGGGAGGTTTGACTGGTAGCAGGGAGTGGGAGGGGGGGTAGAAGGAAGAGGTGAGGGGGTAGGGAAGAGGTGAGGGGGGTAGAGGGAAGAGGGGAGGGGGGTAGAGGGAAGGGGAGGGGGGTAGAGGGAAGAGGTGAGGGGGTAGGGAAGAGGTGGGGGGTAGGGAACAGGGGAGGGGGGTTGAGGGAAGAGATGAGGGGGTAGGGAAGAGGTGAGGGGTAGAGGGAAGAGGTGAGGGGGTAGAGGGAAGAGGTGAGGGGTAGAGGGAAGAGGTGAGGGGGTAGAGGGAAGAGGTGAGGGGGTAGAGGGAAGAGGTGAAGGGGTAGGGAAGAGGTGAGGGGGGTAGAGGGAAGAGGTGGGGGGTAGGGAAGAGGTGGGGGGGTAGGGAACAGGGGAGGGGGGTTGAGGGAAGAGGTGAGGGGGTAGAGGGAAGAGGTGAGGGGGTAGAGGGAAGAGGTGAAGGGGTAGGGAAGAGGTGAGGGGGTAGAGGGAAGAGGTGAGGGGGTAGGGAAGAGGTGAGGGGGTAGGGAAGAGGTGAGGGGGTAGAGGGAAGAGGTGAGGGGGTAGAGGGAAGAGGTGAGGGGGTAGAGGGAAGAGGTGAGGGGGTAGAGGGAAGAGGTGAGGGGGTAGAGGGAAGAGGTGAGGGGGTAGAGGGAAGAGGTGGGGGGGAAGAGGGAAGAGGTGCGGGGTACGGGGAAGAGGTGAGGGGGTAGAGGGAAGAGGTGAGGGGGTAGAGGGAAGAGGTGAGGGGGTAGAGGGAAGAGGTGAGGGGGCAGAGGGAAGAGATGAGGGGGGTAGGGAAGAGATGAGGGGGGTAGGGGGAAGCGGGGAGGGGGTAGGGAAGAGGGGAGGGGGTAGGGAAGAGGGGAGGGGGTAGGGACGAGGTGAGGGGGTAGGGAAGAAATGAGGGGGTAGGGAAGAGGAGAGAGGGGTAGAGGAAAGAGGTGAGGGAGTAGGGAAGAGGGGAAGGGGTAGGGAAGAGGGGAAGGGGTAGGGAAGAGGGGAGGGGGTAGAGGAAAGAGGGGAGGGGGTAGAAGGAAGAGGGGAGGGGGGTAGAGGGAAGAGGGGAGGGGGGTAGAGGGAAGAGGTGAGGGGGGTAGAGGGAAAAGGTGAGGGGGGTAGAGGGAAGGGGTGAGGGGGTAGTTATGAGGTGAGAGGGTAGAGAAGAGGTGAGGGAGTAAGGAAGACGTGAGGGGGTAGGGAAGAGGTGAGGGGGTAAGGAAGAGGTGAGGTGGTAGGGAAGAGGTGAGGGGGTAGGGAAGGGGGACTGGAGTAGCGGGCATAGAGAAGGTGGGAGTTTAGAGATGGTGTGTACAATTAGCTACTGCTACGACGCTAAAACACAAAAATCTTCCTCTGGAAATATATCAGTGTGGTTGTTTGTAAATGTTGGCAAATTTAACAATGGTATTTAACATATTTTCCATCGGCTGTTTAATTAGCAAGGAGTGTTTGGGACTTTTCATAAACCTCAAGGTACCTTCGAAATAAACAGCTGTTAACCAGGATTATTGTTCATCTGCCATGTCCGACGGATGTGTAAATAATGAACTCATTTTTTAGTACGGACTGTCACCGAAAAAAAATAGCTTCTTTAGACCCAAGAGCACCAGCATTGTCAACAGCTCGTGCCATAGTGGAATTGCTGTACCGTGTAAATATGTAGTTATAATACGTCCACATCCACGTCATCCAATAAAGTACACGTATTATTTCTATTAACTAATTTGTTGGGGGGGAGGGAGTACAGACAATCTTCACCCCCCTCCCCCCGTAGTTCACATAACGCTCGACGTCAGAAAGCATGCCCTGATCAAGGAAGGGTGTAAATCACAATCTTTATGCAACTATGTGAACGGTACAGTCATGAGAGCCAACCTGAAAGCCATTATGATCAAAGCCCCATCCTGTCACCGACCAAGACTACCAAAATCTCAGTCAGTTATCGAGAAGGTGAATAAATCGGATAATGTCGGGGCAAATGATCATGTTAGTGCTAACCCATTCAGCCAGGAAACGTCGTTCATTTTATTCTTGCAACAGCCTGATGATTTTATTCAGCTTAGGATACACTTTCCAAACTGAAGGAGTCAGATGCAGTACTAATAAAGTCTTTAGTACGAGAGGCTGCTCGAAAGCTGAATAAAATGGCTTGATAACAATAAGAATAAAATAAGAATGATGTCATTCTGGTTCAGGGGAATAAACGAATCTTTACCTAACCAAGGTTTACGTAGTCAACACATTTCGTACAGAAATAACAATGATTAGATGGACGTGTAGTTCTTACTTAAATGCTAGGCCTGGGTTTGGGGGGAGGCTAGGTTTACTATTGACGAATTAAGTGGAGGGATGGGACAAAAGTGTATTGTTGTCATGAGGAGGGATACACTGAGATGGTTAGGACATGGTGGAGAGGATGGAGGATGACAACTGGGTGAGGAGAGAGATGTGTGAACGTCGGAGGTAGGGTTGCGAGAGGCAGACCGGAAAAAGCCTGGGACTAGGTCATAGTGTGTGAAATCAGGGATAAGGGAGTGAATAGGCAGGCTGCAAAAGATTGTGCAGTGTGGAGAGCCGCCATTATGTGACCAAGGCCGACGACGCATGCAGGCATGTTAGATCCTTTAAAAAAGATACGACACGAACGATTCGATGCAGGTGAGGTTCAGGGATCACCATTTTATATAATTTATCTCCTGCCACTTTTGCCTTCCATCTCTACAGTATCCCCGGGCATCCTATCGCGTTGACGAATAGAGGAATTTGGAGGAGGAACACGAACAACAACAGTCTACCCTCCTCCTCCCTGCCTGACTTACCTCATGCCCCTTCCCCCCCGCTCTATCTTACCTCGTGCCTCACCCCTCTCTCTCTCTCTCTCTGTCCTATCTGTCTGTATCTCCACACTCCGACACGTCAGCTAAATATGACCCACCACCTGTTTAGTGGCTGTGTGTGTGTGTGTGTGTGTGTGTGTGTGTGTGTGTGTGTGTGTGTGTGTGTACCAGTATGTGCGTGAATCTGTGTGTGTGCATCATTGTGTGCGTGTATCTGTGCTCGTATCTGAGTGTGCGTGTATCAGTGCCTGTGCGTATCAGTGCCTGTGCGTATCAGTGCCTGTGTGTATCAGTGCCTGTGTGTATCAGTGCCTGTGTGTATCAGCGCCTGTGTGTATCAGCGCCTGTGTGTATCAGTGTGTGTGTATATTAGTGTGCGTGCGTGCTCTGATCAGTGCTTGTAACAGTGTTTGCGTGAATGAATACGTGAGTGCATTAGTGTGTGCCTGCTCCGTGTGCGCGTGTTTAGGGCGTACATGCCGCAGCGTGTGCGTGCATTGGTGTGTGCGTGCATCGGTGTGTGCGTGCATCAGTGTGTACGTGCTAAGTGTGTACGTAGTAAAATTGTGTGTGTTCAGTGTGTACTTATTCAAACTGTGCGTGTTCAGTGTGTACGTGTTCAGTGTGTACGTGTTCAGTGTGTACGTGTTCAGTGTGTACGTGTTCAGTGTGTACGTGTTCAGTGTTTACGTGTTCAGTGTGAGCGTGTTTATTGTGTGTTGTTTATTGTGAGCGTGTTTATTGTGTGCATGTTCAGTGTGTACGTGTTCAGTGTGTACGTGTTCAGCGTGTACATGTTCAGTGTGTGTGCGTTTATTGTGTGCGTGTTTATTGTGTGCGTGTTCTGTGTGCGTGTTGTGTGTGTGCGTGTTGTGTGTGTGCGTGTTGTGTGTGCGTGTTGTGTGTGCGTGTTGTGTGTGCGTGTTGTGTGTGCGTGTTGTGTGCGTGTGTTCAGTGCGTGCGTGCTCAGTGTGTGCGTGTTCAGTATGTGCGTGTTCAATGCGTGCGTGTTCAGTGCGTGCGTGTTCAGTGCGTGCGTGTTTAGTGCGTGCGTGTTTAGTGCGTGCGTGTTCAGTGTGTGCGTATTCAATGTGTGCATGTTAGTGTGCGTTCTCAGTGTGTGCGTATTTACTGTGTGCGTATACCAGTGTGTAACTCAAACTGTCTGCATGTTTGTAAGAGTGAAGGTATGCAAAAATTTAATGATGATGATGATGATGATGATGATGATGACTGAGGTGTCTGGCAGTAGATAGATGATGATGATGATGATGATGATGATAATTTTTTCTAGTTCTTTTTAATCCGGAAACTTTTATGTTATCAAGGAGGATTCTGTACTCTACTCCTTTCACTTTAACTTGGCCCAAATTTTCGTCCATTTGCAGCTTTTCACATGTGTCAGTAGCGTTTTTGAAACAGCACTTTTTCGTGACTAACATAATATTCTATTGTTACAACTCAGCATTCGAGATAAAGAGATTGCACTTTAGGCCAAGTTAGAGTAAAATGAGTATAGTGAAGAGGATGGGATGGAGGGATGGAGCTGGGAGGTATACGAGAGAGAGGGTGTAAGATGGGGGAGGGTAGCGAAATAGCAGTGTGCAGGGCGACATGGAGGCGATTTGTTTATGGCCACCCCATACAGGTTTAAGGCGTCTAGCTATAGATATCTAGACAATTAGGGCTATAGATATAGGTGACGATACACAACTATTAAAATTACATCCATTTCCCTTATTTTCTACAATTTCTTTGGCCTACAACGCTTCCTGGCTGACCGTAAGGTATCCCCGTGTCCTAATTTAGTCACCTTAATGGCAAAAACAGCAAAACCCAACACTTGCAGCAAGAGGAGAAGCCTACACACCATCACTACCCCCTAACCAGCAAAACGACGTCTATTGCCCTCATCTGTTGAATCTGTTTGACCTATGACACTTCCTGGTTGGCAGCAAGATACCTCTGTGTCCTATCTGAATCATCTTAATGGCAAAAACAACGAAATTTAACCCCAAAACAGTAAAATTTAACACTTACAGCAGCAGACGGAGCCGACGCAGCCTCACCCTCTTATCGTCCGAGTACCACTGACTGACCAATGGAATGCCATGCTTGTTCAGCCCAGAAACTTGTGTGAAACTTTACCCAACTACTTTTACATCCACTAGAGGGCACGGAGGCCCTCTCATCTTCAGGGTAACTCTAGTATTTTATTCTAGCTAATACAAGAGGCTAATATGCACCTGTGAGCTATTTATAAATGTCTGAGAGCGTTCATGCTGTAAATATTAACCTTCCAATGATCGTGACAACTCTAGTACTTTTTTTTATTAGACTCCAGACGATTTTATTCAGCTGGGAATGAGTCTTAGGAGCCTGAGTGCATAAGAGAAAACCGTCGTAGAGGAAGCATCAAGGACCGTAGCAAACAAAGTCAGAAATTATTCTTAGATGTTTACCATACTCTATTTACTTTCACTTTGTCTAATATTGCCATCTCCTCACCTTAAATGCTGGGCTGTAAGGATACATTAACACTAGAATATTGAACAATACTCTCGTTTCCCTAAATGGACCCAAATTACCATCTCTCCATCTTGAATGCTGAGTTGTAACAATAGTTGAACACCAAAACATGATGCTGGTCACGAAGAAGTGCTATGTAAAGGATGTAGTGACATACCATTGTCATTTCCTGGCATTGGGCTACGTGAAATGAGTAAAATGATCTACACAAGGATGGAAATCTGGCCAGTGTTAGAGGAAGACCGGTATAGTTACGAAAAGGTGATATGGAATGGATACAGAACTTCACTTTAACTTGGCCTAAAATTGCCATCTCACCATCTGGAATGCTGAGCTATAACAAGAGCCTGACGATACAATATGATGCTAGTCACGAAAAAGTGCTGTTGAAGATATGTAGAGCCGTGTTATCGTCTTCTTCTGCCTGTAATTATGCTATGAGAAATAAGCAGCAAATATAAGATCTCAGCCATGTTAAGTCTGATAAGCTATACATACAGCTTAATGGAACGCTCTGATAAGAATTACAGCTATAAACTCATTCTACATCTCCCTAGCACCTCTTTCTTAGCTATTTATTTTGCTTATTACACCTTGCTCTCCTACTGTGCCGTATAAATACTTCAAGCTTTACCATAATCTGCATAAAAAACGTACAAAAGGATGTTAATCAGCCTTGTCCAAAAATATATCGCTAAGGAAGTCTTTGGTTGACTAGTGGGAGGTGCCTGTGTGTTACCATGGCAACCTCTCACACCACTAGTTACATACACACATTTTCCCACCAGCAAGTTCCATTAGAGAGTATTGTGTGTGTGTGTGTGTGTGTGTGTGTGTGTGTGTGTGTGTAGTCATGCGTGTGCCTGCACATCTCACCGCAATGCTCCGCCAACACCCACAACACTTTTCTCCTTAATTTCTTACCACAGAGAACTCTTACATTCCTGGATCTTTTCAAAAACTTGGTTCGACGTCGTTCTTACATATTATGAAGGAAAAAAAGGTAACTGTCGATATAAATGTTCGTAAAAAAAAACATTATATATAAACTGCGGGAGATATATTCTTTTCACTTTCACTTGGCCCAGATTTTCGTTCTTTTGCAGCTGATTTCACGTAGTTCAGTGGCAGAAAGTACAATGCTATGGCTCTACAACCTTGTCTCAGCACTTCTTCGTGACCAGCATCATCTTCCAGTGTTCATCTATTGCTACAACTCAGCATTCAGGACGGAAATAGGGGAGTTTTAGGCCAAGTTAGAGCAAAAAGAGTATAGTGGACAATATTCATAGTCTTGCCTTGGTTAGAGTGTGGCTTGGTTAGAGTGTGTTACACACACACACACACACACACACACACACACACACACACACACACACACACACACACTCCTTTCCCCACCATCAAGTCCTACCTTAGAATACTTGTGTGTGTGTGTGTGTGTGTGTGTGTGTGTGTGTGTGTGTGTGTGTGTGTGTGTGTGTGTGTGTGTGTGTGCAATTTTATCAGTGTGACGTGTGCGTGTGTGTAGTCATGTGAGTATATTTCACGTACATGTGTAGGTGTGTAAGTATAAACAGTCTTATCAGTATGACGTGTGTGCTTGTGTGTATGTGACGTACATGTGTAGGTGTGTATGTGCGTGTGTTTGACGTATATGTGTTGGTGTCTATGCGTGTGTATGTACGTGTATGTTTCGTGATGTGTGTGCATGAATATATGTATATATGTATGTGGTGTGTGCACATTGTGATATATGTATGTAGGTGTGTGTGTGTGTGTGTGTGTGTGTGTGTGTGTGTGTGTGTGTGTGTGTGTGTGTGTGTGTGTGTGTGTGTGTGAAGTGTGCGTGTATGTATGAAGTGTTTGCGTGTGTGTATGTAGTGTGCGTATATGTAAGAAGTGTGTGCGTGTGTATGAAGTGTGCGTGTGTGTATGTAGTGTGTGCGTGTGTGTATGTAGTGTGTGCGTGTGTATGTATGTATGTACGTATGTAGATGTATACACGTTAACTTAAAGCTCTACGCGTTCATACAATACGGCACGTTAGAGAGAGAGAGAGAGAGAGAGAGAAAGGCCGTTGACTGTGTGTGTGTGTGTGTGTGTGTGTGTGTGTGTACGTTTTTAAATAGTCATCCATCCAGGGAGAGAGAGAGAGAGAGAGAGAGAGAGAGAGAGAGAGAGAGAGAGAGGGAGGGAGTGGCTGGGGACGAGAGTCAAGGAGACGGGCTGGGGACGCGCCAGACGAGAGAATATGATACGTCAGGCCCGTCCCCAGCCCGCCTCTTCTGGCCTCTCGTCCCCAGCCACTCCCTGCCATCCCCCTTTCAAACCCCCTCGGTTGGTCATTTTTGCTCCCTTCTTTCCTTCCTTCCTTCCTTCTTTCCCTCCATCCTTCCTTCCTTCCTTCTTTCCCTCCTTCCTTCCTTCCTTCCTTCTTTCCCTCCTTCCTTCCTTCCTTCCTTCTTTCCTTCCTTCCTTCTTTCCTTCCTTCTTTCCTTCCTTCCTTCTTGCCTTCCTTCTATTCATTCTTCCTTCCCCCTTCCTTCCTTCATTCGTTTGTATGATATGCTTCCTTCTCCCCCCTCCTCTCCCTCTCTCTCGCTTTGTCTGTCTGTCTCTGTCTGTCTGTCTGTCTGTCTGTCTGTTTGTCTGTCTTTCTGTCTGTCTGTCTCTGCCTCCGTCTGTCTTTCTGTCTGTCTGTCTGTCTGTCTCTGTTTTTCTGTCTGTCTGTCTGTCTGTCTGTCTGTCTGTCTCTCTCTCTCTCTCTCTCTCTCTCTCTCTCTCTCTCTCTCTCTCTCTCTCTCTCTCTCTCTCTCTCTCTCTCTCTCTCTCTCTCTCTCTCATCAGTGCCACCACGTGAAGGTGTCTATAGTGTTTGTGGTAAAATTCTACGGACATACCAGCCACGGTTCAGGGAAAAAGTCTCCGGATAAAGCGACCCAAGTTTCACTACCGAAATTATACTCTGAGTGGTGTGTCGGGGTCGGGGGGAGGGACAGTGTATGGGGATGTTTTTTGGGTGTATTAGGTGTATGTATGGAGTGTATCTGGGCTGTGTTTGGGATGTGTTTTTAAGGTGTGTATGGAGTGTATCTGGGCTGTGTTTGGGGGGGGGGTGTATGGAGTGTATCTGGGTTGTGTTTGGGGTGTGTGTTTGGGGTGTGTATGGAGTGTGTCTGGGTCGTGTTTGGGGTGTGTGTTTGGGGTGTGTGTTTGGGGTGTGTATGGAGTGTATCTGGGTTGTGTTTGGGGTGTGTGTTTGGGATGTGTATGGAGTGTATCTGGGTTGTGTTTGGGGTGTGTGTTTGGGGTGTGTATGGAGTGTATCTGGGTTGTGTTTGGGGTGTGTGTTTGGGGTGTGTATGGAACGTATCTGAGTTGTATTTGGGGTGTGTATGGAGTGTATCTGGGTTGTGTTTGGGGTGTGTATGGAGTGTAGCTGGGTTGTGTTTGGGGTGTGTGCTTGGGGGGTGTGTGGAGAGTATCTGGGATGTGTTTGGGGTGTACATGGAGTGTATCTGGGATGTATAGTATACACCCAAAGTACATTCCCCACCCCCCACCCAAAAAAAAAGCAAATACACCCTAAACACATCCCAAATGCACCTCAAACACATCCAAAATACACCCCCCAAACACTCAAAATATACCCTAAACACACTCCTTACAAAACCCATACACACCCCAAACAGAACCCACACAACCCCGCCAAACACACCCCAAACACACCCCAACCAGAACCCACACAAACCCCCAAACACACCCTACACAGAAACCACACAACCCCCCAAACACACCCCAAACCGAACCCACACAACTCCCCTCAAACACACCGAAACACACCCCAAACAGAACCCACACAACCCCCTCAAACAAACTCCAAACAGAACCCACACAACCCCTCCAAACGCACCCCAAAAAAAAACTGCACAGCCCCCCCCCCAAACACACCTTAAATAAAGCCCGCACAACCCCTAAAAAGATGCCAAACACACTCTAAACAGAACCTACACAACCCCTCAAAACACACCCCAAAACGAACCCACACAACCTCCTCAAACACACCTCAAACAGAACCCACACAACCCCCCAAAACACAACGATACACACCCAAACAGAACCCACACAACCCCCCAAAGACACCCCAAACACACTCTAAACAGAACCTACACAACCCCCCTAACACAACCCAAAACGAACCCACACAACCCCCCAAACACATCAAAAACACACCTCAAACAATACCCACACAACCCCTGAAACGCACCCCAAACAGAACCCATATAACCCCCCAAACACACCCCAAACTCCTCTCTCTCTCTCTCTCTCTCTCTCATTTTCCGTCAATCCTACCTTCAATCACTCTCCAGACATCTGCTTACCACACATGCTAACTCCCTAATACCTGTAACTTACCAATTTATTTAAATATCTGGTTAGTTAATGCATTCTTGTATGTTATTCACGCAGTCTTCATTGACATCACAAAAATACAAATTGCAGACAACACAAAACAGTATCTATGAACAATAAACACAAAATATCGCTACGGAAGGAAGGAAGAAATAATCAAGAGTAAGCACCAAGCCATAATATGGCTATATGGCAATGCAGAAGTAGAGGGAAAATATAGGCCGGGAGAAACAAGGAAATATCAAGAACAGAGGCAGGACAGAGGGGAAGAAGAGGACAGTAAGGAGAGAAAAATGGGAGACAAAAAGGCCCCTTTTAGTCGCCTCTTACGACAAGCAGGGGTACTGGGATATTGCTATGGAGAAAGCTTAAGGAAAGCATACGGTACTTAAGCTGATGAGACCACAGGACTAAGGATTACATCTAGATTCATTTTGCAGCAGCAAGCAACTCTTAGTGTGCGGCCAAACTTGCGCGAAACATGTGACCGAGAAGACGACACAAAGCACCGGGATAGAGCCGCAACAATATCCGAGTCTGATCGTTGGAAGGGCCCCTGAGCGTCATTTCCTCTTGTCGGTCATATGTTTGCCTCAAGTGTGGCCCCACCGTAACCCAAAGCTTTCCATGTCAGGTGCTACCGATTGTCCTGTACTTCCCTATTGGGCGAGCAGCGTGGCCAGGATCACTGTACGAGCCTGTCAAAATATCATATACTCTTTTGAATACTATTTATCTATTGCCAGACGCCTTAATCCCGTAAGGGGTGGCCACAAACAAATCGCCTCCATGTCGCCCCGTCCCCTGTCATTTCACTGCCCTGCTCCCAGCTCACCCTCGCTCTCTCATATACCTCCTACAGATCCGGTCAAGCAGCTGCCGAGAAACGACGTCTCTCCCAGCAGCACAGTCCTGCATAAAACTCTACGGACATTGCTACCAAGATTTCACCTACTCTGACCACACCACATCCCGACCCTGCATTATCACCATCGTCTCTACCAAGATTTCCTTCACCTCGACTGCAGATATACACTGCCTCTTTTGGCGGCTGTATACTGCAGTCAGGTAGAGCTTTGATCCTCGCACACTTCTCCTCTTGCCCTACTCTTCCCAATCCTCCCCCAACATCAGGCATACACACACACACACACACACACACACACACTCAGTACATCCTATCCCCCCCTTACCCCCTGCTCTCCTTGCCCACTTTGCCGAAGGATTTCATGTTACCCCGCTACTGACGAACTGAACCCCGAGGGAAGGCCGTTTAAGGCTGACACGACGGGGGTCACTAGAGTGACTGGGGAGCCAGGGGGTAACAGGAAGGCACCCCGCTGTTAGAGTTAGGTTTCCTGTCAAGGGGCAGTTCGGAGTAGGAGCCAGGGTTCCTACTCACGACGTCCTCTAGAGGGCGTGGGAGGTAAAAACCCGGCGCCCAGGATCTCTGGCATAGGTAGGCCTGGCACCCAACATTACTATTTCACACAATGGACTCGAGATCGGGATCAAAAACCATCCACAGAGGCAATCCACAAAGCTCATCTGCAAACAAACAAGCAGCGGGACAGAAACGTGCAGACAACAGAGCAAAAAAGCCACAGCCACCCACACCTCAGCTTGCTGCAATGAAGAAGCAACTCCCCAACAACGGAACTTAGAACCCCCCGCCACAGCCATCAACATCAAGCTATGAACCTAACGACAATGACTTTCATGTTCCCATGGACATTTCGCAAGCTACTCCTCCCAGCCAAACCACTTACAATCAGGAGGAGCCAATGAACACAAGCACAACAGAGGAAACACGCACAACCAGCACAACCGCCTCCCCAAACTCTTTCACTTCACGAACAACTACTGCCCTCATGCCAGACGAAACCGCCAGCACTGTATCCACCTCCACCCCTTCCACCACAACCATCAAAGACAACGTCTTCCAGCCGGCCTCCAAGAAAAGGAGGAGCGGAAAAGAAGACAGCCACAGTTTCACTGATAACCCCCATCATAATACAGCGACCCCC
Source organism: Coenobita brevimanus (assembly GCF_032717465.1). Lineage (NCBI taxonomy): Eukaryota > Metazoa > Arthropoda > Malacostraca > Decapoda > Coenobitidae > Coenobita > Coenobita brevimanus. Next base: position 42,009,692 of record NC_137051.1, on the reverse strand, counting down.
CTCCCCTCCTCTCATACACCACAACCCTCGGGAAACGCCACTTCCTCGGCCAGAAGCCATCCATCACCGCAACCCAGCACCTACAACAGAAGACAGCCCATGGTCCCAGTGAAACCCCTAACCTCACCCCCATCCAAATTCCCAGGCTTCCAGATTCCACGACAGGACCCCTTCCCAACCAGCTACGACATTGTTGGCCCTGGAAGAGGAACACCCCGAACTAAAAATCACAATCATACCTGGCAAGAACAACAGCACGGTCATGGTTCCACTCGACGAAGACTCCCTCAACCTCCTAGCAACGATCGACACGGCAGGAAACCAACCCATTCTACTACAGAAGATCGACCCTCAGCTCAACACCCGAAAACTGATCCTAATGGGTTACCCCCTCAAATACCCCCTACGCCCCATCACTTGACACCCACAAGTGGAGGAAGCCTCCGTCTCCTGCCCACATAACACACGAAGCAGCAACCCAAACAGCTCCCCCTCCACCTCAGTCAGAAACAACAGCACCATCTCTTCTGCACACCCTCGTCACGAACCCAGAACAAATAGCACAAACCAAAGAAACCCTACGATCTTCCTGCTATTACCTCGGAACAGCCATCATAAAATGTGTTGGGGCTCAGCACCACTGCCCCCTCAACCCCCAACTCTTCACACCAGCACTCAACACCATGACAGACACCTGGATAGAGGACACACACTTCTCCAACAGTCTCGCCCAGTTCAGTGATCCTCAGCCAAATTGACAAAACCCAATACAATCCACAACGACCCCCGTACCCGACCCAGAACACACCCTAGCAACTAGTGCCTCCTCTCTCAAACAACCAGACAAACCCAATCCTCATCACCTCAGCCTAACCCTCCCGCCTCCACAAACCCAACGCCTCAAACCACGGAGCATTTCAGCGGGCCTAGACAAACGAGAACGCCCTCGCTCCCATTGTATTATAATTACAAATCATAATAGATAGATAGATAAATAGATAGATAGACAGCCCTCTGCGAGCCTGGGAAAAGGAAATGAGGTTGCAGGTTACACTGAGGAAAGCTGACGACAGCGGCCAGTAAGATGATGCAGTTAGCTGTCAGCAGTCCTCTCGTGAACAAAGACCTGGTGACCACACGCACATATACACACATACTCACACACAGGCTTCTTTAAACTTTCCATCCACGAGGAATACACGTGATACGTCTCCTGTTTCACCAGAATTTAGGAAAGAGAGTTCAGAAGGGGACAAGCGATACTAGAGGCAGGTCGAAGGGGAGAAGGGCTTAGCAACTCGAGAGACAGAGAGAGAGAGAGGGAGCGAGACTCTATATTCCGCTCTGTGTGAGAGACTTGTTAATATTTCCAAGACAAATAAAAATAGTCCCATACTATTCTTTACCTCTCCTGTCACTACATGACAAATGGGAAGCTACTCCAAGATATAAAAACAGCTCGTCCATAAATCTAAAATATATATATAACTCAACCACAAGGAACCTACACAGTCTTTTATGACACAAAGTCATTTATGACATTTGGTAGGCAGGTCAGTGGGGAGAAGGGCTTAGCAACATGGGAAAGAGAGGAGCAGACGGAGGTTAGCCACAGAACAGGCAAGAGAGAAGGAGACAGGCCTTAGAACAGGCAGCCCCCTCCGCCTCCCTGATCATCATGCTGATGCAGAGGTCAAGAGATCACACGACGCCTTGCAAGTAGTTTAACAAAACATTGATACGATCTTGCAATTTCTACGACGAACCAGCGAATCTACGGACATCGTCTCCCAATTAAAAGCAAATTTCTACAAAAGCAGGCGAGACTCTACAAGATTAGCTTCAGTCTACAGTGAATCCCTACATAATACAGCCTACAATGCAAATAGTCTACAAGTCTACAAAACAACTCTATAATCTTCACGTAACTTCAAGCAGCAACAAGAAGAATATAAAAAAAAAAGCAAGTAAAGAAGAGGAAAAACCGAAGCAACAAGCCCCCACCACTCACTCCCACCTACGCCTGACGCAGAGGTCAAGACACGCAGCAAAACACCAGAGCTACATTTATAACGCGACTTACTTACCTTTCTTCACGCAGCTTAAGCATCGCTACTCAGTATTCACCACAGCTACCAGTGTGGGAAGCCGACGTCACCATGTGCTGAGACGATAACACGCCAATCAACCCGTGAAGAACAACGCTATCACCACGTGCAACACCACTCACACCATTTCCACCACGGTAAAAATTAGTGAGTTACATAGTTACTTCATTTATACAATACACAGTGATAGACAATAAGCTTCTGCACAAACATATAAAACGTGTTGTATAGTTACAACTTAAATTCATATACCTACTTCAATTATCTTCATAATTCAATCATTAAATACTTGCACCAACAATAAATATTCTACACTGTATATATTCATTCATTTATTATAACATTTATTGAATACCAACGAGTGTTACCATTTATACCTACATAAAATACGTGTTTCATATATACAACTATACATTATTACATCTACAAAGTAATAAAGAAAATATACCAACACAGTTCCTCAGTGAGCGATTAAAAGAACTGTATTAAACATTTATTAATTAAAGCTACCTAGTGGAAACATATAAATTAAGTTACAAGGTAAACTGGAAAAAAAAAAAAAATGGCCAACACAAATGACGTTAGCAAGAGTGAACATCTTCAACACAATCGTGAAGACAATGATTTCCACACAGTGCTGACACACATATTACTCACGATAGGTACAGGTGAACAACAAATCAGTGTATATAGTTAATACTGTATATATGTATATATATTTTTTTATATAAAATAACAAAATATGGGACTATATAATATCATTTTATAATCTCTGTGCAATATAAACTAAACTTTAAAAAAGTATCCCAAGGAAATTAGCCAGTAATTATGCAACCATGAACAACATAGAAAAAGCGTACACAAGCGAAGTAAAACAAACTATGGAAAATCAATACATACAAAAAAGAAAAAAAAAAAAGAAAGAAAGAAAGAAAAGTAAGAAAGAAAAAAGAGAAATAGAGTAAGATCACATAACAAACAAATGAAAATAAGTGTAAGTGTTACTACATAAGTCAAAATACCACATAAACTACATACAAAAAAAGCAAATTGTTGTCTCCACAAACAAGTGGCATGACACATCATCACTATCATCGACCGCAGCATATGTTAGGACTGCAATTATTACAATTATGTAACTCCATATTATAATTATGTAACGACAAACGATTGCATTATGTTACACTAACTACAATTATGTACTTACAAACGATATGTAACAATTATGTAACGACAAACGATTGCATTATGTTACACTTGCTACAATTATGTAACTACAAACAATATGTACCAATTTATGTAACAGTTGCATTAACAAGATGTAACTTTTATGTAACTTTAACTACAATTATGTAAATACAAACAATACTACAAAACAATATGTACCATTTCTGTGACAGTTGCATTAACAAGATGTAACTTTTATGTAACTTTAACTACAATAATGTAACTACAAACGATATGTAACAATTATGTAACGACAAACGATTGCATTATGTTACACTTTGCCAATTAACAGTTGCATTAACAAGATGTAACTTTTATGTAAGTTTAACTACAATTATAAGGCCAAGACACTTATGTAATAGTCGCATTAACAAAATGCAACTACAGTTATAAGGCCAACACAATTATGCATTAACACAATAGTAGTCATACAATTATAGCACAATTCTGTATTACCAGTATCATCATACAAGTTAGGTGAAATATTAGACATTACTAAAGTGATAACTCTATGTAATGTATAACCTAGCAGTATTACCATAGCACAATTATATGCGTACGTCTGTTGTACATGCACGTCTTACAAAGTATTATACAACAACCACTGCATTTATTCAAATATGTATACAACTTGTTTAAAATGTAATATTACTAAATAATCACTATTTACTATGACTAATATATGTATACAATATTCATACAATTATGTTACTTTTACAATATTATGTATTTCACTTAATTAGCTTATAAGTTCATTATAATGTGTATATAATGTGTATTAATATGTTAGGACTATTAACTGTCGATGGTACGCCATTTTCGCGTGACCGAGCAATGTATTATAATTACAAATCATAATAGATAGATAGATAAATAGATAGATAGACAGCCCTCTGAGAGCCTGGGAAAAGGAAATGAGGTTGCAGGTTACACTGAGGAAAGCTGACGACAGCGGCCAGTAAGGAGATGATGCAGTTAGCTGTCAGCAGTCCTCTCGTGAACAAAGACCTGGTGACCACACGCACATATACACACATACTCACACACAGGCTTCTTTAAACTTTCCATCCACGAGGAATACACGTGATACGTCTCCTGTTTCACCAGAATTTAGGAAAGAGAGTTCAGAAGGGGACAAGCGATACTAGAGGCAGGTCGAAGGGGAGAAGGGCTTAGCAACTCGAGAGACAGAGAGAGAGAGAGGGAGCGAGACTCTATATTCCGCTCTGTGTGAGAGACTTGTTAATATTTCCAAGACAAATAAAAATAGTCCCATACTATTCTTTACCTCTCCTGTCACTACATGACAAATGGGAAGCTACTCCAAGATATAAAAACAGCTCGTCCATAAATCTAAAATATATATATAACTCAACCACAAGGAACCTACACAGTCTTTTATGACACAAAGTCATTTATGACACCATTTCCCAATCAACGAACACTCCACAACAGCCATAGAAGACTAAACAATGTTCATACGGACCAAACACCCCCCCTAATTAGTACCGGGCCACAACATCGTCCTAACCAAACAGCAAACCCACCACCCCCAACATACAACCTAAACATCATACAATGGAACATCCTTGGCACCAAAACAAACTCATCCTTCTTCACGAGGCTGCGCACAGAGACAAAACAGACATCTTCCTCTTACAAGAAACCCTCATCACCGAACAACATTCCCTCAAGCTAAAGGGCTTTAACTCCTTTCTCCTTCCGCACTCCCGGGGCGGCCCCAGAGGCTGTGCCATTCTCATACGAAATCACATTCAGGCAAACAAAATCCCACAACCACCACACTGCGGCGAAGAGGTCGAAATTCAGGGTGTATCCATCACCTTAGTCAACACTCCCCTAAAAATCTTCAACATTTATCGCAAACCTAGCGCTGCCCTCGACCTAGCAGAACTCTTCACCCTCGCAGCCAGTGAACTGACGCTAATCGAAGGCGACTTGAACGCCCATCACCCCTGCCTAGGATCCATATCCCCCACCAGCCCCGCAGGACGACACATATCAGAACTCCTAACCCTCACTCCTGGCATACAACTCCTAAATGACCCCAACACTCCTACGCACTTACAAGGCGCTCCCACACACTTACAAGGTGGCAGACTCGACCTCACGCTTCTAACCACAGGAATGGCAACACACACTGAATGGGACCCCCACCCAACCCTGACATCAGATCACTTCGCCATCGTCTGCACACGTAATCTCCCCCCACTACCCGACCCCCCTCTGGACCCCCGCCTAGGTGGTGCATAAAAAAAGCCAATTGGAGACTCTTCACAGCCTCACTGGAAGAAATCATAACCCAACTCGAACCTTCAGACAACCTGGACGAACACGAACAACAAATCTCAGCAGCCTTCACCACTGCCGCGCCGAAACTGCAATTCCTACAACCTCTCACAAACAGCGACATTTCAAGGACTATTGGTATTATAATGACAGAGTCAAAGAGCTAAACCATCGCGCTAACAGTGCCAGAAAAATATAAGAAGTCCACCCCACCCCCCAAAACAGACAATATCTTAAGGCAGTCGTCCAGCATACATTAAAGAAAAACAAACCATAAGAGAAAACAAATGGCTGGAGTGGTGCAGATCCTTAAGCGCCAACATCAACCTAGGCCACATTTGGAAAACACTCAGAGCTGTCTTAAAACCCTCACGACCCCGTCCCCCAACACCCCCCAACCCTCAGGAAGAGGCCGAAAGAATAGCGTCACTTTTCGCCCATCAAACCTCTCCGTTCTGCACCCCACGACACATACAAAACCGCCTCAACACCCTACACGCCCAGTGCACTGCAAGAATACACCTCGCTAAAAACACCCCTGCCCAAACAGACCAAACCTTTACCATCCAAGAATTCCATCGTTCACTCAAAACCAGCAGCGACACAGCCCCCGGTATTGACCAAATCACCTACTCCATGCTATCTCACGCTGGACCGAATGCCACCACTGCCATTCTCAACCTCGTAAATCACTTCTGGACTTTAGCCAAACTTCCCTCTGCAAAGGAAAAGGCTGGCATTCAACCAATCCCTAAACCCAAAGACCTTCGTAACTACAGACCTATATCCTTCCTCAGCTGCCTCGGAAAAACCATGGAAAGGATGGTCCACCAACGTCTGCAATGGAGCACACCCACGCCACACCAATATCTGTTTGCATACACCAGAGGAAGGGGGACAGCAGAATGCCTCACCACATTTATGGCAGAAGTACGCAACGGGAAGAGCCCAGTCATCTTTCTCGATCTCGAAAAAGTCTTCGAGCGCGCCTGTCCCGAGGCGATCCTCTCTACCTTTGCCAGCAAGAGAATTGGGGGTTGCCTCCTCGGCTGGCTCGAGGACTTCTTCAGAGATAGAGAAGCTCTCGTAAGCTTCCAAGGACACTCTTCCACTTTTCACAGACACATCAACGGCACTCCACGGGGCAGTATAATCAGCCCAACTCTCTACAACACCCTCATGGACAGTCTCCTACAAACAAGCATCGGCCCAGACATACGCGTCCTCTGCTATGCCGACGATCTAGCTCTAATAGTAAACCGAGGCCCGCTCTATGACAAAGCTCAATGAACCCTTTCCCAACTCCACCAAGGATGTATAGATCTCGGCCTATCTATAAACTCCCCCAAAACCAAAGCATTAGCACTAGCCATGCAACCCCCCTCCTCACGTCCTCTACATCTCGGCTACAGCCCGATCGAATATGTAAACTCTCACCTTTATCTCGGAGTGTGGATCGACTCCAATCTATCCTTCAGAACAGAAATCAGTTTCCTAAAAGAGAGAACAAACCTTAGACACAGCGTCCTCAGATCCCTTACAGACAAGAGCAAAGGGGTCTCATATAATGTCCTCAGACTATTTGACATCCAAGCTATTCGCTCCGTCATCGACTATTGTGCCCCAATACCCGTCAGCGCAAACCCCACCCTAATCCAAAAACTCGAAACCACCCAAAACGAGGTACTCCTTATCATGACCGACGCACTCAGATGGACACGCCTCTGCAATCTCCGCATGGAGTGGAAGATCGAAGCCATTCAACACCGAATAAAAGCTAGAGCTCCAGGAATCATAGCGAAAATAACCAACAGTGCGACACCTCTCCCACCCCTAACACGAGTCCGAGCCAGCATCAACCTTCACCCTGATCTGCTGAAACAAAATTGGACCCATTGCACTGTGAAAGCCATCCGACTTCTCAACCTCGACACCGTCATACAACAAGAACCAGTTGCTCCCGACCCAGAATACAGGCAGCCACCCCCCTGGGCTCCACCCCCTTTCAAACTAATAACTCCACACTCCTCCGCCAAAGCTAACGACCCCACAGAAGAAATACGCCAACTCAGCCTAGAACTCATCACTCACCTCACTCCACCCAACTTCATCACATACTACACAGACGGATCTGTTAATCCACCCAAAACAGGAGCCGCCTTCATCTGCGGGAACAAGACAGCAGCCTGGCGAATCACAGACGGAGCATCAACCCTCCTCACTGAACTCGTAGCTATCCGTGAAGCCCTAATAGACGCCAAAAACACCACCGTATCGCCAGCCATCATTATACACACTGACTCCCTCTCTGCAATACAAGTACTACGCCAACTTGACCGCTCCGACAATATCAACATCTGCAGCACCATTGTCAACACGACATACCAAATATCAGCAAGAAAAACTATAATCATACACTGGATCCCCAGCCACGTAGGCATAAGCGGAAATGAAGAAGCAGACAACGCCGCCAAACAAGCCACAAACTGCCCCCACATCGATATCGAAGTCACACTTAGCCACTCACAAATCAAAAAGAAAATATTAAACAAAGCATCAGCCCTCAACCATGCATATCCCAGACAAGAAAACAACTACACTCATTCACTGATCCGAAGGTCACAGCTAGGACCTCGCCCCCTTCCCAGTATAATCGACGAACAATACCAAAACTGCAAACACTGCAATGCAAACTCTCCTTTTCCCCTACTACATTATCTACTAAAATGCCCTGCAACCGAACTACTCAGAGCGGCAGAATCTACCCCAACCCACACATCCCACCCACTGAACCCTCCGCCCCCCTCCCCTTCATGTCCTAGATGCTGCAGGAGCTGCCCCAATTAGACAAACCCCATTCAACACCCTCATCCGCCCCTTGCAAACCGCCACTCCACCTAAATAACGCTCACCCCTCCCCCCCCTCTCTCTCTCATCAGTGCCACCACGAGAAGGCGTGTCTATAGTGTTTGTGGTAAAAGTTTACGGACATGCCAGCCACGGTTCAGGGGAAAAGTCTACGGATAAAGGGACCCAAGTTTCACCACCGAAATTTTTCTCTGAGGAGTGTCAGACTCGGGGGGGGGGGTATGGGGATGCTTTTTTGGGTGTATTAGGTGTATGTATGGAGTGTACCTGGGTTGTGTTCGGGGGGGGTGTTGGGGGGGTATTTGGGGTGTGTATGGAGTGAATCTGGGATGTATAGTCTACACCCCAAGTACACCTCAAATACACCCCCAAAACACATTCCAAACAACCCAAACACATTCCAAACACACCTCAAACACACCCAAAATACACCCCAAAACACTCAAAATATACCCCAAACACACCCCATTCAAATCCCATACACACCCTAAAAAGAACCCACACAACCCCTCAAAACACTAACTAAACACACCCCAAACAGAACCAACAGAATCCCCAAAAACAAACCCCCAAAACACCCCAAAGACACCCCAAATAGAACCCAGACAACCCGTCAAAACAGACCCTAATCAGAACCCACACAACCCGCCAAACACACCCCACACACAAATCACACAAACCCCCCCAAACACACCCCCAACAGAAACCACACAACCCCCCCAAACACACAACAAACATACCTCAAACAGAACCCACACAACCCGCCAAACACACCCCAACCAGAACCCACACAGCTCGTCAAGACACACCCCAGCCACACTCGAAACAGAACCCACACACCCCCGAAACAAACCCCAAATCTTCCCCCCCCATTCTCTCTCTCTCTCTCTCTCTCTCTCTCTCTCTCTCTCTCATCAGTGCCACCACGTGAAGGCGTGTCAATAGTGTTTGTGGTAAAAGTATACAGTACAGACATCCCAGCTAAGACTCAAGAGAAAAGTCTACGGATAAAGCGACCCAAGTTTCACTACCGAAATTTTATTCAAGGGGGTGTGTCGGATCGGGGGAGGGGGGGGGGATTGGGTTGTTTATTATGTGTATTAGGTGTATGTATGGAGTGTATCTGGGGTGTGTTTGGTGTGTATGTTTGGGGTGTGTATGGAGTGTATCTGGGGTGTGTTTGGGGTGTGTGTTTGGGGCGTGTATGGAGTGTATCTGGGTTGTGTTTGGGGGGTATGTTTGGGGTGTCTATAGAGTGTATCTGGGATGTATAGAGTATATCCCATATAAACCTCAAATACACCCCCAAACACCCCAAGCACATCCCAAACACAATGCAAACACATCTGAAACACACCCAAAATACACCCAAAATACACCCCCAAAACACTCAAAATATACCCCTAATACACCACAAACAGAACCCACAACCCCCAAACACACCCCAAACAAAACCCACAACACACCCAAACACACCAAAAACAGAACCCACATAACCCCCGAATCACATCCCAAACTGAACCCACACAACCCCCAAACACACCCCAAAACGAACTCACACAACCCCCCCCCCAAACACACCGAAATACACCCCAAACAGAACCCACCCAACCACCCAAAAACACCCCAAACTGAACACACACAACCCCCCCAAACACACCCCAAACAGAACCCACAAACCCCCCAGAAACACAGCGAAACACACCTCAAATAGAACCCACGCAACCCCCCAAACACTCCCCTAACACAACCCACACAACCCCCCAAACACGCCCCTAATACAACCCACACAACCCCCCAAACACACCGCAAACAGAACCTACACAACCCCCCAAACACACCCCAAACAGAACCCACAAAATCTCCCCCCACACAAAATAAACAGAACCCACACAACCCCCCAAACACACCCCAAACTGAGCCCACACACACCCATAACACAAGCAGGGTCTTCTGTGTCATATTCCACTGCATGTGACTTTGGAAACTTCGTGGCGCCGTGGCTGTGTGTGTGGGACGGGGGTGTATTGGTGTGGCTGGGTGTGTGGACATGTGGCTGTGTGTGAATGCTAGACTGGCTACGTGAATGTGTTTGTATATAGATAGATAGATAGATAGATAGATAGATAGATAGATATGTGTGTGTGTGTGTGTGTGTGTGTGTGTGTGTGTGTGTGTGTGTGTGTGTTTTCATGAAGCCTATCTTCGTGTATGGATGAATGAATGAATGACTATGTATGTATGACTATGTATGTACCGTATGTATATCGCTTTATCTACATGTATAAAAATTTATGATTGTCTGAGTACATATGGTATGTATGTAAAAATGCCTGCGTCTGATTGCGTACGAAAAATACACTTAAGTCAGACTGCGTAGCAAAAATACTTTCATCAGCTTGCGTCAGAAACACACGTACGCCTGACTGCGTAGGAAAAATTCTTACGTCAGGTTGCGTCGGAAAAATACACTTACGTCAGATTGTGTCGGAAAAACACTCTTACGTCAGATTGCGTCAGAATAATACCTTCGTTAGATTGTGTCAGAATAATACCTTCGTCAGATTGCGTCAGAATAATACCTTCGTCAGATTGCGTCAGAATAATACCTTCGTCAGATTGCGTCGGAAAAATACACTTACGTCAGATTGCGTCAGAATACCTTCGTCAGATTGCGTCAGAATAATACCTTCGTCAGATTGCGTCAGAATAGTACCTTCGTCAGATTGCGTCAGAATAATACCTTCGTCAGATTGCGTCGGAATAATACCTTCGTCAGATTGCGTCAGAATAATACCTTCGTCAGATTGCGTCAGAATAATACCTTCGTCAGATTGCGTCGGAAAAATACACTTACGTCAGATTGCGTCAGAATACCTTCGTCAGATTGCGTCAGAATAATACCTTCGTCAGATTGCGTCAGAATAGTACCTTCGTCAGATTGCGTCAGAATAATACCTTCGTCAGATTGCGTCGGAATAATACCTTCGTCAGATTGCGTCAGAATAATACCTTCGTCAGATTGCGTCGGAAAAATACACTTACGTCAGATTGCGTAGGAAAAAAAAACCTTCGTCAGATTGCGTCGGAATAATAAACTTACGTCAGATTGCCCTATTCCAGTCGGGGACTGTATATTTTACTTAGGCTTTTATGGCTGTTTCTCTTCTCTCTCTCTCTCTCTCTCTCTCTCTCTCTCTCTCTCTCTCTCTCTTCCAAAAAATAAAATACGGAATGCAGGATACATCGCCAGAGAACAGGCGTAATGAAGCCTTTCAGTAGAGGTCATGTGGGCAATACGCATGGTGTTAGCTTGGCTGGTGCAGGGAGTCTGTCTTACCCTGGCAACCCCTCCACCTCACCACACCATCGCAGACATACACACATTTCCCTGCATTAGGCCCCATAACAGACATAGTGTGTGTGTGTGTGTGTGTGTGTGTGTGTGTGTGTGTGTGTGTGTGTGTGTGTGTGTGTGTGTGTGTGTGAGGGAGGGTGGGTGGATGTGTTGTGTGTGTGGGTGGGTTGGTGGGTGGACGAGAGGGTGGGTGGATGTGTTGTATGTGTTGGGGGGTGGGGAGATGGGGAATGTATGGTTTGATGTGGTTGCCGAGTGTGTGTGTGTGTGTGTGTGTGTGTGTGTGTGTGTGTGTGTGTGTGTGTGTGTGTGTGTGTGTGTGTGTGTGTGTGTGTTAGCTCACAACTTGTCAAAGGACCTCGATCATACATAAGAAGATATGCTATTAAAGTTAGGGCACAAATATATTGTAATGTACTATGAAGTCAGCTACTCTCATCAATACGCCACGCTTCTTCCCGCCTCTCCTGCCTCCTTAACCTTCGTCTATCTGTCTTCTATATGTCTGTCTCACTGTCTGCCTGTCCCTCTGTTGTAAGCAACAATTACCTCTCATCCTTCCACAACGTCCTACATTATCATACCATCATGCAGTATACAAATTTTCTCATCTTAACTTGGCCCAAATTTTCCTCATTTTTCCCGCTTAATTCACATGGGTCATTGCCAGAAAAGGACAACGCTGCGGCCACCTTTCCACAGCCCTTTCTTGTGACTTACATATTCTTGCATTAATCTATTGCTACATCTCAGCATTCAGCTTGGAGAGATGGAAATTTTGGCCAAGTTAGAGTAAAACGAGTACAAAAGTAGTAGAAGCCAAATGGCATACCTTTTGAGGGTGCAGCGGGAAACAAGGTGAGATCACAGGCAGGAGGACAATGGCGGGAAAATCCAGCAAAATCTAACGACCAGCTTATGAACTGACGCCAACAACACTCGTGCCTCACAATCGGTTCAAACGCCCGTCCACTTTATCAATAAACACCTGTGATGTTAGAGTATGGTAACAGAAAATTAAATAATCGTGTAGACGTGATGTACTGACGCACTCTCTCCACGGAGTCTACCTCTGACCTACTGTTTATTTCTTGTTCGTCACAATGCTTCGAAACTGATGAGTCTCTGTCTCGGACATGATGGGTGGCCGAATCTTTATCCTTGTAGCCCTGACGTTTTACTGAATGCTGTAAATATCGAATTACTTCATCCTAACCTAATTCAAAGTGTAATGACAGAGATGATCTGCTCGCATGACTTCCCCGCGCACCTTTTGTGACGCCACAGACTAAGTCGGGGTGGGCTTTCTGTTCAGAGAAAAGCAGTAAAATGGATGGGTAACTGCGAGAAATTAGTCAGTCACTGTCCGCTGACTCTTCCTGCTTGGCTTCCAAAGACAACGTTCCCCAGATTGTAAGGGCTTGTTCGGAATGGCTTATTCAAAACCTTAATAAAAAAAATAGGATAATCTGCTGACTTTTTCCGATAATATTGCTTACAGACAGGCAGGCAGACAAAGGCAGACAGATAGGCAGGCAGACAGGGAGACAGACTGATAGACAGATATATAAACCTGGCCAAACACATAGCTACATCGGGCCTTCTCCGTTGGCTGTAATTGTAGAAAAAACGATTATTTTTTCTGGTCGTTTTTCTCATAACACATTTTGTTTTCAGCCATACGCGTACCAATCACGTTATTCAACAATGATGTGCGTATTTGGGGATTAATAAAGCTTTAGTTTCATTTTCTATACGAGAGAAAAAGGCAGTGAAAACATCGATAGTACCCCCAATAGTCTATTACCACAGCCTTCTCCCATTCGGCTCTGTCTACGTTTTTTCCTTTAACCATTCCTTTCCCCAAATGGAGAGTTGTGGCAGACTCCTGTATTCAATAAACTAACATTTTATTCATTCTACGTAGTGTTTTTAAACGTGAACTGATTTTGTCCTATTGTGCGATAACATTGCACTTCATTGGCCACGAGCCTTTAGGTAAGGAGATTTTGGAGTGATGTAGGTGCTGGGATCCCTCTGTATCTTGACTGCTTTTGGGCTGGGAATTTATTGTTATTATTATTTTCATCATCATCAATAGAAGTAGTGGTAGTAGTGGTCGTAGCAGTAGTAGTAGCAGTAGTTTGAGGGATCAGCATTCCAGATTTAACTGACGAATAATATGGAACCTTCAGGCTAGCGCTGTCCGGTAGAGTTACGGCATCTGAGCAGTGCCTGACTTGATCGGTTCCTTTTAATTCAATAGACGACATTTTGAGCATTATTTCAGCTCTCTATATCAATGTACTTCAGAGCTTTCGAAGTTTTCCGACCAGATTTTCATATAGTAGTTTGTCTTAAGGGTACTACTGAGCCTTCATGACTAACAAAGATAGTGGAGTACCAACATATCCAGTACTCCAATGCTAGGGAGGCCATGTGGGGTGCTTTTGGTCATGCCTGAGTTCGCTGGCGTTTCTTTGGTTTGTTCTTAAATTCTGGTGTCCTTAGTTAACCCATTATGTACTCAGCATTTTCACAGGATGCTTATCTAATTAGACTTGTTATTTACGGCTAATATTTCAGCCTGTTAATATCAAAAGAGGGTAATTACACAAGATAACAGTTATGGATGACATGCTCAGGTTAGGGGAGAAACTCAGACATAATTGTATTTCACGTTAATTTGTATCAACATTTACACTTCGTGGCTTTGGAAAGACAATGTTAGGTCGTTTCGAAGACTGGCGAGTAGGGAGGGACTGGCAGGGATGTGGAGCACTTGTCTCATGGCACGATTGAATACTGCTGGGGAGTTGGTAAGTCCAAATGGGAGGAGTTTATACTGATACAGCCCCCAAGGAGTAGCAAAGGCAGTGAACAGACGGCTCTCGGGGTGAAGGGGAATCTGAAAGAATACTTTCGCCAAATCGAACTTTGTGAAATATCGTGACCCTGCCAGCTTGGAGAAGATGGCAATGTGGTCACCCATCGGCTCAGCATCCACTTTGGTGTTTACATTTAGCCTCCTATAGTCGCCACAAATCCTGACTCCACCACCCTTCTTGTGGACTACTACCATTGGACTACAGTAAGGAGATGAGGACTTTTCAGTAATACCTACAGTCTCCATGTCAGCAATTTCGTTATCTACTGCGTCCAGTAGTCGCGTGGGAATCGGATATGGCTTAAGCTTTACAGGAGTATTGCTGGTCAACTCAATTGTATGACAATCAACCTTTGCAAGTCTAGGTTGGTCAGAGAAGACATCAGCATACTGACGGAGCAGTGACCTTATGGCATTCTGGTCACCTAATGCTAGGTCAGTGTTAAGTAAAACATCTCCGACAGTCTCCTCCTGACGGGACTGAACGGTTAAGGGCTTGTCATCATGGTCATCAGTTGGGATCACTGCGGCTGCCCCGGTTTCTTCCAGTGGCTGGTCACTATCATCAGGTACTCGTAGGCCAATCTCCTCGGAGTTTGGCTGATGATAAGCCTTCAACATGTTAACGTGGAACCTTTTACGAAGATTCCCCATCTGAATTATGTAGTTGAGGTCTGAAATGCGCTCTACTACATCAAATGGACCTTTCCACTGTGCCAACAACTTGTTCTGGGCAGTGGGGAGTAACACCAAGCACTTCTCGCCTGGACTAAACTTCCGAAATTTTGCCTTCTTATCATAATAGGCCTTCTGAACTTCGCGTGCCTTGATCAATTCTTCCTTAGCTAACTTGCACGTCAACTGGAGGCGGTCAGCTAGATCAAGGACGTAGGTGTAGGTGGTCTTGACTTCAGGGTCGGGTTCTTCATCGTCCCATAACTCGAGAAGGACTTGAAGTGGTCCACGGACCGACCTGCCATACACCAGTTCAAAAGGTGAGAAATTCAAGGAATGCTGTGGGGCTTCTCGATAAGCAAACAGAAGAGGAGCAATGAACCGCAGCCATTCCTTTGGCTGTTCGGCGGCCATGCGCTTTAACATCTTCTTGAGAGTCCCACTGAACCTCTCACACAATCCGTTACACATGGGATGATGAGGCGTAGTTCGCAGGCCTCGGATGGACAACAACCTAAATGCTTCGTTCATCATTGCAGAGGTGAACTATGAACCCCGGTCGCTTAAGATCTCTTTGGGAATACCTACTCGACACAACACTTCGATCAATGCCTCAGCAACAGTGACGGCCTCTATATTCTTAAGGGCCACGGCTTCAGGCCACCGTGTGCTGAAATCAACAATAGTGAGGATAAACCTTGATCCGTCACTTGCCCTAGGGGAAATTGGCCCAACAATGTCAACTGCTACTCTCTCGAACGGTTCAGAGATTACAGGCATTGGTTTCATTAGCGCAGGACGGACACGTCCCAGGTCAGTGGTACGCTGACACACATCACAGGAACGCACAAGTCTTTTTATTTCCTGTCCCATTCCTGGCCAGAAAAAGTCAGCATGGATGCGGTCAGAGGTTTTCTTTTGGCCCATGTGACCTTCCATGACTGAACAATGACCTAATTCGAACACTGCCCGGCGATACTTCGCAGGAACGACGAACTGCAGTCGAACCTTGCCCTGGGGTGTTTGTGACTCACAGTATAGCCGTCCTCGCTTGCGAAGGAACCTGGCTTGACCTCCCCGTGAATAATTAATCACTTTATCCTCCAGCTTCTTAAGCACTGAGGCAAGTGTCGGGTCAGACTGTTGTTCTTGGACAACAAGTTGACTACGAATCAGATCTTGCGGCATTGCGATGGTCAACGGGGTGACACGATTCGGAGCCTTAGGCATGGCTCGTGTTACTGCAACAGCCGAAGTCTGAGTAGCAACATCTACCGCGCAACTGTTTTGACCCAGGATATGTTGCCGATAATGAGGTCAAACAAGGGCTCTGGCATGACAACAGCAGCTGTCAAGCCAGTGTAGAAAGGAGATGCCACCTGGATACGTGCCTCAGGGAACAATCTCACTGATCCATCAATAAGTCTAACGTGGATCTGCTTACCCGTGTACTCGTCAGGCCGAACTAAACTTTGCTTGACAGAGCAACCTGAGGAACCATTATCTCTCAGGACATTTACAGAAACACTTCCCTCAAACCTTGGCTGAACAAGAAAGGCAGTGTTACTGGTGGAAGGGTCTGAGGAGGTAGTGGCCAGTCATTGGTGAGACCGCGGAACGAACGATGCAGCCAATGTGGCGCCCTGAGAACTTGATGCCTGAGGGGTCGTGCTCACCATCCGAGGAGCTGGAGCATTGACCACCTGTGGAGGAGGGTTCACTGTCGCTGGGGAACTAGTGAACTGTGAAGTACCTGTACTGGTGGGGTTGGCACCACTGTGCGCTTGTTGTGGCATGAAGGCTGCATTTGCATCCTGCCTCCGATACACTGAAGTCGATTGTCCTGACTGAGGGTTACGTGGTTTGTCCTTGCCCTGTTGCTGCTTAAAATACCGGTACTGCTGCTGGTTAGGGTTCTGCTTGTCGTACCGCTTCCACTCAGATTTCTGGGTGTTTTGCCCCTGGTCCTTCTTCTGCGGTTTTGGACCTTGGCCATTATTCTGAGAACGGCCTTGTTGGTGGGGTTCAGTCTGAGACGGTTTCCCAGATTTATCAGGTTTCCTGTTCCAGGTGTGCTGCTTGCGAGTTTGATACCCGTAGGCAGTGAAGAATGCATCAGCCTTCTCCACCATTTGGCTGGCATCCTTTACCTGGCATATCTTAAGCTGAGCCATAAGTTCTGCAGGCCACGACTTTTCTAGCTGCGTGCGCAGCATAATGTCAATTATCCCCTCACGCGTGGAAGGAGTTTCATCTTTCTCCATCCACTCATCTAAGTAAGCAGTAAGCCGGTCAAGAATCTGAACGGCAGTCTCTTTTTCCTGTAAACGCGCCCTCATGAACTGACTCTTGGCGTCGTCAACTGTGAGACCGTACGCTTTGACGAGTGCGGCCTTCATCATCTCATACGTGAGATTGCCTCCACGTCACCCTGTCCCCTGCCATTTCACTGCCCTGTTCCCAATTCACACCCCTCTCTCTCATATACCTCTCCACTCCATCTCTTCATCGCTACACCGGTGTCATATGCACGGAGTGACTTTATGCTGGAAGTTACCGTTCCCTTCTCTGTTAAGCCTAAATTAACCTAACCTAACCAAACCTAACCTAACCTTAACCTAACCTCATCCTAGATCAACCTAACCTAAAGAAACCTAAAATAAGCTAATTTTAATTCACGAAATGACTAATTTCACAATCTGCCTGTAACATACATATATATCTTTATTTATATATATCCATATATCAACCTATAATTACCTACAGGTCGAGAAGACATCCATCTAACTTCCTGACACATGTATTTCATACAATGTTGTTGATAAATGGCACAAAATTTGAGATAACATTCAGATACTTTCAAAATAGAAGCCAAACGGCCACTCGGCGCATGCGCACTGAGCGAAACGGTTACTTCCAGCATAAGTTACTCCGTGCATACGACACCGGCACTCGTGCTGAAGTACGTGGTGCAGTAGCCGGAACTCGCACACGGGACTCCGAAGAAAGGTAGGCCTAGCAGCGTTTAATTTATTCTCTCGATTAGGGGCAGGTTTCATATATGAATTGGGTGCCCTCTGCCGATGGCCATCTGATACTCCCAGAGGAAGCTAGGCGGAATGTCCGTTGAGTCAAGAGACTCGGTAGACCCTCGGGGACGTTTCTGGTGTGACTGAGATGGAAAACTTGGAGATTGCTTAGCTGGAGAACGTATGTGTGTGGTTATCTTTGTAGACTCCGAGGAATCAACAGAGCGGGCAGCTGATGATTCAGCAGAGACAACTGACGGGCTAGGATGAATGCCTGTTGAGTCAAGTGTTTCACATGAACGTCCAAGGTGCCTCTGATGCGGTTTAAATATTTTAGGTTTTCTTGTTGGAGAATCCATGGGGGCATGGACTTCTGCGGCATGAACTCTTGTAGTTAATGTTTCCGGTCTTTCAGATGAGGATGCTGTGGAAGGCCTATCTGACACGGTTGACAAAACGGAAAACTTATTCCGGACAGGAATATAAGAAGTAATCGGAAGAGAGCGGGAAGAAACTTTTGTTGATTGAGGAAGGTGAGAAGGTGCTGAAGCCGAACCAGATGTGGCAGAGGGAGGAGGCATATGTCTTATCCCCACCATTCTTCTCTTGTCTAAACAGAAGTTCCCGTCTGGCACTACCCAGGCTAATGAACTGTGAGTTAGCCAACTGAAGAATATCCTGCTCAAGGCGGAGTACCTCCTACATTGTCGAGAACGTAGGGAAAGAGCCTCCCTGCAGTAAAAACAATAGGGATCCGACTCACACTTAATAGTAGGGTGTGAGTCCAGGGCAGAGCAATGACCGCACCGGGAACGATTTGTACAATTCTTCCTCCAGTGATCAAACTCATAACATGAGTAACACTGCAGGGGACGGTCAACAAAAGGTTTTACTTGAAGGGACGGAGGGCCAATTTTAACACGATCTGGGAGATAAGGACCATAAAAGGTGAAGACGATCATGTTGCTATTTCCCCTGATCTTCAATACTCGCTGGACATTATCATGGGACAAATCAAGAATGTCATCTTCTGAAAAAGCATACAAATCCTTATTATAGACACGCCCTTTGCTGTAATTGAACGTTCGATGAGGTTTGATGGTCTCAAAGAGGCCATCAGAAGGGCAAGGTAGATGGAGATCATGGCCTGTGTCAGATCCTTTGCTCGAACTAACACTCCTTTACCATACTTCTTGAGGTTACCCTCAGGAAGCACTCTAATTTCTTTCTCTAGATACCTAGCAGCGTGGATGAAGTTTTCTCTCCCTTCTCTATAATACGCCACAAACCAGTAACGTGTGGGGGCGTGGAGCACCTTAGGAACTCGCTCTTCGGCATCATCAAAGATGTTCGGGCAATAGTCATTTTCACAATCCATTACGTTGTTTGATCGGATCAGCTCAACAGTACAGTTGGCCTCCCCTAGAGAAAGAGAATTCCTTGCCTCATAAGCGGCTTTGGCAGCACTACCAGAAGTAAAGGTCACGTAACACCGATTGGACCTACAGTCATCATCATATCTTAGACGGATACGAACAACTGTTCCAAACGTTTTGAAAAGAGAGTGAATGGCACGGTAGGAAAGAGATGTAAACACGTTAATCAGCTTAAGCGTATCCAGATTGTAAGAAATCTCGGAAGACTTGATAGGTGACCCACAGGGTCTACCAGCATCATTAGTAGCAGCAGCAGGAGTGCAAGCTCCAGCCTGCACTTACAAAGAACCACCATCACGACCAGAGGGTGACGTCTCGAGGGTCTGATCGACCTCCCCTCGAGGACCAATGGTATTTTCAGTGTTTCTATCTATATAGGATGGGTTGGTAATAAATGGCTCCAGGGGCCAGGAGCAACCGCCTACCGGGAATACGAGGGGACCGAGCGCTGGCCGCCACGAGCGGGGTACCTCGTCCCCATGGGGGCTTCTCGGTTTAAAAAGAAGCCCCACATGATCCGAAAGTTTGCCCACGGAGGAGCTAAGACCCCCTTCCCCAGCGCATCCCAGCCCAGACACCCAACCATCCAACACAGGACAACCCCAGAAGGTGATCCCTCTGGCGGGCGGCACTGTTGGCCCACACTGGCAGCCTAACTCCGGGAACCATTTAGTCTGGTCCCTCACTGACTACCTTACTAGCATGGGTAGCCCTCTACCCCCCAGAGAGGTGGAGCAGGGGCCGAAGCCCCCTCTAGCCTCGCTCACCAGGTCACAAGGACACGCAAGCCCCCCCACCACGACAAGGCGGTTCCCACCAGGAGGGTAATATATCTCTGCCAGTCTGAGCTTTGCCTTTGTATGGAGTCTTGCGGATTGTCTAGCTTCCCTGTGTTAAGAATTTGGTAATATACATGTAAGGTTGTTGCCCTGTGTTTTTATGCCCTGTTCCTCTCACACTGTGTCTTAGCTCCGGTCTGGAAAGGGAACCCAGCCATACCTTAGGTGTTGCCAGGACGGGAAGCCACCCTAAAAACACCTAGCATAACAGTTTAAATGAGAGACTGTATATGGATTGTGCAACATGCATGGTGATGTTATCGATGAGTAACCTTGATCTGTCTTGTCAAGCAAACCCATCAACCACAGGCAAGCAATCACCCTTGCAGGGCCGTTTCATGCAGTGAACCTGTGTTCCCCTCCAGTGGACAACACCTCAGTACAGTACAGTGAGGTACAGAGTGTGAAGGTTTGGTTCCTAGATGGACACTTCATTTTCATTTCTTCATCCAGTAACAGGAGCATCACACCAGGCTCCATGACACCCTCTTGTTTGGTTACAGTAGACAGTTACCACTCAGCATTTTAAATTAATCCCTGGGTTACAGGACACCATTGGACTTGTCACTCAGTGTAAAGCCACCTTACTTGGAAAGACGAGTACTGGTACTGTACTGTAATAAAAAGTGAGAGCAAGGATGGGGGAAGTAGGAGTAGGGGGGGGGGCAGACACAGAAAAAAAATAATCAAGCTAGAGGATGAAATAGGCAGCACTACTGCAAATGAGGAGATGATGCTCACCACCACCTACCATGTATAGCAGTAATACAAAAGCAAACAATGATGAACTGAAGAAAGAAAGCAATGAAATGCAAACATTTTTTATAAGTGTAATGTATAATTGTGGTATAGTTTGGCCAGAGATGAGAGGTAAGCATGATAAAGAAACAAGTAGCATATTCTAATAACCCTACTCAAGGGCAGCCTGATGTGTTTTGGATATGGAGTGAGATGCAGTGGAGGAGGGGGGAAAACTCTGTAAAAAGGTGTACTGGTAATGCTGTATACGAATGCATAGTATTGTATAACATAAATACATATAGGATGAGATGTTGAGACAATTTTAGACTCATGGTCTGGTTAGAAAGGTGGTAAAAGACCAAGCAGGTGGGAGGGTTGCCATGAGATGCATCACAACACATACATGCATGGTAAAGGCCCCAGAAAGTTGATAACTATGAATTTTTATAACTTCCCTCATCTCTGACAATTCCATTTTTGTCATTCAAGCCAGGATCATGAGAACATTTCTCAGGAAAAAAAAAAAAAAAAAATCATTATTGCACTTAGAAAATAAGGCATCCTAAAGAAACAACTGCAGATTTTGTTTTGTCATTTTATTGTCAAAATGGTAATGTCGTACAAACAGTATTGAATGGCATTTCATAGAAAATGGGATCTTAAATGACTTACATGATGGTGGACAAAATGACAGGCTATCATTTGTTCTCATCTATCTCACATCTGGACAACACAACCTCCTTACATGACTTCACAGGAGGGATACACAACAACGGCTTTTACACTTCATATCTTCTGGTTAGAAGCCTGTTACTGTACCTAGTCACTTTAGAAAAACAACAAAAACCTTACACCATGTATGTTAGCACCACCTAACATTTGAGAACTTAACACTCATAAGAAAATAACATTCTGGCACTGAGTACACAATGACATTATTAATGTTACAACAGTTGGAAGTACACTAGCGTTATACCAAACCATTTTAACTTTCATATCTTCAACTGTTATGTTCACCTTAGTACACTGTAACTGTCAATTATCATCATATTCTGCTATGGATAATAAATGAAGCTCCAAATAATATCCTCTGAGGAGCTGAGGTACTGTATTTAAATAGTCATTAAGAATAAAGCACAATGAAACCAGGTTTATATGTTTCCTGAACTAATTTACTTAGAAGAATGTACCAAACTTTCATGTGTTATCTGTCATGCATCTTCTCTCAGCTTTGATTTTTTAACAAAAGAAAGTTCAGAAGGATTTAAAACTGACAGTATTTAGTAATCATAATACAGTACATAGAAAACTAGCCCAACTACATTCAATATATAAAGAGTTAAATTTGAAATGCAATAGCTTTGCATTTCTGCATTCAACATGACAACACAATCATGTGGATTAAACTACCCAATACATTAGACTGAGACATATGTCTGCAAACACAAAATCAGTTTGTGTATGTGGTATAAAACCATTGAAAGTCAAACAACAGTCCTCAATGGAAGAATGATTTGTCTGAATACTCAGCAGCATCATACAAAACTGCTGATATTCTGGGTAACTGCAACAACACAATACACTACATAACGTCATGAACTCTGGTATACAGTCATCAGAAGTAGCTCTTACTCTTTAAACAGTCCTCAAATTTCCATTATAACTTTCAATTTAAATAAGATGTTATATAACTCTGAACACTGCATTTTCACTGGTCTACATAGTACTGTACTGTACACATAATTTCAGTGTTTAATTTGTGAAGCCAAACACTCAACCTTATTCCTTGACTAACATTATGAACAGATTAAATTTACTTAATTTGGCTGGCTGGGTTTATAATTATGCCAACAAGTATAATTATTATGGTGTATGAGTTTGTCACATCTCACACAGTTAATACTGGCTGGGATAAACCACTGACAGCTACTTGGTGCAGAAGCTGCCATGCTAAGTCAATTTGGGGGGGAATATAATTCACATGCAACTATAACTTTTCAATATACACTACAGTACTTTACTATACTGGAAACAGTGGCTCATATGATACTTTGCCAGTTAACACTTTTACCAACCATCTCACTTAGATTATGCATAGTAAATAATGCACAACGATGTTCATCACAAGAAATGACCAGTGTCACATACTCGGTCAGTGTTTAAAACAAAGCTACAATCTACACAAAGCTGAATCTACTGTAATGAAGTAAATCCAGCTGCTGAAGTAACAACTTAAAAGCATCATAACATACCATAAACCTAATGAAACTAATCTGTCATTATTATTATCACACCAAACACAACACAACTTGCCATAAACATACCACTGCCCAGTCTAATAGAGTACCCTACAGAAAGTAGTATAATACTGTATACCGTAACAAAAAAAGATATTAAAATAAAAAATTCTGATCAATAACAACACTGAAGTCCTGTCAAACCACTTATGGTTACATCACACTCTGTCAATCCTCATTTATACGTCATGGAAGATACTGGCAAAATTACCATCTGATACACTAGTTTCTATACTGTGATGTAGAAAGAACACATCTAAAATCACTACAGTACTCTTATACATTGATCAGTGAACCCCCTCATGGTTGAGACAACTCTAGGATTCTATTCCAGCTAATGCCAGGTGATGTCAGTTAGCTGAGAGAAAGTCATAAAAACCTAAGTGTTGTGTTGTCCACCAAATTATTATTACATTTCCTCTGCTGTAAGGTTTACAGTATACTGTATCTCAGTAAAGGGCAGTCACAAGCAAAAGAATGAAAAATTAAAACGCCAATAGAATCCAGTGCCTGGATCACATGGCCTTGATCAAAATAAACTCACTGTACCAAAGAGGTTCATGAAGATTGCTTTTTATTCCCTTTAAACACAGTTGCCTAAAAGATGTCATTGCAGTGACAGAGTTAAAGTTATTTTATGGAAAAGCATACTTAAGGTGACTGTACACCAGGACTGCAATATTCAATACATAACAGACTCAAACCATGGATTTTATCAATACGAGATGCATAACATAAAATCAATGACTCATACTATCCTTTGTATTCATCAGTAAACACAATTACTCAGATGAACAAAATAATCAATGAATAGCTGATAAAAAACTTTAATAAAATTACAGGCAATAATAGTAATATACATTACCAAAGCATATGATGAATTGGTACCTCTTGTAAAACAATAAATTCATCAATATTGCACTGAACATAGGAGAATGACCTGTTCCCAAAACTGCAGCATGGTACAATGGCTATTCAAGAATCGTAATTGTTGCAAACTGCTTTGAAATATTTAAAAACTGATGCCTGCCTGATATTTTTTTTTTTTTTTTTTTTTGTACTTTCATTTTCACTATATTTTCTGTATAGTATAAAGAACCAAGGTCTACAACCCTCCAAAAGTTGCCTTCCTAAAGGAAGTTGAAAAAAAACAGAGGTGAACAAGCTTCACAAATCATACAGCATCTTGGTATTAAGAAGGGATGAGAGTTCATAAATAGAGCAAATACAGAAAGTACTATCACATACATCTTGGGGTAATTCCTTGGTTATCTGAACTCTGTGCAGCATCAGCATTTTTTTTTTTTTTTTTTTTTTTCACATGGCCTGTTTCTATCTATCTATCTATTGCCAGATGCCTTAATCCCTTATGCGGGGTGGCCACAAACAAATCACCTCCACGGCACCCTGTCCCTCGCCATTTCACTGCCCTGCTCCCAATTCACACCCGCCTCTCTCATATACTTCTCCACTCCATCCCTCCATCTCATCCTTAGTCTTCCCCTCCCTCTCTCCCCCTCCACCTCACTCACATACACTCTCCTCATCAGTCTCTCACTCTCCATCCTCTCCATGTGGCTAAACCACCTCAATATGTTTCTTATGAGCCGGTTTATTATAAGCCTATTTTGTGCAGACAAAAACAAGGTCTTTTTATTTCAAGGATGATTTCTTTGCAACAAAGAACTGAATTGCTGATATAAATCTGACCACATATACTTCAGCACATTATCTGCTTTCTCATAACTGATCAAAACAGAAAAATACAGCAATCACTCACTGTGTTCAAGTGTTGCGAAAAAAAAAAAATCAATACAAATAATGTACACTTTATAGCTCAGAATATTCATCAGGCCATAATAATATTAATTATGATGAAATCAATTAGGAAAACATAGGTCTTGAAATGGTTATGAGGTACAGTTACTCACTTGAACATCTGCCTCTCAAAATTCAGTATAGCATAGTCATCAACAGCATGGTCTGTGTTGCACCACGAAACAGTTGCGGGGAGGGGTGGAGTTAAGCGAATTGTGTGTGTGTGTGTGTGTGTGTGTGTGTGTGTGTGTGTGTGTGTGTGTGTGTGTGTGTGTGTGTGTGTGTGTGTGTGTGTGTGTGTGTGTGTGTGTGTGTGTGTGTGTGTGTGTGTGTGTGTGTAGATAGATAGAAAGACAGACAGACACAGATAGATAAATAGATAGATAGATCATCATCATCCGGACCTCCTTTCCCAACCTAGGGCAGGATGAGACGTAACCATGTCCAGATAGCCCAAATTTGCCCAATCCAATGGGCCAGGCTTCCATTCACTCATCATTCAAGCCCCCAGAATCCTGGCTCTATCGGATACACCAAAAACATTCACCACGTTCTGTAGCTTCACATAAATGTAACCAATTTAGTCAATCCAGACGCTGCTGTGTTATATATCTATATCTATCTATACATATATTTATCTATCTATCTATCTATATATACACATATATATATATATATATATATATATATATATATATATATATATATATATAATCCCTCTAATATCCGGACGCTCACTATCTGGACATCCCCACTAATTGGACATAATCGTCCCGGGATCCAATATTCCCAAAATGGGCCAAAAATCACAAAAAATTCGAGAAAAATCCAACTTTTTCCCCACCCGTAATTTGAAATTGCCACATGGTGCCAAACAGCTGTTACACCATGGTCCCTTCACCCCTTCCTTCCTCCCCCCTCCCCTGTCAGGGTTGCCATTTGGTATTTTTCATTACCAAATGTGGGCCAATTTGGTAATGAAAAATTCGTTTGGTAATGGATCAGAATAATGCATTACCAAATGGATTTTTCACATGTATGAGGATACACAGGATGGAGATGGTGGATTGTTTGCTCTCTCTGATTAATTTGGTAGCCTATATAGCGTGATAATAATCAACATGCTGTTAATGATAAGAAGAGTGATTACATGTATTTCCACTTGCATATATAACTAGTGAAGAACAGATGCTAGCTTTAAGAATCTGGTAATGAAAAGTTAAAAATGGTAATGAAAATTGAGGAGTTTGGTAATGTGGCCGTTGTGATCTGGCAACTCTGTTACCCAGCCATCATCAACAGTCACAGCCTAAATCCGATCGAGAGCAGATGCTTATAGCAGTGAAAGCCACAGGTGCTTGTTTTTTGTGAATAAACTGCAATACCTCGCCACCAGAACACACGGGAATTTACAGTGTTGTGCAGTGTTAAGAAATTAGAATTTAGAGTGCAGAGGATTAACTGTGGACTGCAAACTGGCGGTTCAAACCAGTCCAGGAGTCAGGGACTTGTAAGTACCCAGAATGTTTAATATTGTATAAACCCACCTCTAAAACCTCATTCTCTGGTTCTTTTGCATTTATTTGTCTTTTATGTCCCTTATTGGTGTGATTTGGGTCTTAAATAGGTGCTATGCATGTCCAGAGGGAGTTGTGTAGGTGTTTTTCTGAGTTAGGATCCATAAGTACCAGTCCAGAAGACTGGGGCCCAATATCCGGACAGGACCACTATCCGGACGTGCCTATGGCTCTATTACGTCGGATATTGGAGGGATTACTTATACACACACACACACACACACACACATATATATATATATATATATATATATATATATACACAAGGACATGGTGAGGAAATGACTTGGTGCAATGGACTGGAGTTTTGCAAAGATTAGGCCAGGAAAGGAAACAATACCAAGTGAAATTAGATCCTGTAGGATTAGCCGTATGAGTGCAGCTAGGGTTTATTTCAAACTGTCTTCCCAAAGTGAAAGTGTCGGTGGAAGGTTAATAATGGTCATGAGGGGGGGGGGAAAAAAAAAAAAAAAAAAAAAAAAAAAAAAAAGGAGGGGGTGAGCTGTAACTGTGCTTGAGGAGTGGTGAGGGGCCATGACAGTATACCCTGTGAAAAAAGGTCTTGTATGATTAATGGCTTGAGTTCAGTGAAGGTTTATTTCAAAGTTTTCTCCACCAACAAGAACAAGAGAACCCCGCGCTGTTCTCATTTATCTGGCATCTTGTATGAGTAGTCCAAACAAAACCATCCAGGGTTCCATTTCCTACAAGTATACAGTTTTTTCATCTTGCCAAGCTGGATCCCCCAGTCACGTCTGAGTCCTTTTCTCTTTATGGGAAAGTTCTCTGGTGTGTGGTGTGTGTATGGAGATCAAGATTAGCTTTTTGTGTTGCATCTGATGGAGTGTCTTAGTCTCACTGTCCTCATACAAAATGTAGACACTTGGTGGTCTACTAATTTATGGTGCTCCTACCAGATATGACCCATGTGAATCTAATTCAGTGAGCTGGTGGGGTTTTACTGCTCATGTAATGGTACATACAGGCAAGCAATTGGTCACTCTCACCTTAACTGTCTGTACTGAATAACTTAGCTCCAGACTCCTATGCTCCTGATTAATTAATTTTATCTACATAAAACTACCTGATGTTAAGTAGTAACAGTCATGTGACTATTTTACAGTCTGCCAATAGCTAATGGCAAGCAATTAATGTAGGTCAATTTTGGTAAGCTAAATAGCATGTTAGAGCCTATAAACAATACCATAGGTACAGTACAAACAATTAACAAAAATTAGGATGTTTTAACTTGTGGTAGACAACAATGAAAATCATGTTTCTTGTAAGTGCAGTCATCTCGTAACTCACTTTTTTCTCACCCATGTCGCACGACAGACTTCATATATTAAATTGGTACATTATATACTGTGCTTGGTCAAACTGTTGATACAAGCATACAAAAGTTATAAGGTCATTATCAGAGTAACAGAATAACTCTAGAATTTCATTAATGTTAACAAACCAAACTGTGGTCTTCAGTTTCAGCAAATATAACTGGGATTTCTACTGAGAAACACACTGAGGTGGTTTGGCCATGTGGAGAGGATGAAGGGTGACAGACTGACGAGGATAGTGTGTGAGGTGGAGGGGGAGGCCAAGAATGAGATGGAGGGGTGGAGTGGGGAGATATATGAGGGAGGTGGGTGTGAGCTGGGAGCAAGGCAGTGAAATGGTGGGGGACAGGGTGACATGGTGGTGATTTGTTTGTGGCCACCCCTTATGGGATTAAGGCATCTGGCAATAGATAGACAGACAGATATTGTACTACAACATACGGATCAGTGTTGGAATCAGGTCAGCTCCTAATACATTTTGACTAACTTTTCATGCAGGTACCATTCACCACTTCTCACATGCCTGAGTTCTTTCATCATTAGATATGTGTAAGAGCCTAGTGCCACTTGATCAATAAGAGAATATGTATTCTTAATTGATTACTGGTACATTACTCTACTTTTAGTCCTACTGTGCTCCGGAGTCAGCATGTTCAAGCCTTTATAAACAATATATGATACAATGCTGTACTTCAATAGGCAAAGTACTGCTGTATACATTTTTTATTTACTCTATGATACAAAGTACAGTACTGTATATGTTCCTCCACCAGCCTCAATTTAAGATATGCTTGGTAACAACAAAAATTCTCAAAACAAAAGTACATGTGAGTGAGAGTTAATTTGAAAAGGAGAGAGAGAGAGAGGTATGGCAGGTAGACAGATATAGATATATATTGTATGCACTAGTAACTACAGGCAATTTTCATGATAATGAAGTTTTACTGAATCCATATTCCATTTCAATGATTCTGGCTGAGAAGATGAATGGATGGAATTACCGTACAGAGATGTAAGTTATCCCTTTTATGTTACGAGTATACATTACTGTACAAGTATACACTGAATATTTTCCTCAACACATTATGGATATTGAAGTATTCTGGCCAAAACTTGCTTTGCTAATATTCTTACATTTACAGTATGTGGCTAAGTTTTTTTTTTATATGTAAGTCAGTGAGCATCTTGATCTGTGTACGACAGTTTGACCTGGTACTGAAACCGAGTTTGCACAAATCTGTACCACCTATTCTCCATAAATTTACATCAATGGAAAACAGCTTCTGAACACACAAAGACCTATTTCATGAAGTTAATGAAAATTAAATAACTTATACACATCTAAAACACACTTCTTCAGCACAGACAACATATCAATTTATCAGAAAAAAATATCTGACATAATATGTGGCACTTGGCTCCAACACTATCATTCCTCATTATACTAAGTTACACATCCAAAC
>NC_137051.1:41867225-41974725 GCF_032717465.1 Coenobita brevimanus | reverse complement strand
TAGAGGCCACACTGCCTGAGGGACTGGCAGTGATAAGTGACAATTTCTCCCGCAGACGCTCTGGCACCGAGGTGTAAGAGGAAGGTGGTGAAGCTGAGGCACGGCGTTGCTCACTATCAGGAGTGCGTCGCCGTCGTTCTGGGCACGTCACCCGCCGCTCTCTCCCTGGGCTAGGAGCACGCTGAGTCTTCTCTGGACTACTAAAGCGCCGCCTCTTGTCTGGACTTAAGCCCTCATCCAAAACAGACCGCTTCCTCTTGTCTGGACTACTTGGTAGTGGCCTGTTGTATGCTTCCATACTTATAGACCGACGGTATTTACTGGCACCAAAGTCTATATCTATGCCCTCTGGACTAACAGACTTTGTGACCCTGAGTGAGCTGTGAGTGCGAGCTCCACGGGGGGAGCTGATAAAGGCCTCATTGACAAAGCCCCGCATTGGACTGGCCCTGTTACTATCACAGGTAAGGAGGGCACGGGTGGAACCATTCCTGACAGGGCACATCTGAGGGCTGCCATTGGGAACCCCTACACACAGCACAGCATTCACTGAACTCAGTGATCCATTTAGCGAACCCATCAAAGATCCATCGACCACTGGTTTGGCTGTTTTTTCCTCATCAGCCAGGAACTTGTTAATGAGCCAATTACCCTCACCAACCCTGCGGTGCTTCTCAGGACTCCTGGCTTTCTGCCGCTGAGCTTTGTCTGGGCTGGATGACCGACGCATCTTGTCTGGGCTCACTGATCTGTTTCGAGACTTCCTTCGTTCATCCTCTAGGCTGCCTCGCTTTGTTGGACTCCTTGATTTCCTGTTTTTATCTGGACTCTCAGTTACTCTTCGTTTTTTGTCTGGGCTATGACTGCGGTGTCGATTCTTGCTGGATTTTGATTTGGACTTCTTATCACTGTTGCTGCTCTTAGACTTTCTCTTGTCTGGACTTTTACTTTTATGCTTGTCTGGACTAAGTGATTTTGGCCTGAATGTCTTGAAACTAATAATGGAGAACCTGCTTGAAAGGCGGTCCTTCATTCCTCCTGCTACAGCTACTGCTCCTAACCCAACTCCACTTTTCTCTGAGTCAGTTGGGGATGTGACAGTTCCCTCAGGTCGTCGACTGGACTTTTTGTGTGGTCGGCTGAGCTGACTCTTTGCAGCTCGTTTGGCTTTAGTTGCCGCACGTCGAACCTCATTAACTTTTCTCTTGAAAGGTAGGTTAGGTCGCACCTGGGTGGGATGAATAACATGGTTGGTAGCAGTCTCTCCTGTACCATTTGCTACTGCTCCATTTGTTGCTGTGCCATTAACTGCAGTGCCATTAGCTGTAGTACCATTTGCTGTAGCACCATTGGTTGTGGTGCCATTCGCTGAGGTGCCATTTGCTGTTGCCGATGATGAGTACTGATGAACCTTGGAGTTCTTGTGTCTGACAGTACGGTTCTTATGCTTCACTGTCTCTGGTTTCTTCCCGAATACTTTGACAACCGCCACCTGAGGATAAACAACCAATGTCACACAAGGAACAACAGACAAAAATGATAATGTTCACAGGATTTTAATAATTGCAGCTTTTGCCTAATTCAACAACTTTTATAGCAGACGTGAAGAACTGACTGTATATGAATCAATTTGAAAGAAGTGATGTATCTGTTATCTAGAGCTTTGCAATCCCCCAAAATATTTATCCAACCAACATTTTAAAAACCACCTATAATCTTGGTAAACCTCTGTTGAGACTAAATGATTTTCTGTCATTCTGAATGATGAACAACTGTCAAGTGATACAAAAAACTGTTTTTGCTTAAATTATATACGTCACTGGATACACTGCTGTTTTGACATTGTGGCCCAACGAAGCAAGGCAGTTCTGGGAGCGATGATTGTAAAGTCATCTTATTATAAAAAAAAAAAAAAAAAAAAAAAAATGTAAGTGATGGTAATACTAATTTCATGATTTATTGTTTAGTGAGGCTACGAAATTCTCTTTGTTCAAGGAGAGCAGTTCATTAATAGAAAGACAATGTATCAGCGTGTAAGAATGAAAGTCATATTGTTCTTGACAGACTAACAGGGAATGAATGAATGTGAAGCTTGCTGTGGAACAAAGATCAAAATCTAATACATTTGCATTGGTCATTATGACTGACACTTGGAGCTGGCTGCCAGTGTTTTGGTACCTGGCCCACTTTAGCCACACACTTCAGCAGTATGCATGTAGCTGGGTACTGCACAGCCAATACAGCTCAAAGCTTAATACATGCACCTTTCTTTTGAATTTACCCTTTAATGGCCAATGCTTGGTGGTGACAGTGTACTGGTATCACAACCAAAAGTGTCATTATGGCAGACAGTTGCTCTTGTCTGCACAAAATTGATGACTGACATGCTCAGCTGTATGGACTGACATGTTCTAAGCCAAACTGCAACTTCAGCAAGTGCTGGATACCTTGAAATACACTTCTTTAAGAAAATACAAACAATAATGCAATTTTTTTCTAAGTCTGCACATAGTCATTTGGAACACTGCTCAGGTTCCACATTTATGGGCTTCTTAATATCTGCAAACTTCAACCACATACCCCCCAGTTACAAAGTGACATTTTCTTGTTCTGTTACTCAGCTCCTCAGTTAGAAGGAAAACTCTCTCAACCAAACCACCATACTTCACCACCAGACAACAGTGACAGGAATGTGCACCCTACATAATAATAATAATAATTAATAAAGACTAGCACCAAGCCCAGGAGGACTATACGGCAATAAAACCGCTGCATAAAAAATGACGGGTAGGCTACGGCGGAGTAAAAGTAGGGGGGAAGGAGGGGAAGACGCTAAATGTGACACAAAATATGGGTTTGAGATAGGAAGAGGTGTGTAATGGAAAACACAGGGGATTCACCAAGAAGATCGGTTAAGGTAGGGGGATGTCCAAGGGATTAAAGGAATGGCAGAGTCCGTCTGCACACAGCGTGAAACTGAGGGCACTCAAGCAAAAGATGGTGGATCGTGATTGGAACCTGGCAACACTGACAGATCAAAGGAGTGCCTCCTGACATTAGAAAGCCATGTGTGACCCGTGTGTGGCCAAGGCGCAGACGGGCTAGGGCTGTTTCCCAATGCCTGTTGTGATGGGAGGATGACTGCCATGAAGTGACAGTATGTGTGATGGTGCGGAGTTTGTTATCAGTTGTAGACGTCCATTCCGCTTGCCACCGCTGGCCAAGGAGACGGGTAACAACCGGGAAATAATCAGTTGCTGGAACAGGACGGGGTGTGACAGGGTGAGAGGTGACAGCTGTATGTGCCAGGTAGTCAACCCTCTCATTACCCGGTATCCCAACATGGGTTAGGACCCAACAGAAGGAGACAGACTTCAATCTGGTGGCAATACAGAACAACTATTCCTGTATCTCCAACAGGAGAATAGACCGAATACCAGGTAATGCACTAGGTGAATCTGTGAAAATAACAAAAGTGTGTAAAGTTGATCGGTACATAACACGAAGGGCAAGTGAAATGGCCAGTAGTTCAGCAGTGAAAATACTGGCGACTAGTGGAAGGCAGATCTGATAGGTATGGTCTGGGAAAAGAACAGCAAAACCCGAGCCTACAGAAGAACAAATTAGTCACTAGCCTGGCCGGGATTTGGGCTCAGGCTCTCGCGCCTCATACACGCGCAGGTTACCATTGAGCCAAAGAGAGGATCCCCGCTCTACCTCCGGGCAACGCGGGCTTTTATACACCCCATTACAGCAGGAACGTATAACCTCACAGAGGGAGAACTGAAATAGTGGGGAAAGAAAGGGATGCAAGTAAACTGGAGACCCTACATGGAAAAGATGAAGCTAACGAGAGCGGAAAAGAAGGGAGAGGTGCGTAACAGAGGAAAGGAAACCTGCAGATGGGTGTTGAATAAGGCGAATGTGCTAACAGAGTGTTAGCTTGTCACGTCTGGTGGACAGAACAGGCATACCTGACTCGACATAGGCTTGCAACCAGGGTGGAGTGAAAAGCACCCAACGCCAGACATAAGCCATGATGGTGAACAGAATCTAGGCACTGAAGAGAGGAAGATAAGGCAGATGCATAAATCTGACAGCCATAATCAATCTTCAACAAAATTAAGACAGTATGGAGACAGAGCAGAGTTGTATGGTCTCCACCCCAGGACACGACTGAGAGTTTGCAATAACCGAAGTCTGAGGGATGCGGAGGTCCTGAGGGAAGTGAGATGCGGGAACCAAAGACAAGAAAGAGGCTGACAAATGATATGACGGGAGTATCATATAGTGTAGGAGGGGGTTGAGGGATTGAATGACAGTCGTAAAAGTTATAGCACAGGATTTCGTGGGGGAGAATTTAAAGCCATGATCCGTGGCCCACGCTGCAGCGGCATCTACAGCTGATTGAAGTAAGGCTCGTAAGGCCAAGACATCCACTCCAGCTGCATACATAGCAAAATCATCTACATACAATGAAGCACGAACACCATGTGGGAGAGATGAAACGATATCATTTATGGCAAGGATAAAAAGAATAGTACTAAGCACACATCCCTGTGGGACACCCTCATGCTGTACATAAGACCGGGATAAGACATTCTGAAGACGTACACAGAAGGTTCAGTCACAAAGAAAGTTCTGTAAAAAGACACCCATATCGCCATTAATTCCAGAGTGTTGTAGGACACGGAGAAAGAAATATCTCCAGACCGTATCAGAAGCCTTCTCGGGATCAAAAAACACTGCTATGACCACTTTTGAGTTAGCGAAGGCATGTCAGAAGAAGGTTGCTAGCCTCAGCAGGGGATCTTGAGTACTCCGCCCCTTGCGGTAACCATATTGCAAAGGGAAGATCGTACCATGCAATTCTAAATGCCACATTAGCCGAGCATTTACTGTACATTCCATCAGTTTGCATAAAAAGCTAATAAGAGCAATAGGGCGATAATCTCCACGGGACGACCCAGATTTCCCCGGTTTAAGGAATGGTAGAAGGAAGGCCTGTCTCCATTCATTAGGGATGCTCCCAGAGGACCATATAGTATTATATATTCTGAGCAGAAAATGAAGGGCTGTCTGGGACAGATGTTTTATCATGTTGTAATGTATACTATCAGGTCCCTCACAGATAGAGCTGCAAGCAGTTAGAGCTGCTTTGAGTTCCGAGCTAGAGAAAGGGGCATTGTACGCTGCATCTGACGACGGTGTGAACTGTAAGGGAGTCCATTCTGAACATCTTTTCGTTGTTAAAAATGTAGGGGAGAGATGGGACCCACCGCTAATCTGGCTCAAGTGGTGACCCAGAATATTGGCAACCTGAAAGGCATCACCTATGGCCCCATCATTGGTGGTGAGGACTGGAGTTGGGGTAGGCGACCGTTTACCCACTATTTTCCTGATGCGGGACCATATCCGTGGAACAGGGGTGTCCGAGGTGATAGTAGAGACATATGACACCCAGCTGTCCTTTTTTGCTTGACGGATTGTGCGGCGAAGGAGAGCATTACCTTGTTGAAAAAGTATAAAAGCTTGGACTTCCAACAAAGCGCTCTTTTTCCCGCGGAAGCTCTTCCACATGGCCCTCTTGACCCGGAGAACTGAAGTGCATTGGTCATTCCACCATGGCACACATTCTGATGACACAGGACAGGAGGTATGCGGAATAGAGGCACGGACAGCCATAAGGAGAAAGGCACGGAAACTGGAAAGCAAAGCAGTGGGATCATGGGAGAGTGGAAGAGGAGGGGAGGAACAGCCTGAGATATAAAGGTCGCCCAAGCTGCCCTATCTAAGTGCCATCGAGGAGGGCTGGGGACCAAATAGTAAGACGGGGGGGTTAGGAGGATTGGGAAATGGTACGTGGCACAGTAGTCATTCAGGGTAAACCAAGTGAACTCCAAGGAGATCGTTGAGGTTGCAGATGGATAGGTCAATGGCTGAAAAAGTTTGAGTATGGCTGTCAAAATGGGTTGGGGAACCAGAGTTAAAAATGTAAAAATCATGGGCAAGGAGGAAATCCTCCAAGGAGCACCCACGTGTAGTTAAAACAGTCACCCCAGCGGGGGTTCCGACAGTTAAAATCACCAAAAAGCAGGACAGAAGAGGGTAGGTCAGTTAAAAGTCGATCGAGGTCATTAAAACTGACAGGAACTGAAGGGGAAAAATCCAGTGAGACCACTGTAATCCACTGAGATAGAAGCATCCTGGCAAAGGCACATTTGATAGTAGTCATAACAGAAAGGTTTTTGAACAGGAACATCAACATGTATTAGGAGATTGGTATCATACTGGGAATGGGGTAGACTCAGATATAAGACAAAACGGGGGGAGGGGGAGGAGGCGTGTCTCTTGTAGGCAGAGTATTGATGGGTTATACTGAGAAATTAAAAACCGGAGGTCTAGCCAATGTGTGGTAAAACTACGGACATTCTATTGTATAATGGGAGCCATCGTGTAAAATAAAACCAATGAAGGGTAAGATGATCGAGGTCTGGTTGGAAAGTAAAGCAAAATTAATAAAAAAATCGGCCAGAACGAGAACAGGTCGTAAGACTCGGAGAATGTAAAGGTCAAAAGTTATCGATTGGTAACTCTTGTGGGGATATGGGATGTGGAGGCGGTAGAGGAAGGTACAGAGAGTGGAACAGAGGAGGTAGGCTGATAGCCTGGAGGCACAGGGTAGGACAACAGGGAACAAGGAGGATGAAAGAAGGATTCACGCACCTGTGGTGTAGATACGGAGGAGAGGGAGGGTTCGGAAGGGGTGGGAGGAGGACTGGAGGAAGAGACCGAGAGGGAAAGAGTAGGTGAGGAACAGAAGCATCATGACTGAGGGCAGAAAAGGATGGGAGAGGGATATGGGAGGGCAAAGGAGGGGGTGGGGTGGGGGCTGGGGAGGTAGCAGGAGGTTCAAGGTCAGGATCTAGGAAGGATTCAACGGGAAGGATGATGGTGTCTGGGGTTGGGCTGGATCTGGGAGAGACAGGGGTAGGTGGAAGAGAGGAAGGTACACAATGTATCTCTGCAGAGATCATGGTCGTGTAGGAGGCAGAAGATGCAGGAGGTGAGGAACAAAAGGAGAGTAGGTGCTGTTCAATCTTAGGAAGTGTTTCGGGTGAGGCAGTGAGGGAATCTGAAGCACTAGGCGGAGTCAGAGAGGGAACTGGTGAGGTAGAAGGAAGATGATCACAAGACCTTTTAATGGAAGGGGGCCCATCGGGAGGATGTTCCCCTGGAGGAACTGGTGTTGGGGGTGGTCCTAGGCCGTTTTTGATGGCGACGAAGTGTGGTAGGGATGGGAACAGGAAAGGGATAGACAGAAGTTAAGGATGAGGGAGTAAATGGATTGAGACTGGAGTATGAATTATGCAAAGAGACAGGGTGAGAGGGGTGGCCAGTGGCTGGAAGGGAAGAGTGGGTAGGAAGGGTACAAGGGGTATGATCAGGAGCAGTAGAGGCATTGGGCATCAGGAGGGCATCTGCTAAAGACAGACCAGGGCTGAAGCCAAGTTTGTGGGCCATGCAACGGGCTGCTTGCAGGGACACACCAGTTTGTCGGCTAATGGCGGTGACCTAACAATTAAACTTGTAAACCTGGCACCCTCAATATAAGGCAATGTGAGGACCTGCACAGTTTGGGCAGCATCAAGTGGTAGTCTGACATTCACTTCTATCATGATCAGGAGAGACACAGAGGGGGTAATGAAGGGAGGATCGACAGTGCTTGGCAGGGTGACTGAAACGCCAACACAACCTGCACTGAGCTGGGGTTGGTGGAGACTTCCGCACCGGAAGTCATTCACCTCCTATAATCACAAAATCTGGGGGAGTCAGGCAATTAAACACTACCCGGGCAATCCTAGTAAGTCGTGTGCGGTCGCTGACAGGGGGACGTTTGAAGCACAAAACTGAGGTAACAGGAACATGCTGAAGTTCTAGGATATCATGGATGAGCAACGAACATTCCTGAAAGGAATCGTCACCCAAGTGAATCGAGTGAGGAACTAAAACTGTGCCTTGGCTGCTGGAGTTCATGTGTGCATCCTTATCTGCGTCCAGAGGCACACCATCATCAGTTGTAACAGCGAGCAGGGCACGGGCTTAGATGTCAGAGTGAACTGTGACAAGGCGTGATTTGTCAAAGCGTGAGTGGAGAGTCACGTCCTCACCCACAGATCTAAGCAGCAGTTTCTGAAATTCCATATCATTCGGAACCACGTCAGAGGGCACCATATAAAATCTAGCAAGGGGGAAAGAATATGGGGGGCCCCATGTCTGGAATGAGGAGAGCGGCATCACAGATGGAGGTGGTTGGGGAGCACCAGTAATGGTGAACGTTGCAGGGGCCGAGAGGGTCGAGTTCGGAACCAAGGAGGTATAAGGCTCCCATGTAACGACCATAGAAGCAGTGGCAGCGGAGAAAGAAACCATAGACGAGGTGAGTGAGGCTGTCAGAGGTGATGGGTCAAGACAAAGACACTTGTCGGAAACATGGAGGTCTGACACGCCATTCAAGGATGACAGTGTCGAGGCAGGGATATTAGGAGGGGTGTCTCCCTCGGTGGGGTGGCTGGGAGGGGGGGGATCAAAAGAAGAAACAGCAGGACAGGAAGAGGAGGAAAGGAGTGGAAAAGTAGGGGAGGGGGATCCACATGAGTGGGAGAAGGTTTAGGAGGAGCATCTCCCATTGCTCCTAGATTTAGATCAAGGATTTCATTGTTGGCCATGGTAAGCCGGATTGTACAATCAGGAAAGAAACTGGTCCACTCCTGAGAGCCCAAATCAGGAGCAAAGGCAAAAGATACATAGGGCTACCATACCCATGGCTCTCACACATTAGGAAGATGAGAAGAAAACAAAGATAGAAGAAAGAGAAGAAAAAGGATCAAGCAAAATTTGTAGGGTCAAGGGCTGGGACCTGAGGGCAGGGGGAGCAGCACATAGTGACACCACCCCCACCATCAGGCCCCAGCCCCAGATCCCAGAGCCCCCCCATGACAGCAACGGATTTGGTATTGGGGTGTGTGCACCCTATATAAAGAGACAAAATCTCCCCCCTCCACACACACACACACACATACACACACATATACAGTACAAATGTATGTCTGTCATCACAAAGCAGGAACATCCTATACAAATATTGTTCTTTATGTAGATAATTATTTGGATGAACACCTTTTTTTGACTTTTTAAAATCTCTACTAGAGATTGTCTTGTGATATCACTAAAAATTTTTAACTAAACCTTGAAGTTATTCTATTTTAGCATTTTTTATGGTTCCTAAATTGATTAATATAAGTCATTCATGTATCGCTAACAAGGATGGTAGCTGTCACATTTTTTGAGAATATTCATGGTAGCTGTAGGACTGCTAAAATCTTACAAATTAAAGATGCTAATGAGCATATGTGTGTCATGTTCACCTTCTAACTATGTATTCTTGATCATCATCATCATCATCTTGACCCTTTTTCCTACATAAAGATGAGGTGAGGTAGGATCCAGTAACAAGGAAGGATCAGTTATGAAAAAGGGATAACCCTAAACAGTACAGTATTCCAAATTAAATGAGGCACACAATCATTCAAGTCACCAGAGTACTGACAAGAAGCCTCCATGAGGTGGCATTGTGCACCCTGGGTTGAGCAGCTGCAGCATACACCCAGAGGCCAAACCTTCATATGCTTCCCTGCATCTTGCTGTGGGGAGGGACCCTAATCAGATCCTGACAAGGCACCATCTATCATAAGGGGGCACCAGTTCCCTACCGAGTATACGTACAATACTGTACTGTCCCAACAGGACAACCCCACAGAAGCAGTTACCTACCTGTGGTCCTCAGGTCTGCTCAACCAGAAAGACTGTGGTTAAGCAAACAACTTTCTCACGCACTCTTTTACCATTTCCATTATCATGCCCCCCCCCAACTTGAACCTCACTCAGATATACTTGTTTCATCACCCTGTCTATATCCATTCTCTCTATAATGACCATACAATTCAGAAACTCTCGCTTCTACCCTGTTATTGTATCAACACACTTCTTCACCCATATCTTTCATGAATCATTATGTTTCTTATCCTATCCACTCTATGCATTCACATATATCCAGTAACCCCTGCTGGGCTGATTCTTTGTAAGGTACTTTGCCTCCCCTTAGCCACTGTTTTACAACCAATGTAAACTGTACCTCATATGAGGCTTGCAGCATGGCCCATGCAGTAGTCAACATTGTGCTTAATATGAGGTCTGCAGCTCAGCAAAGGTTAAGAGTCACATTTAATAATAATCTATCTATCTGTATATTGCCAAATGCTTTAATCCCGTAAGGGGTGGCCACAAACAAATCGTCTCCATGTCGCCCTGTCCCCTGCCATTTCACTGCCTTGATCCCAGCTCACACCCCCCTCTCTCATATACCTCTCCACTCCATCCCACCATCTCATCCTTGGCCTCCCCTTCCCTCTTCCCCCCTCCACCTCACTCACATACACTTTCCTCATTAGTCTCTCACTCTCCATCCTCTCCACATGGCCAAACCACCTCATTGTGTTTCTCCTAACACTTCCTATCATGTCCACATCCACACCACAATGATCCTTCACTTCCTGATTTGTCAATCTGTCTCTCCATGTGACTCCACATGCTCCTCTCAAATAACTCATTTCCACAGCTCTCACTCTTGACTTAGTAATAATAATAATAATCCGCCCATCCATCATCCAATCCTACGTTGCTCTATGAGAAGCAATGAAGCCCAGGGCTAGGCAAGTTGGTCCTGGCATTTAAGATGAGAGCGACCATCCTCACTCATCCCTGAGTGGCATTACATGAGCAATATACCCCAACCATCCCTTGGATATAAACCTTCACCGGCTCAATCATATTGGAGCTCCATTATTACCCACTAAACCACCAGGTGCCAAAATTTGGTTGTATGGTTACCAACAACAACAATAATAATGATAATAATAATAATAATAATAATAATCCATCCATCCATCCGTCATCTAATCCAGTATTTCCCCATGAGAAGCATAGAAGCCTGGGGCTAGGCAAGTTGGTCCTGACATTTAAGGTGAGAGTGACTAGCCTCATTCATCCTTCAGTGGCATTATGTGAGCAATAAACCCCAACCACCCCTTGGATATACACCTGCATGGGGTCAATCTTAATAACAATAATAATAATAATAATAATAAATAATAATAATAATCCATCCATCATCCAATCCAACATTGCCCCGTGAGGAATGTAGGAGCCCGGGGCTAGGCAGTTGGTCCTGACATTTAAGATGAGAGTGACCAGCCTCACTCATCCCTGAGTGGCATTACATGAGCAATCAACCCCAACCATCCCTTGGATATAAACCTTCACCGGCTCAATCCGACTGGAGCGTAATAATTACCCACTAAACCACCAGGCGCCAAAATTTGGTTATATGGTTACCATATAAATGGTTTCCTGGTACACAGGAAACCATTTGGCTTGTCATTCAGTGTAGAGTCACCCACAGGCTGAAGGAAGTGGAAAGAATGAAGGAAAGAAAGACAGAAGAGGAAGTGTAAAGTCACACGTAGGAAGAAGGACAAGGAAAAGAATGAAGGAAAGACAGAAGAGAATGGAAGGATGGAGAGGAAAGGGCAGACACCCGAGAGCAGCACTACATCAAGTGAGTGGATGGTGAGCGCCCCCACCTACCACAACATAATAATAATAATAAGTAATAATAATAATACAAATACTAAAAATAATAATAATAATAATAATAGCAGTAATCCCTCTACTTTCCGGACGCCCACTTTCCGGACATCTCCAATTACCGGACATAATCGTCCCGGGATCCAATTTTCCCAAAATGGTCCTAAAACCGCAAAAAATTCGGGGTGGGGGGGTGGGGGTGGGGGATTCCCGCCCGTAATTTGAACTTGGCATACGCGGCGCAGGACAGCTTTGTTGTGGTGCGTCATTCCTCCGACGACCGCTAGAGTGCCCCTGCATCCTCCCCACTTTCCGCCCATCTCTTGTCGTGAGTGAAAGCTCGTCGTCATGGCTGCCCACGTGCTCACATTTGTGGTGGTGCCTTACCTGCTGCAGGCACTCCTGCTGCTCTTGTGCCTCTCCTCTGTGTGTGTGATGATGGCCCCGCTGCCTGAGAAGAGGAAGAGAGTGGTTTTGACTCTGGAGAAGAAGCGGGAGATATTGGAGAAAGTAGATGCGGGATGGTCTTCATCACGCATCCTCCGTGAGTTCAACCTGGCCCAATCTACTTTGTTTGATATTAAGAGATCCCGAGACAAACTCATGCAGTACACGGCTGACTTCTCATCGAAAAGAAAACGCAACGTGCAGAAGAAGATGATGTTTACTCCCAAGTTTGCTGAAGTCGACCGCTCCACGTTGATTTGGTATCGACAGCAACGTGCTGCTGGTGTGGTGGTACGTGGTACGGAGCTGAAGGCTGCTGCTGAGAAGTTCGCAAGGCTTCACGACGCCCTAGACTTCAAGGCATCCGAGGGTTGGCTCTTTGCGTTCAAGTTACGACATGGCCTTACCAACCGTAAGTCTCATGGCGAAGCTTTGGACGCTAACGAGAATGGAGTAGAGGAGTTTCGGCACAAAGTGAAGGGCTTGATCGACAGGGAGGGCCTCACTCTCAGTCAAGTCTACAACGCTGACGAAACTGGTTTATTCTATCGCTCTTTGCCTACGAACACTCTAGCCGAGAAGACAGAGATGCACGTACCTGGCCGCAAGCTCTGCAAGCAACGGATATCTGCTTTGTGTTGTGCCAATGCTAACGGCATGCACCGACTTAAGCCCGTTATTGTTGGCCATGCAAAGCAGCCTCGGTGTCTTCGTGGGGTGATGGATGTCCTTCCTGTCGTCTGGTACCATTCCTTGAAGGCATGGTTCACAGCCCACATCTTCAAAGACTGGTTCCACCGCCATTTCATCAAGGTCATACATTACCAGACAGAGAAACTGGGAATCCCACGCGACCAGGTAAAGGCCCTCCTTCTCCTCGACAATGCACCTGCCCACCCGTGCGACAAGGACTTGGTGGCTGAGAATGGCCGCATTAGGTGCATGTTTCTGCCACCTAATACTACTGCTCTCATCCAACCAATGGACCAAGTGATCGTGGCAACGAAGCGCCTATACCGACAGAAGTTCCTGGACGAGGTGCTGGTTGTTCTCGAGGACAAGGATGAGCGCAGGGAGGGACGGGACACGCGGGGCCAGCGGACTTTGGAAAACCTTTGCCGCTACAACATCAAGTCTGCCATTTACAACTGGGCCAGTGCATGGAAGGAAATCCCTGTCAAGACTCTAAAAATGGTTGGTCTCGTCTGCTTCTCGGAATGGATGTGGAGCACGATATCCTAGGTTTTGACGTGGATGACTTCCATGCATGTCTACGTGCGCATGGGGACAATGTTGATGTGGACGAAGTGCGTGAGTGGTTGGATGACGACAAGGGCGATCCTGGGTATCAGACCCTGTCTGATATCGAGATCGCATCTTCAGTTGCAGGTGTCAGTACCCAGCTTGAGGATTCCAACGAGGACAGCAACGATGATGTGGACTCCTCTCAGCATGACACAACTCCAGCCAACCCCAAGCTGAGCGCACTCCGGGAACACCTAGGGTTCATTCTGGACTACCTGGAACACCTGGACTGCAACAGGGAGATGGGGCCCTTGGGACTTGTGGAGGAAGTGCGTGCTTTCAGGCAGCGCATCATAAATCGTCAGAATCGTCGTTCCTTGCGTCAATCAACGATTGACAGCTTTTTCAGGCCTGTGACCCCCACTGTGCCCAGCCCTGGCT
Organism: Coenobita brevimanus; assembly: GCF_032717465.1. Lineage (NCBI taxonomy): Eukaryota > Metazoa > Arthropoda > Malacostraca > Decapoda > Coenobitidae > Coenobita > Coenobita brevimanus. The sequence goes on along the minus strand of NC_137051.1, from coordinate 41,960,886 downwards.
CCACTCCGTTGCCTTCCCAAGACAGGCCCTCATGCTCCGAGCCACAGCCTAGCACATCAGCCACGTTGGAGTCACCGCTCGACTTGAGTTTGCGTCTATCTTCTGAGTCGTCTGCAGTGGGTACGCCATCACCACGACCCAGCGACGCACCCCTAGGTCACCTCCCAGCAATACTCTCAGACTCTGACAGTGATTAAACGGCAAGAACTTCTCCACTAGACCACACGGGAATTTAGTGTTGTGCAGTGAAAGAAAAACAGTGCATACAGTATTGTTAAGAAATTAAAAATTTGAGTGAAAAGACAAACAATTTTTGGACTAAATTTAATGTACATAAACTTGTGTGATTTGTTTTGAAATTGGTTTTAAGAGTGAAAAGACTTAAAGTGCAGTGTGCAACACTTATTAAGTTACTATCTATCTATCTACTGCCAGATGCCTCAATCCCATTTGGGGTGGCCACAAACAAATCACCTCCAAGTCGCCCTGTCCCCCACCATTTCACTGCCCTGCTCCCAACTCACACCCCCCTCTCTCATATACCTCTCCACCCCATCCCTCCATCTCATCCTCGGCCTCCTCCTCCCTCTTCCCCCCTCCACCTCACTCACTCACATACACTCTCTTCGTCAGTCTTTCACCCTCCATCCTCTCCACATGGCCAAACCACCTCAGTGTGTTCCTCATAACGCTTCCTATCACATCCACATTGCTCCTTTAAATTCTCATTCGTCAGCCTGTCTCTCCATGTGACTCCACAGGCTCCTCTTAAATAACTCATTTCCACTGCTCTTACTCTTGACTTGTGTCCTTCCAACAACGTCCAAGCTTCACTTCCATACGTTAGAGTTGGTATCACAATACTGTCATGTAGTAACTTTTTCACTTCCATGCTCACTTCCCTGTTTCTTATCACTGCTTTCAAAGAACCAGCAACCTTTCTTCCCTGCTGTACCCTTTCAAGCACTTCACCCTCCAAACCTCCATCCTTACTCATCACACTACCCAAGTACTTAAACGTACTCACATTTTCCAATTCCTCACCATTCAATATCGCTGTACATTCACTGACTTCACCTCTCTCAAAGACCATGGAGCATAAATAAGACAAGAGTGTGCAGTGTGAAGAGAATGGACTTCTGAGTGTGAATGACTAAGTTAAGTGCAAGACTTCATGAACAGTGTACTGCAAGTGCTTCAGGAAATCCTTCTTACTGTCAGAGTCTGAGAGGAGGCAGTTATTCATCGAGATGGCCAGGGACTTGCTGTAAGTAGGCAGAATGTTTCATACTGTACTGTACTGTATTTTCATTACTGTACTTACCTCAAACACCTCATTTCACTCTTTTATGTCCCTTATTGGTGTGAATATGTAGTGTCTTAGGTGCTATGCATGTGCAGTAGGGAGATGTTTTTCTGAGTTAGGCTAGGTTAGGGTCCATAACTACCAGTCCAGGAGCCAGGGACTTGTAAGTACCCAGAATGTTTAATATTGTATAAACCTACCTCAAAAACCTAATTTTATGGTTCTTTTGCATTTATTTCAATCTTTTATGTCCCTTATTGGTGTGATTTAGGTCTTAAATAGGTGCTATGCATGTCCAGAGGGAGTTGTATAGGTGTTTTTCTGAGTTAGGGTCCATAAGTCCAGGAGGCTGGTGCCCACTAGCCGGACAGGACCACTTTCCGGACGTGCCTTTGGTTCTATTACATCAGATAGTGGAGGGATTACTGTAATTTGGTCTTTTGTTTCTCAAAGCGCCAGCTCCTCCAAAAAGGAATTCACTAGTGCTCAACACACTTTCAGCACCTTTACACTAAAAAAAAGACAACTATGATATATTTCATATGCAAGCTTTGTCAGTGGAGGTGGCAGCAATTTAAACTCTATAATCATCCATCACAATGCCTCTCCCTAGATCACAGCTCTTTGAAAAGAGAAAGGTTCTGAACTGCCCCTTAAGCAGAAGTCAAGTGCCTCACGGGTACTGGCAATTTATAATATAACCTAACAGCAGTACACAAAAAAGATCGATCAGAGAAAAATGACTGGAGAACAGCTCCAGGCACAATGAGGCACAAATGATCAGCTTTGCTCTGTAACATCCGCAGCTCTTATTCTTTTCACACTTGTGTCATACCAAAGTCTCACACATTAAAATGGGCACTAACATATCTTCATACATTCCTCTTGCAGCCTCCATACTCAGAATTCTGTTTTATATCAAAGTCTTCTTAGCATATTCACTATACAGAGTCTTTCTTCATTTACTAACACATCATACTGAGTTACTTTCTCAGCAACCATTCCTTGAGTCTTATCTACATTTACTTTCAACCCACGCCACTCACAAACATTCATAAAGCACTGAACAAGTTTCCAAAGCTCCTGTTCACTATCGGCAAGAAACACAGCTTAACCTGCTTTCATCAGATTTGCGATACTCCATCCTTAACCATTAATCACCACCTTCACCCTCTTTTCCACAAGAAGGACAAAAGGAATGACATTCCTTTCATGTTGTAAAATGTTACAAAGAGATGCAGGAGTTGGAGACTGGAGACTCCTCCTCCTGACCTGACATGGGTGTCCGGTGACCCCACCGTACAGCACATGCAACTTCGTATCTTCTACAGCATAAGGGAGGTGGACTGTAACCCCATTCTTCCTTCCTCACACTGAGAAAATCTGGGCCATGCTCTAGATTATTCTACCCAATGTAAAAAGGTGACACTGGGTTAGGATGATGAAGATAATCATTTCTAACATTAATAATATTTATAATGTACAATCTCAAACTGAAAGACTGCAGTAATAAAATATCCTGCATTCCCAGTACTGTTAATTTCTTTTTGTTTCATTTATAAAGGCTCCAACATGCTTGCATGCATAGGACTTCGTCACCTAATGGCAGCGGTCCATGCTGCTTGATCTCTGGCAGCCTCCCTGTTCAGTCCTTTAACCCAGAGGTCACATTCCATGACCTCAATCAAGGTCTTTTTTTTATTTACCTCACAACCCTACCCTCAACATTCACACTTCTCACTTTCTGCACCCAACTGTCATCCCCCATCCTCTCCACATGCCCAAACCATCTCAATTTACCTTTCCTCATCACAATACCATTACACTTCAGTCCCACCCTTCCTCTTCACTCTTCCATTATAAACCTAGCCCCCCCCAAGCCTCACACTCAAGGAAGCACTGCACATCTACCCAATCACTGTAATTTCTATATGTTTGAGCCTGCGAATATCCTCTTCCATTACTGCCCAGGTCTCACTACCACACAGCATTATACTCCTGACACATGCTGCATACAAAGATCCCTTAGCAAGGAGGGAGAGCCCTCTCTATGTCAGAAGAGGCAACAGCTCCCTGAACTTCTTCCAACCACTCCTCACTCTAGCCACAGAGCTAGTTCCAGCCCCACCGCCAGAACACAACATGTCTCTTAAAAAACAAAACTCTTCCACACACTCAAGAGACTCAATGACAAGATCAATTCTTCACGCCTGACAATCTTCACATGTTCTCCTTGACAAACTACACACATGAAATCAGCATTGGGCTAAAAACACCAGACTAAGAACTTCTTTAAAGGCTGTTTTACTCCTAAGATATGAATGAGGTCATACTGAAATACTGTATGAGCATGCCAAACACAATTACCGGGTACTATGTCAACATCTTCCATTCTGTCTTTGAAAAAGAATTAAAAGTTCTGGACTTTGGGTCCTAAGCAGAATAAATACTTAATCTAAGATTTTACCGGAGACACTTTGGAGCATGTTTTAATAAAGCAGGACACGCTGAAGCACTGATAACCGACTTTTATATCACTATCTATCACAGTATGTATAAGGTAGTTGGGGGCAGTGTTAGAAAAATCTGGATTTGGGAAATTAACTGCTGTATGTCCCAAATGCAGTCCAAAACAGTAATTTCACTTTTCACCAGAAACAATACAGTATTTACTGGTATATAAAAGAGTATACATTAAAGTATGGGTACAACAAATGTTAAACCAATAGTTAACGTAATTTAGTTAAGGTGAAAAATATTTCTGAAGGCTGAAATAGCTGCACAAATTTGTGGTTTGACAAAATCTTTCTGTTTTTAAAAGGAATGGCAAAGTGATCTCTTCAGTCACTGCTCTGCTCTGGCCTCTCTCAGCTGATTATCATCTATCCATGCATGCACACGTGTTTTCATTGTATCAGGCACACATATTTTATTCCTGCTTACACCAGCTGAAGGAAGCTCTTGCTATCAAAGTGTTAAGCCCTTCCTACCAAGGATGTACAGCACTTTGTAGTACATTCAGGCCAATCCAAAGCAAATTTTTTCTACCATGGAAGGGGCAGCTCCATGCTGAGACAAATAAAATAAATAGGTAATAGTGTAAATGTTCACCTGAATGGTACTCAGTATTTTCCTACCTGAGTTTGTACTAATTTACCTATACTGCACAGATTTCATGTGAAATAGTGTGATATAAAATAAACTACAGTATTATCACTGGAGTTACATAAGTTACAGTATCATTTGTTTTAAGCTGTAAAGTGTACTCAAGTACAGTACTTGGTAAAGCACAAATAGTATAATACTGCATATGCATTATATGATATAGGTACTGGTTATGTACAATCAAATACAACCCAATAAACTGGGTAAATCCAAAATACAATAACTACCATACTCTATAAAATACTGATAACTTCAAAACCTGAAAAATACATTAACTAGTACTGTAATACAATACTAATCACCTGCTCCTCACCATGGGAAGGATCTTGGTTGGTCCAACCCTAATGGCAGGCTGTCTACTTAAAGAGGGTGCCAGATCCATACATGGTGCTTACCTGTGGTTGATCTGCTTGGCCAGACAGACTGGAGTTAAGCAACAACAGCAGCAGTACTAATCATATATTGTTTGGTACAATATTTCTGCTAGAATTAAAAATGCTCAGACAAATACAGGCACTGTATGTGTAATGCTTAACAGGAGTCTGAGGTTGGGTTATTAAAGCTGAGACAAAAAACAAATGCCTTTTTGGGAATGATGACTAGAACTTGCCAACTAAGGAATCATACTGGGATACTGTATTTTACCTTCATCCTCCATGCTAAACTTAACATCACATTCAGTGTGATATTCCTGGCTTAGGTTTGGATCATCCTCTTTCTCATAACTGTACGTATCTTTCAGGTTTTCATTTTTTTCCAGATCATTCCTTTTCAGATCTTGGTCGAGTTCAGTATCTTGGGTGCAGTCGCTTTCATCATCAGACTTCGACTTCCTCCTCTGTAACATGCACCACCAGAAGTGTACATCACATGCAACATGCAACGTCTCCCTATGATAAGCTCCCGTTTTACACTCATGGTAACTCAAGCCTTGTTACTTCAAAACTACACTAGATAGAATTAACTCATTCTTATTTACTGCTGACTGAAAACAAGTCTCATACGCTTTTGTCATTTATTGCACATATTGCAGGCATTATTTAAATAATTAAAAGAAAAAAAATCATGCTTTGCAAAGCACTGCTTTATGTGACAAACTGATCATGGCTTGAATAACCACAAAGTCTGGTCATTTAGAAAACAAAGGTGAATAGAAACTGAGAGCTAAGCTGTAACCGAAGAAGAAACACATCCGAGAGAACAAGTACAGTCTAGTAAAAGTGTGGGATGAGCTAAGCTGTAGCTGAAGAAGAAACACATCTGAAAGAAAAAGTACAGTTTAGTAAAAGTGTGGGACAGCAGGCAGTAGGCCTCTGATGTGAAAAGCAAAAGTAGATAAACAAAGCAACAACCTAAACAAAAACTAATAGTAAACGGCACATAAAATGGGGGAACAATAACAATAACATCAGCTAGAAGCATAATTATGAAGCAAAAGACTACAGGAAGTAACAATGAAATGAAGAGATAAGGAAAAACAAGTAAGCAACCAAAGGTATATACAGTACATATATTAGTATGTGACTAAGAAAAAAGTGTACTGAATCGTGGTCAAACAAACTAGTGAGCAAATTGAATGTCAAAACAGATGGTGAGTGTTTGGTGAAATGGTGGATCAGCAGAGTGGGTGAAATGACCAAGTTATGGTTAGGACAATCATACCCATAAGAGGGGTATTGGAGCCTTGAGAGTCTTGCATCTGTTGCTCCTCAAGGTTGGAGCAGGATAGGGAGTGGGAAGGCTCCAGTTCCTCCTTGAAATTAGGGTCCATAGTGCAGATGCCAAAAATGGGTGTCTGCAAAGGCATAGTTGAAGGGAAAGAGGAGGAAGATGAGTGGGGAGCATGAGAGGGTTGTGGTATGGTAGTTTGTAAAGCAATTGTGGAGGTTTGGAAGACTATGTACTGTGCATCTGTTAACTGCAGGTCATATAAAAGGTGTTAATATTTACTATAAACTAGAGAGATCAGAGTAAAGGTATTCCTATTTGGTATCATGGCTTAAAGAGTCACACAGAAGAATCTGTCAAGAGCTGAGGCGGAGATACCATTCACACATTCACTAAGAGTTATTCAAAGGGATGAAAGAAGACAGTTTCTACGACGCAGGATGTGAGAGAGGGTTCCTGGATACTCCTTTCTCCTCTTACTAACATCCACAATGAATTCAAAGAGCCTAGTTCTGGTTCTCTCCACCGTGAACATAGAACACTGGACGATGATGATGGTGATGATGATGATGATGATGACCACCTCTGAGAAAAGTGTGCATATATGTTAAATGCAGGGTGTTAAAGCTGAGGTACAGTGACTGATATATAATAGGGAACAAGAAATTATTACCACAGCTACCACAAATTAACTTACAACCTCCCCCCACAAGATATTAAAAAACAGAGAAATCATAGTATATCACAATGTTTGTTCATGAAATGCCATTCATTAATATGAAATCACGTTTCCCTTGTTTTTCAGGACCAGTTGGATGCGTTTTGCCATGGAATCACTTAGATCTCCAATGTAATCTGAGGACATTTCTTTGCACAAAACATTTGTCAATTCAGTTTTGAGGTTGTCCAGATAGGGTGTCTTCTCTACCATAATTTTCTTCATCTTTGCCCAGCAGTTTTCTATCGGATTTTGATCTGGACTGTTGCCAGGCCCGTCAAGGACCTCAAACCCGATTATCCTGAAGCCATTTTGTCACCTTTCTTGACTTGTTACATGGAGATGAATCATGCATGAAAAAGTCACACACATGAATAGCAAAAAAGTTTAACAAATTGTCTTTCAGAACTTGAATGTACCGACCACCATTCATCATCAAGTTCTTAGGAAGAAAGTAGAGGCCTTCCCTTCCCATTCCACCTGAGAAACACCCCCATACCATTACTGATTGTGGGTGCTTAACAGTCGGCACCGTGTAAGCAGGGTCATATAGACTACGGGAGGCAGGGCGATGAACCTTGGCAGAATGCACCTGGAACATTTGAAATGTGCTTTCATCGGAAAACATAACTTTTCTCCACTCATCCAATGTCCAGTGTGCATACTTCTTGGCAAACTGAATGCGCTGCTTCTTCATCCGGTCAGTGAGAAGCGGTTTCTTGGCTGCGGTGCGGCTTGGCAAACCCAGCTCCTTCTGCATGCAGTGTTGGATAGTTCGAATTGAGAATTCTTGTAACATCTGGTGATGCAATCTCTTCAATTCAGCTGCTGTCAGTCAAGGATTCTTGATTACTTCCCTCTTCAGAAGCGTATCTGTACCTCTAGAAGTCGTCCTCTTCTTTCCACCCCAATGCTTGTGCTCTAGTACAACATCAGGTGGCAGGCCGCGTGCTACAGCAAGAATCTTCATGATAGGGACGTTATCCTGCTCCCATACAATGATATGGACCATCTCATCCCTTGAGCAGTACTTTCCAGGGATGACAACTCGACTCTAGGAAAATAACAGGGCAAACAGTAATGCATACGAAAAAAGAGTGAGGTGCAAGCTCAGAGTGACGGGAACATATACTCCCACCTCGTTTCTGGGTAAGCGCTGACGTGCTGAGTGTTTCACCACCTCCCACCAACACCAGAGGAGTTGCCAGTTACTTCTTGCCCAAAAAATTCACTTGGTAGAGGTGGATACACAAAGCAAAGACAGACAACTCTCCCATAGCAATTCTGTGTATAGGTTCTATGTCAATTTGCAGTGGGTGTACATATATATACTGTATAATATATATATATATATATATATATATATATATATTTATTTATATGTATATATATAATCATCCATCCATCCATCATCCAATCCTACGTTGCCCCATGAGAAGCGTAGAAGCCCAGGGCTAGGCAAGCTGGTCCTAACATTTAAGATGAAAGCGACCAGTCTCATTCACCCCTGAGTGGCATTACATGAACAATAAACCCCAACTATCCCTTGGATATAAACCTTCACAGGCCAATCCCATTGGAGTGCCTTAATTACCCACTAAACCACTAGGTGCCATAATTTGGTTATATGGTTACCACCCAACAGTAAATGGTTTCCTGGTGTACAGGAAACCATTTGGCTTGTCACTCAGTGTAGAGTCACTCACAGGCAGAACAAAGAGGAAAGAATGAAGGAAAGAAAGACAGAAGAGGGAGTGTAAAGTCACCCATAAGCACAAGGACGAGGAAAGAATGAAGGAATGAAAGACATATGAGGATGGAGGGAAAGAAGGATGAAGGAGAGGAAAGGGCAGACACCTAAGAGATGCACTACATCAAGTAAGTGGATGGTGAGTGCTCCCACTATTACAGAATATCATACTTGTATACTTGCCCTACTAATACAAACGTAGTAATAATTCCCCGTTCCCCATGTTATACAGTAGTTACTGTGCACAAAATGATCATAAAAGTATCCATCCATCCATCATCCAATCCTACGTTGTCCCTTGAGAAGTGTAGGAGCCCGGGGCTAGGCAGGTTAGTCCTGGCATATAAGATGAAAATGACCAGCCTCATTCATCCCCGAGTGGCAATACATGAGCAATAAATCCCAACCACCTCCTGGATATAAACCTTCACTGGCTCAATCCGACTGGAGAGCCATAATTACCCACTAAACCACCAGGTGCCCTGCTGGGATCAGGGCAATGAAATAGTGGGGTACAGGACAACATGGAGGCGATTTGTTTGTGGCCACCCCTTATGGGATTAAGGTGTCTGACAATAGATAGATTGATGGTTACCACCCAGCATATAGCAAATGGTTTCCTGGTGTACAGGAAACGATTTGGCTTGTCAATCAGTGTAGAGTTACCCATAAAATGGAGTATACAGGCATACCCCAGTTTAACGATCTAACTGGTTGGGTAAAACCCCATCGTTAGGCGAGGTATCGTATATCGGGGTACTTTTAACATGTATTTCAATGTGGACTGTTTACCAGCCTTGGGTTTCCCCCCAAACCAAGTCTGAAACCCACCCACATGAGCCCAAAAACATTTAAAGGCAATCTTAATGGCCAAACAGCTGTCAAGGAAGCTAACCTAAGCATAACACTTGTAAACAACTCACTAAAACCAACAAATCAAATCTGAATATCATCAAATATGTCTGGAAAAAATCAAGCTTAGCAATCTGTACCCCAAAATGATAATGTTCACCCCACCCATGGCTAAAACACATTAATTGATGTCTAAAAACAGTTTACAAATCAACCTAAACACAATTTTCGTGTAAAATATCATCAAAATTGGTAAGAAAAATCAAAACCCATCATTAAACCGGGGTTTGGCCACCGTTAGGCAGAGTATGGTGCAATTTCTACCCCATCGTTAAGCCGGGGCATCACATCTAGGGGTATCGTATATCAAGGTATTACTGTATTAATATGAGCTTTTTAGACGTACAGGACTTGCAAAAATAGTGTGCTGTATCTCGCAGTACTTAAGATGTTGGTTTTACTCAATATGTTAATCACCTTGGTGTCTCACGAGTTAAGGTGATCCAATCATACATGGATCACAGGGGAATAATTCTGAGGGGTGGCTGGGATTTATTGTTCATGTAATGCTGCTAAAGGAAGAGTAACTGGCTGCTCTCACCTTATAATTGTAAACTAAGTAGCTTGGCCACAGGCCACTATGCTACTGCTGGAACAATACTGGATTAAATGATAAATGGATGTACCGATAATGAAAATGATGAAGTTTTATACCATACACTCCTCTCCTTAGGGGTTAAGGAATTATCCCTACATACCAGTGGAGGATTTTGCTGGAGAGTGCAGCACTCCACAAGCAGATGCCCTTCCCTCTGTTAACTGCTGGCCTTTGGAAGGGGCTGGCACTTGACCTTTTAGTCAACGGCATACAGTCTAAACCAGCTGGCCACAGTGACCAATAAATATATGATGGGACGTGAGAGGAATGGTTGTATGTGCGAATGGCCAAACAAAGAAAAGATATATATGATAACAGTTATTTTCAACTACAGGGGGGAGGCACCCTAATCATAATTCTATGGAACACGTACATACTAGATATGCACAATGCAGGCAGAAACAAGCGCCTATACCCAGACACTAAAATAACTATTTTCAATGTACAAGGAAAGAATGATGTTAATAAAAATGCCAATGCAAAAGTTCTGCAAGCCCCTGATATTGAGGAAATCTAGGCAAAAAACAATTTGATATCCCAAAAGCCAAGCAATAAAAAAATATTAGCAGAAAGTTGGTATGGTAATTGCATTATTTTCATTCTATGATAATCAGTATCAGAGCAATCCCCAAAGAAGAAATGGTGAAAAAAGCTAAGAAACAAACATGCCAATACAGATGAGGCAACCCCTTCAGTATGATAACATTTTTTTTCTTTATTGTTAATCCTGGCTAGTGCCAGATGATACTGAGCTTCAGAGTGACTCATAGATTGAAGGAGCAAGAAACTATTTTTCTTAATCTCTTGAGTACAGCAATGTTTATATTTTGTTAGGGTTACTGCAAGACATTTCATTCAGCTTAAGAGATCTGTTGAACTGAAGAGGTTAAGGCCTCCACACATATACTTACCACACAATTTTATAAGCTTTTGCTTTTTCTTTCAAAAAGATAACATCTGATGGTTCTGCTGGAGTCTACCATCTTTAAAATAATATCCTATCCCCTAAATAAATAAAAGCACTAGTACTTAACAATGGGTACCATGATCTAACATCAATAAACTATAAACTTCCATCATTTTATCATGTCTATGGCAATAACCTGAACTCACTTTTTACCTATGGAAAATGTTATCCCAATATTCAGCATTTTTTGCCTTCATTCAGTAACCAAGTTCACACATGTATGCATGCATGCGTGCACACACACACACACAAACTTTATTGTCTTCACTCTGATATACCCAGTGATAATATAATCTAAAATATATTTAAACACTTACTCATCATATGACTTACCAGGAGGACGAGGAAAGCAAGTATGACAAAGGTGACAGCATACCAGTGCTTCGCCACCCACCGCTGAAGTCTTGCCAATGACTCATCACTCAGCAGCAGCCCTCGCAGTGTTGCCAAGGGGCCAGATGGGTCAACCTATAGGAAGAAACAGATATGTAAATCTGGCCACATCACAGGGAATGAAAGTGCTTACAGCATTTATAGCCAACCTGACCCCAGCTGAATGACGATTCAAGCTGTACCACAAGTTGGATTACTCCTCTTACAGTAGCAATTTTCGCTATTACAGTACAGTACTAAGTTATGGTGGATATGAGGGGATGCGAGGAGGCAATAACAGAACAGAATATACAGTATACATATAAGGTCTTAGTTTTCCATCATTTTTACATTGTCTATCTATCTATCTATCTATTGCCAGACGCCTCAATCCCGTTTGGGGTGGCCACAAACAAATCGCCTCCAAGTCGCCCTGTCCCCCGCCATTTCACTGCCCTCCTCCCAACTCACACCCCTCTCTCTCATATACCTCTCCACCCCATCCCTCCATCTCATCCTCGGCCTCCCCCTCCCTCTTCCCCCCTCCACCTCACTCACATACATTCTCTTCGTCAGTCTTTCACCCTCCATCCTCTCCACATGGCCAAACTACCTCAGTGTGTTCCTCATAACGCTTCCTATCACATTCACATCCACACCACAACGCTCCTTTATATCCTCATTCGTCAGCCTGTCTCTCCACGTGACTCCACAGGCTCCTCTTAAATAACTCATTTCCACTGCTCTCACTCTTGACTTGTGTCCTTCCAACAATGTCCAAGCTTCACTTCCGTACGTTAGAGTTGGTATCACAATACTGTCATGTAGTAACTTTTTCACTTCCATGCTCATTTCCCTGTTTCTTATCACTGCTTTCAAAGAACCAGCAACCTTTCTTCCCTGCTGTACCCTTTCAAGCACTTCGCCCTCCAAACCTCCATCCTTACTCATCACACTACCCAAGTACTTAAATGTACTCACATTTTCCAATTCCTCACCATCCAACCTCGCTGTACATTCACTAACTTCACCTCTCTCAAAGACCATCACTTTACTCTTCCCTACATTCACCTTTAGGTTCCGTTTCTTACACACTCTCTCAAACTCATCCACCAAGCCTTGCAGCTCCCCTTCGTCTTCACTCAACAACACAGTATCATCTGCAAACAACAGTACAGGGAGTTTCCAAACACTATCCTCTCTCACCAGGGCCACTCCAACATCCACTACCCTACCCTGTACCTCTTTTATTACCCCATCCATGTACAGATTGAACAACCATGGAGACATGACACATCCCTGTTTCAAACCAACTTTCAAAGAGAAAAATTCACTTAGTTCACCATCCACACACACTGCAGCCTTCACACCATCGTACGTACTCTTCACAGCATTCAACAACTTCCCATCTACTCCATATATTCTTAACACTTTCCACAATCCTTGTCTATCCACCCTGTCATATGCTTTCTCCAAATCCATGAAAGCCGCATACAACTTCTTTCCCTTCTCTAGGAACTTTTCCACTAAAGATCTAAGAATGAATATCTGATCTACACAACCTCTTCCCTTCCTAAAGCCTCCCTGTTCTTCTCCAACTAATTTCTCTGTTCTTTCTCTAACTCTGTCTATAAGTATCCTACCATACACTTTTCCTATTATACTAAGAAGACAAATGCCCCTATGATTACCACACACTTCTTTTTCCCCTTTTCCTTTGTACAAGGGAATAATTATACCTGACTTCTAATCCTCCGGGACTCTACCTTCCTCCCAGGCCAATCTGCACATCTCCCACATCCATTCTACTACTCTCTCTCCCCCATGCTTCAGCATTTCACCACACACTCCATCAATTCCTGGGGCTTTCCCCGATTTAACTTTCTTCATTGTTTCCACAACTTCTATCCTACTGATTTCTTCCTGTCTTCTCACCTCCCTCCTTCTCCCAGCCATTCCTCAGCCATTTATACTCGCATTACTTCCATCCTCTACGTTCAACAATTCCTTAAAGTGTTCTCTCCATCTGCTCACTTTTTCTCCCTTCTCCACTAGTAATCTACCATTTTCATCTTTCACTCCCCTGCTAACTTCACTTCCACCCTGTCTTACTCTTTTCACTTCTCTCCAGAACATTTTCTTACAGTCCCTCCACTTTACAATCAAAAATTCCTTCAAAATTCCTCATCCACTCTCTTCTTACTCTCTCTTACTAATCTTTTCACCTCTCTCTTTCTTTCCACATATAACTCTCTCTTCCGCCTCTCAACTTCTTCCACGCCCCTATTTCTCATCCATTCATTGTATGCTTTCTTCTTTTGTGCCACAGCCTGTTTCACCTCTTCAGTCCACCACGCTGTTCCTTGCACCCCCCTCCGTCTTCTCTTCCTTCCACACACCACATCACATGCTGCACATATTTCTTCTGTAAATATCTTACACACACCTTCCACGTCTCCCATCTGCTCCAATTCATATTTGCCCAATCGTTCCTCCACTTCTCTCTTATACTCTGCCTTTTTCTCATCCTCTTGTAACCTTTCCACTCTCCTTGCAACTACTCTTTCCTCTCGTCTTTCCCTTCTTCTATTCCTCCATCTTACTTGCATTCTAATTCTGGTCACCACCAAGTAGTGGTCAGAAAGTCCACTCCCCCAACCTCTATAAGCTCTTGCATCCATTACACATCTTCGCATCCTTTCATCCACACACACATAATCAATCATTGCCTTCCTTTCATTCAGTTCACCACCCACCCTTCTCATCACTCGCCATGTATACCTGTGGATCATTTTATGCCTGAAGAGGGTATTGGCTATCACCAACCCCCTCCCAGCACAAATGTCCACTAATGCACTCCCATTCTCATCTATCTCAGCAGGCACACCCCACTCACCAACATTGTAACTTACATAATTCAAAATTTTTCCTTTTTTTCTACATGGTATAATAGCCTTCTACATGCTTTTAATCCAAAGAAACAGATACTTTACTAGCATACTGTCTTATTGCATTGCCTGTATTCATAACTGCATTTATAATAACCTATAGGTTCTATCTGCTGTAGTAATAGAATATCTCACCTTATCCTTGTTCCTTTCTAAAGGAAAAAACTGGTATTGCTCTGGATTTCACTCCTTGTTTTTTAAGCTGTCTCACATGTTCTTAATTAAACACATTGAAATAGAATCAATGCTGGTACTTCCTGAATATTATGACAAGAAATTGTTACTCTCTAATGAAGACTGTAATGCGTATGAAGTATTGTACTGTATTATTTAAGTGGGTCAAACAAAGGAAAGAAAGTGGATCATGAGCAAGGCAGGTATAATAGAGGAAAAACCTACCCATGACAATTTGGATTTTCAACTTGTATCTGCAATAACTTTCATTAAATTTGGTCCACCTGTATCATATGAGTCTGGCAATTAACAGACTAATATTTGAGTTGTCGTCATCATCATCATCATCATCCCATCTCTTTTTCCCTACCACATGTGGGGTAAGGTTGGCTCCATAAAATAAGAAAAAAGAAAAACATGACAGATAGAGAACTAATTAACAGCATGCCTAATGTAATGAGTCATACACCCATTCCCTCACCATTTAATCCCTGAAGTCCTGACTCCACCTCACAGGCTAATGTGCTAATGTGTTTCACATTTCCTATCAGATAAAGTCTATCCAATGCCTATCAAGTTAAAAAAAAAAACAAGGGGATGCCAAACCCTTGCCATGTGCTCCTCTTACAAAATTTTTCTAAAGAGCTCAATCCCTCATCAGTTCCCTAACCTCATAAACATCCATGCCTCAGTTCCTTAAACAATCATTTACCATATCTATTAGGTGGATAATGCAGTGTGTCCTTAAATGCGAGGCCTGAGGGGACAAGGTTTACGATGGAAGAGTTAATACAAAGGTTGGGACTAGAGTGTATTGGTGTTGTGTTGAGAAGAGGTAGATTCAGATGGTCTGGGCATGTGGAAAGGATGGGGGATGACAATTGGGTGCAGAAAGTGAGAAGTTTGGATATTGGGGGTAGGGATGCGAGAGACAGACCTTAGGGATAAGGGACTGAACAAAGAGACTGTCAGAGATCAAGCAGCATGTAGAGCTGCCAGTAGGTGACCAAGGCCAATGCATGGAAGCATGTTACAGCCTTTATAAATGAAACAAAACAAAACTAAATGATTCACCTTCTTCTTGACCTGCCACACCTCCTCTCACCTTCAAACTCACTCATGTTTACTCTTCACCCTTCTCTTTATACTCATTCTCTCCATATGACCATACTATCTAAGCCTACCATCTCCAATTCTACTGTTCACAGACTTCCTAACTCCACAGCTTTCATGAATCACAGTATTTCTTTATACTACCCATTTTCTGCATACATGTTTCAAACACCCTAACTCCACTGCTGTAACACCTGACTTTTCATTTTAATGATCATACAAACCTCTGCATAGTCCTCTCACTGTCCTCACTTCAAAGACACTCCCAAGTATCTTTCTCATTCATCATCATCATCATGACCTCGTTTTCCCACCACAAGATGGGGTGAAGTAGGGTTCAATGAGCAAGAAAAATCATGAGAGTGGGATAATTACGTACAGCATTATCAGTTAAACGATTCATACCCACATTCAATTGCCATTTATATCCCCCAAATCCTAACTCTACCCCATAAGCATAATTACCCACACTCATGCACTTCACATTACCCATAAGCACATAATCAATCAGACTCCTTTAAACATTTAACAGGCACGGTGAATATTCCTCCAAGGTATGGAGACAGGCTGACAAATGAGGATATAAAGAAGCATTGTGGTGTGGATGTGAATGTGATAGGAAGTGTTAGGAGGAACACACTGAGGTGGTTTGGCCATGTGGTGAGGATGGAGGGTGAGAGACTGACGAGGAGAGTGCATGTAAGTGAGATGGAGGAGGGAAGAGGGAGAGGGAGGCCAAGGATGAGATGGAGGGATGGAGTGGAGAGGTATATGAGAGAGGGGGGTGTGAGTTGCGAGCAGGGCAGTGAAATGGCAGGTTACAGGGCGACGTGGAGGCGATTTGTTTGTGGCCACCCCGTACGGGATTAAGGCGTCTGGCAATAGATAGATAGATAGTATGGAGAATGCAACAATGCAAAAATGACACCATCCAACACATTTTGCAAGTATGGTTGAAAATACTACTGCTACAGCTTCAATTAAATGAAAAAACAAAAAAAAATAAGGATAGAAAATTAAGGAAAATTACCAAAGCAAGGAATGGAACACAAAGTCAAAGCAGTAAGATAAGGAAAATACTTGAAGGATGATCATCACTCACCTCTCGACATTTCTTGAACACGTCACAATACCCCTTGTAGTTATTGCAGGGGGTACCAGCCTTGGCATACATGTCAGGGATATCATATGGGGGCACGTTCCATTCAAACGATGACCTGTGGATTAGGCACAGATTTATCTGAATGTGTTTTGATTCTAAGAACTACTGGAAAATGGACTGGGCACATGATTTATTGGAGAAGGGTATGATGCTAAGAACTGTAGAAAAATAGCTTGGAAATAGATTTCTGAATGTGGCATGATGTAGAAAAATAAACTGGCCATAGATTCAGAGTGTGGTATGATACAAAAGATTTATTCAAGCACAGAAGGGAACTAAAAACAATGTGTGTGTGTATCTGTATCAGTCTGAATTAGATCCAGTGCAGGACCAGACCTTGGAGGAGGAATGTTAGCCACAATTAACTCCTCTCCCTACCGGCAAAGTGCAAATGGGGAAGTGTTGGGGTCCTTTGCCTTCTCTTACTCACTATGAACTGTAGCAAAATGGGTTGGTAATGAATGCAAAAAGACTAAGAGGCTTTTATGAATTTTACAGAATGAAACAAGAATACAGGCAGTGAGATGTACAGTGGTCTCATCTTATCCACATCTATCTGGGGTCAGTCGGGGTGGCAGGGTGCGTTAGCCATCTCAAAGTCGTATATCACTCATGGCAGTGTCAATATCTGCTATCACAAGCCAGAAAGCATGACCATCAAAAATATGGCTACCAACAGCTGATCATTCCCTTGTATACTGTCCATAATGGTTGTATCACATATAATGATACTGATGCATGTCTGTATCACCTCAGAACAGGTAAGATGAAATTTTGTTGCAAATATTATAATCTGGCACAGAAGCTGGTCTCTGTGGGTAAAGCAATTTATGAATATGTTCACCAGGAATAATTTAAGCCCACTGTACCTTACAGTACGGTGTGGCCAGCATGGAAACTAGCAGTATAACAACAGTTACAAAAATAAAAAAAATAATCTGTTATGACTCTCATTTGCTGTTGACAATTGCTTTCACATGGCAGAAATAAACTGCTATAAGACACTACTTTATGAATAATAAGTTTATCTAACTTACATGCAGATTTGGTTCTCGCCAGGCAGTTTGCAGCAGAGCTCACAGGACTTGGTAGGAGGGTCTCCATGCTGTCGCTCACACTGACATGACTCTAATCCATATGCCAGGCAAATGGATCCACTACATTCACCCTTATAGCATACAAACTCCTCATTGCAGATGGTCTGAAACAGAAAGTTAAATATGCATAATGACAAACAGTAATGATGATGAAATCATAACCTTGAAAGTTTACACTCTCACTCTCTCTTTTTCCATTAAGGATAAGGAAGGTGGCAAGAATAACATGAGCTTAGCTTTGAGTTTAGCAACATTATATCTCACTCATGAAACTCTGTGCTGACCTCAGTTTAATTACTTACTCTAAGGGTTTACTGCAACTGCCATGGCAACAACATCCTAGATATTCTAGAGTGTACTAGCAAATACAATGATATTCAATACCAAAAAATATGATAAGCATATAAACAATAACAAGGAGAATTTCAGCAACCTTATTTGGCTTATTGGTGGACGGCGGGCACTGGGGACCACGGCCATTGCAGAAAGAGGCATCACGACATCCATTGTCATCCCGGCACTTGTCACCCACTTTCATTCGACAGTCATGGGTGCAGCACGGGCCCTGGGGGGGGGGGGGGATATAAATGGTGCAGTGAAGGCAACATCCTATCATGTTAAATCTGCAATCAACATCATCCTAACAATTCATAACATAGTCAATGAAATGGAAAAATTCACAGCAATGCTCTCTAATCATTATATGAACATAAATTATAGGAGAAAAATGTCCCAGTTTCCTCTGCTATTACTTTCCAAGGTGTAACAGGAAGCACCAAGTTATATGCACTGTATAGTAAATGGTGGGAGGTGAGCTTGCCAGTACTGCTCTGTACTGCTGAAATGTAAACACCAACTGTACCTAATAAAATCCCATACTTCCATGTGCTGCTTATCTACTGTATATTTGTACAATGGTATGCTTGGTGCTGGAAAGGGATGCTTTCATGAACTGCTACTAGCATAGCTGGGAGTTACACAAACATCTTTTATTTCCTTCCCTAACCTCTGAAAGGAGGATGGTGGATGGCCAAAAAAAAGCAACATCAGCCTGCGGTCCAACTGATTCACAATTCAGATGAACCTGAGACTGCTACTGCTGTTACTACTACTGCTACTGCTACTATTACAGTACTATTGCTACTATTACTACTACTACTACTACTACTATTGCAGTACTACTGCTGCTGCTGCTACTACTACAAATACTACTACTACTACTACTGCTATTATTACTACTACTACTATTGCTACTATTACTACTACTACTACTACTCACTACTACTATACTACAACTACTGCTACTGCTGCTGCTGCTGCTGCTGTTGGCATGCTTGAAGAAGTGAAGCACAGTAAACGCCCATTATATCAATCCCCTTTACCAAACTTTGGCTACAGCGACCACCTAGGTCAAACTAATGAGCTTCACATAAAACAAACAAAGAATTGGTTTAGTAAGGTAATGCAGTGGCTAGCTGAATAACAATATGTGGTGGTAAATATAAACTAATTTATATAAACTAATTTATATGCTACAGCATATTAATGACTGATAATATTTAATATTTACCTATACAGTATCAGGGTAAAGAATAAACCCTTAGAATATTGAAATATGGTAGTGTGAATCCTTGTCTGCTGGGTGTCCAATAAATTTACAGTACGTATATATATATATATATATATATATATATATATAAGTAATCCCTCAAATATCCGAACACCCAATATCCAAACATCCCCACTAACCGGACATAATCGTCCCGGGATCCAATATTCCCAAAATGGGCCAAAAACCGCAAAAAATTCGAAAAAAATCTTACTTTTTTCCCACCAGTAATTTGAAATTGCCGCATGGTGCCAAACAGCTGTTACACCATGGTCCCTTCACCCCTTCCTTCCTCCCCCCTCCCCTGTCAGGGTTGCCATTTGGTATTTTTCATTACCAAGTGTGGGCCAATTTGGTAATGAAAAATTCGTTTGGTAATGAATCAGAATAATGCATTACCAAATGGATTTTTCACATGTATGAGGATACACAGGATGGAGATGGTGGATTGTTTGCTCTCTCTGATTAATTTGGTAGCCTATATAGCGTGATAATAATCAACATGCTGTTAATGATAAGAAGAGTGATTACATGTATTTCCACTTGCATATATAACTAGTGAAGAACAGATGCTAGCTTTAAGAATCTGGTAATGAAAAGTTAAAAATGGTAATGAAAATTGAGGAGTTTGGTAATGTGGCCGTTGTGATCTGGCAACTCTGTTACCCAGCCATCATCAACAGTCACAGCCTAAATCCGATCGAGAGCAGATGCTTATAGCAGTGAAAGCCACAGGTGCTTGTTTTTTGTGAATAAACAGTGAATAAACTGCAATACCTTGACACCAGAACACACGGGAATTTACAGTGTTGTGCAGTGTTAAGAAATTAGAATTTAGAGTGCAGAGGATTAACTGTGGACTGCAAACTGGCGGTTCAAACCAGTCCAGGAGCCAGAGACTTGTAAGTACCCAGAATGTTTAATATTGTATAAACTCACCTCTAAAACCTCATTTTATGGTTCTTTTGCATTTATATCAGTCTTTTATGTCCCTTATTGGTGTGATTTGGGTCTTAAATAGGTGCAATGCATGTCCAGAGGGAGTTGTATAGGTGTTTTTCTGAGTTAGGGTCCATAAGTACAAGTCCAGGAGGCTGGGGCCCAATATCCGGACAAGATCACTATCCGGACATGCCTTTGGCTCTATTACGTCGGATATTGGAGGGATTACTGTATATATATATATATATATATATATATACAGTATATATATATATATATATATATATCATCTCATCTCATCAGCCATTTAAGTGTCCACTGAAGGACCGGCCTATCCCTAATGAAGTAGGGACGACAGAGCCAATGTATCTCTACCAAGTGGCTTATTCTGTCTGGTAGAGATTGTATGTAGGGTGAGAAGTGCTTGTAAGAGTCATTGTTGTGTTGGAGTGGATTTGGATGTGTGTAGTCTGTGAACCAAGTGTAACTGGCCCGCGCAAGCCTGCTGGGTGCAAACATACTTTACAGTATGCGACACTGGTTCAACCACAGCACCCCTTGTGTCCACCAATGCAGTTCGTGGCATGAAGAACGCTCCCAAAGTTTATTACCCTGGCGGGGCGCGAACCCTCATTCTTCAGTGTACGAAAACGCACACTTTAACACTGTACCACAGAGGCTCCATATATATTTATATATATACAAGTATATATATATGTACAGCAATCCCTCCACTATCCAATGTAACCGAGCCAAAGGCATGTCCAGAAAGTGGTCCCGTCCGGAAATTGGGCCTCTGCCTGCTTGACTGGTACTTATGACCCTACCCCAGCCTAACTTTGAAAACCACCTAAATAACTCCCTACCGGACATGCATAGCACCTATTTAACCCTTTAACCGCGGGTGTCATTCCAGAATGATGTTGCAAAAACTGGACCAAACCGCGGGTGTCATTCTCGAATGTTTGTGAATATTTTGAATACCCCGCGTTTTTTCCGTGCGCCAATTGTTTCAAGGGAGAGTAGCTATTAAGTTCTTTCACTCCAGCCGACCCCCACCTCCCTCTTCCCCCCCCTGGGACCCCACCTCCCACCCCCTGGGCCCCCCACCCCACCCCTGACCAAGCACGCATCAGTATCTGTCCAGTTGTGTGAGTGACAACACATGCTGATGTGGCAGTGAAGTGCAGGCAATTACAGTGCCTTTTACCTGTCTCAGTGAACACAGAGTGGGTATTTATCGTATGTGCAGTGTTCATATATGTTTACAGTATTATTATCAGAATGTGATTGGCATTTGGTAATGGTGTGTGAACGAAAAATAGTGATTACAACACCGCTGATGTGGCAGTGAAGTGCGGGCAATTACAGTGCCTTTTACCTGCCTCAGTGAACACAGAGTGGGTGTTTATCGTATGTGCAGTGTTCATATATGTTTATAGTATTATTATCAGAATGAGGTTGGCATTTGGTAATGGTGTATGAGCGAAGGTAATGGTGTGTGAGCGAAAAATAGTGATTTTACACCCCTCACTTCTAACGGCACTGCCCGTCCTGTGAAAGTCAACAAAGTCATGAAACCTACATCAATGGAAAGCTGAAGGTTAGTACTTTCTAATGGTACCTTATTTTTTTCTCTAGCTTTATTCTGTGCAGAGTTATTAAGGTTTAAAAGTTTGTTTACATTTGGCTGAAACCCCCGCGGGAGAGGACAGTCAGACCAAAACAATACCCGCGGTTAAAGGGTTAAACCTATCCTAGGGAACAACTACTACTACTACCTATTTAAGACCCTATTCGCACCAATAAGAGACATAAAGCATGAAATAAATGAAAAGGAACCAAAGAATGAGGAATTACAAGTGACTGTACCTCAGCAAGGTTACTTATAGCACGTCTGTGGCTGCCTTCTCTAAGATTTGGCAGTGGTGAAAATGCTCTTGAAGCACGTACAGTAATCCAGTGTTGTGCTGCTTGCATTGTGAGTTATAATTGTTTAACACTGCACATTGTTCTTAACTGCACCATGCCAGTTTCAGCCACCAGTTTCAACTGCCAATTTGCACTCCACAGTTAATCCTTTGCACTCTAAATTCCAATTTCTTAACACTGCACAACACTGTAAATTCCCGTGTGGTCTAATGGCGAGGTATTGCAGTTTATTCACTGTTTATTCACAAAAAAAAAGCACGTGTGGCATCCGTTGCAATAAGCATCTACTCTTGATCGGAGTTAGGCAGTAACTGTTGATGAAGGGGAAACAGTTGCCAGATCGCAACGGCCACATTACCAAACTCCTCAATTTTCATTAACAAATTTAACTTCTCATTACCAAATTCATAAAGCTAGCATTTTATTCTTCACTAATTATATATACAAGTGGAAATACATGTAATCACTCTTCTTATAATTAACAGAATGTTGATTATTTTCATGCTATGTAGGCTAGCATATTAATCAGAGAGTGCAAACAATCCATCATCTCCATCTTGTGTATCTTCATACATTTGAAAAAATTTGTTTGGTAAAGCATTATTCTGATTCATTACCAAACGAATTTTTCATTACCAAATTGGCCCACATTTGGTAATGAAAAATACCAAAAGACAACCCTGACATGGGAGGGGGGAGGGGGAAGGAAGGAAGGGGTGAAGGGGCTGTGGTGTAAACAGCTGTTCGGTGCTGCGCAGCAATTTCAAATTACAGGTGGGAAAAAATTTGGATTTGGGGGGGATTTTTTTCTTTTTTTTGGCCATTTTTGGGTTCTGAAGATCCAGGCCCACAATGTCCGGTAAGTGGGGTGTCCGAAAAGTGGCCGTCCGGATAGTACAGGGATTACTTATATATATATATATATATATATATATATATATATATATATATATATATATATATATATTAAAAACACAGAAATCATAGTATATCACAATGTTTGTTCATGAAATCCTATTCATTAATATGAAATTATGTTTCCCTTGTTTTTCAGGAACAGTTGGATGCATTTTGCCATGTAGTCACTTAGATCTCTAAAGTAATCTAAGGACAGTTCTTTGCACCAAACATCTGTCAGTTCAGTCTTGATGTTGTCCAGATTGGGTGTCTTCTTCTCTGCCATGATTTTCTTCATCTTTGCCCATCAGTTTTCTATCGAATTTAGATCCAGGCCAGTCGAAGACCCAATCCAATTATCCTGAAGCCATTTTGTCACCTTTCTTGACTTGTGACATGGAGCTGAATCATGCATGAAAAAGTCGCACCCACGAATAGCAAAAAAGTTTATCGAATGATCTTTCAGAACTTGAATGTACTGACCACCAATCATCATCAAGTTCTTAGGAGGAAAGTAGAGGCCTCCTTTTCCCATTTCACCTGAGAAACACCCCCATACCATTACTGATTGTGGGTGCTTAACAGTCGGCACCGTGTAAGCAGGGTCATATCGACTATGGAAAGCAGGGCGACGAACCTTGGCAGAACGCACCTGGAACACTTGAAATCTGCTTTCATCGGAAAACATAACTTTTCTCCACTCATCCAATGTCCAGTGTGCATACTTCTTGGCAAACTGAATGTGCTGCTTCTTCATGTAGTCAGTGACAAGCAGTTTCTTGGCTGCGGTGTGGCTTGGCAAATCCAGCTCCTTCTGCAAGCAGTGCTGGATAGTTCGAATTGAGAAGTCTTGTACCATCTGGTGATGCAATCTCTTCAATTCTGCTGCTGTCAGTCGAGGATTCTTGATTACTTCCCTCTTCAGAAGCGTATCTGTACCTCTAGAAGTCGTCCTCTTCTTTCCACCCCAATGCTTGTGCTCTAGTACAACATCAGGTGGCAGGCCGCGCGCTACAGCAAGAATCTTCATGATAGGGACGTTATCCTGCTCCCATACAATGATATGGACCATCTCATCCCTTGAGCAGTACTTTCCAGGGATGACAACTCGACTCTAAGAAAATAACAGGGAAACAGTAATGCATATGAAAAAAGAGGGAGGTGCATGCTTGGAGCAATGGGAACATACTCTCCCACTCTTGCTTCTGAGCAAGCACTGACGTGCTGAGTGTTTCACCACCTACTGCCAACACCAGAGGAGTTGCCAGTTACTTCTTGCCCAAAAAATTCACTTGATAGAGGTGGAAACACAAAGCAAAGACAGACAACTCTCCCATAGCAATTGTGTGTGTAGGTCCTAAGTCAATTTGCAGTAGGTGTATATACAGTATAGCTTAAGTTGAAAACTCTCACCTGAGATGGAGAACAGACTTTGTTGGGACGAAGGGTACAGGGTTTCTGGTGTTTCTTGGGGTTACTCCTCATAGGGTGACAGCAAAGTTCATCACAGTCTTCCTCCCAGCCACAGTCACACTCCTCACCCGCCTCAACTACACCATTCCCACATATCGCTTTCTGGGGCTCCGTAAAGCAGCCTTTGGCATCCCGGGCTTTGGAATTAAGAACACTGTTGATCTGGCGGAGTGAACATGGGGAGAACTTGTTGTTGTTTCTCTTGTCACCTGATGTTGCTCTGTTGGAAGGGAATTCAGGTCAGTTCAATATTCTGCTGTGCTGTCCAGAAATAGATCAGGGCAATAGCATTTATGAAACCCCTTCACTATGAGAAGTCTTAGAACTAAATAAATGTATCTAGTACTAGCAAGAATAAAATATAAATATTTTATCACCATGCAAGGGCCAATGCAACATCTATTACATATATACAAGGATGGCATACTGATATACAGTCATCTTTAATTATGTCATGTATAACATTTATATATAGCAAGTAAATATAGTGAGTATATATATATATATATATATATATATATATATATATATATATATATAGTAAAAGCTCAATTAACCGGCATCCGCTGCATCGGCACATCCGTATAACCGGAACATAAATTCAATCCGGTATGGGGTCGAAAATATTCTGGATACTGGTCGTCCCCCTATAATTCTTGATTAGTTCTGTACAGTGTACGATAAAGTAGTGTACACAGCTAAGTTTTCAAAATTAATTTGGTCTGTAACATATGCTAAAGTTTTCTTTAAATAATTTTTGGTAATGTTTGCTGGTTTGTGTTCAGTCCTGTACAATTTCTCTTGTTGTCTTTTTGTGTGTATTGTAGTGTACGCTCACAATCACTAACTTCTGCTCAGAGGTGCCCCCTTCGTAGCCCCATACACCCAGGGATGACAGGAGGGGGGGATGAAATGAGCTCCACCTGCCTCTACACCAGCTCCCAACCCTCCCCCGTACCCCTACCCCTCCCAGCCCCCCACTCATCATTCTTAAGTGGCAGTTACAGCTCAGGCTAACCTCATACTTTACACTCATAGACACATTACTAATACTATCTATCTATCTATAGCCCGACGCCCTAATCCCACAAAGGGTGGTCGCAGACAAAACGCCTCCAAGTCGCTCTGTCACCCACCATTTGACTACCCTCCCCCAAACTCACCCCCCCCTCCCTCATATACCTCTCAACTCCATCCCTCCACCTCATCCTCAGTCTACCCCTCCCTCTCCCTCCCTCCACCTCACCTACATACACCCTCTTAGTCAGTCTTTCATTCTCCACTCTCATCACATGTCCAAACCACCTCAGTGTATTTCTCCTAATCTTCTCAACCACATCCACATCCACCCCACAGCGTTCCTTCACTTCTTCATTCGTCAACCTGTCCCTCCACATGCTCCTCTCGAGTAACTCATTTCCACTGCTCTCACTCTTGACTTGTTCTCCTCTTGCAAGGTCCATGCCTCGCTTCCATACGTCAGGGCTGGGATCACAATACTATCATGCAGTGACTTCTTAACTTCCATACTCACCTCCCTATTTCTCATCACTGCTTTCAGTGTACCAACAACCTTCCTTCCCCGCTGTACCCTTTCACGCACTTCATCCCCCAAAGTTCCATCCTTACTAATCACACTACCCAAGTACTTGAATCTACTCACATTCTCCATATCCTCACCATCCAACCTCACTGCACACTCTGTGACTTCATTCCTCTCAAACACCAAAACTTTACTTTTGTTTACATTAACTTTCAGATTCCTCCTCCTACACACTGTCCCAAATTCATTCACCAAACCTTGCAACTCCCATTCATCTTCACTCAACAATACTGTATCATCAGCAAACAGCAACACCGGAAGCTTCCAAATCTCACCCTCATTCATTAGAGCCACCCCCACATCCACTGCCCTACCCTGCACCTCCTTTACAACCCCATCCATGTATATATTAAACAGCCATGGAGACATCACACAACCCTGTTTCAGTCCCACACTGAGATCAAAGAACTCACTCAGCTCACCATCCACTCACACCGTAGCCCTAGCTCCCTCGTACATACTCTTCACAGCACTCAACAATTTCCCCTCCACTTCATATATTCTTAATACCTTCCACATACCTTGCCTATCTATTCTGTCATAAGCTTTCTCCAAGTCCATGAAGGCAGCATACACTTTCTTTCCCTTCTCTAGATACTTCTCCACTAAACATCTTAGAACAAATATCTGATCTACACACCCTTTTCCCTTCCTAAATCCCCCTTGTTCTTCTCCAACTAGCTCCTCTGTCATATGTCTAACCCTATCAATGAGTATTGAACCATATATTTTACCAGTCACACTAAGAAGGCAAATACCCCAATGGTTACCACATACTAATACACAAATATAAAACACTAGGATATGTAAAAAGTATATAATATGACTATGAACACGCCGCAACAAGAAATTAATGCATTATAACGTTGACAATAAAACAAAAACGTTAACAACGGCCATCCCAAGCCTCATGCGCTGGGTGTTTGCATGCATCCATGTCTTTGCCTGCGTGTGTAATTCACCGGGTCGGTCAGGATCACTTGATGGTCGTGATCGTCAGCTTTTAGCCTCCTGGAAGGGAGTTGAGAGCTCATATAGTCCGATCTAAGGGCAAGGTTGTGACCTTCACACATGCACACACCCGTCCCCTTGCTCAAGGGGGACAGTAACCACCCACTTCATCAGTGAAACTTTTTGCAACCTGAGCGAGGCGCAAACTCCCGTCCACCAGTTGGCAAGCGAGAGCGTTACCACTGCACCAGCGAGCGATGTGTGTGTGTGTGTGTGTGTGTGTGTGTGTGTGTGTGTGTGTGTGTGTGTGTGTGTGTGTGTGTGTTTTTACAATGCAGTGCACCCAACACAGCAGGCCTGAGGTGGCCGTTGTTAACGTTTTTGTTTTACTGTCAATGCCATAATGCATTAATTTCTTGCAGCAACATGTTGATAGTTATATTCTTTTAACATATCCTGGTGTTCTTTGTATTAGTAGTGGGACCAAGAGTGTTAAGCATGAATTCAACTTGAGATGTAACTGCTAGTTAAGAATGACTGGTGGGGTGGGGCGTTGGGTAGGGGTATGGGGGATGGTCAGGAGCTGAGGTAGTGGCGGGTGGAGCTCGTTTCGTCCCCCTCTCCCCTTGGTATTCTGAGGTAGGAAGGAGGCACCCCTGGGCAGATATTAGTGAGCGTGAGTGTACCTGTACTGTACCTTACCTGTACTGTATCTAACACTGGATAATGTCCTTTATGAAATAGTCCCAAGTTTGGTACTATTTCATTTGTTTGACCTCCCAGAAAATTTCTAAGAGTAACATTCGATTATCCAGAAAATTCCATATCCAGAATGGAAGAATCCCCATGCATTCTGGTTAATAAAGCTTTTACTGTGTGTGTGTATATATATATATATATATATATATATATATATATATATTCTGGAAGAATCCCCATGCATTCTGGTTAATAGAGCTTTTACTGTGTGTGTGTATATATATATATATATATATATATATATATATATATATATATATATATACAGTATATACTTACATACATACACTCAATCCTTGTAAATCGCGTGTTCATAAAGCATGGATTTGTAAATCACGGCTAAGTGGCTGTCAGACTGCCAGCAACCTTAAATCACTGTTAAGTCACGAAACTTGCGGACCTAGGCACCCAAGTGGGCCTTTTCCGAGGAGAACTGTAAACCATGGTATTCAAACTGAAAATCGCGACCCAACAACCAATCACAGCACGTCCCTGGTGGCAAGTGTGCATACTAATGCCGTCATGTTGTTGTTGTTCTTGTCCCGCCAGTCCACACACTACAGACCGTTGCCATGGAGTACGAGAGCTACCTGCCATTTTTGTGCAACTTCCCCCCGCCTCCTACCTGCCATGGCCCCTCCCGACCCACCGATGATGCACTCTAAGCAGTATGGCATCAAGAAGCTGCCGCTGTTGTCATACAGTCTATGTCTGGAGCTCATTCATTGTGTTGAGACGGGAGAGAAGTTTTCAAAGCTGGTGAAAGAGTTTGGGAAGAACGAGTGCTGAGAGGTTCTAAGTTCTTCCCAACACCACCCCACTCCATTCACTTTAGCAATTTCGTAATAGGATTAAGGCGAGATCCCTTAACATTGCTTATATATATTTAATACATGCAATGAATATTCCTAAATTTATATGTTTGCGTTTGATGGTGCCTAGATAGTTGTAGGTAGGGTGCTGTGGGGGCGGGTTGGCCAAAGTCCAGACCCAAATTAATTTTTCACATAAGAGTTATTATTTATAAATCACGGAATTCGTAAATCACGGCAGTGGTCCAGACCCAAATTGCTGCGATTTACAAGGACTGAGTGTATATACATATATACAAGTAAGCCCTTAATTCACGCGAGGGTTACGTTCCCAGACCCTTCGCGTATGTGGTAAATTCGCGTATGTTCTGCCCTTGTGTGCACATAATTACGCATGTCTGCTAAGTATATTAAATCTGAATGATACTGTTTATGCACTACATACACCTTATAAACTAGCATAAAGTATGAAAAACAACAAAAATGTAAGAAATTTAACGCTGAAACCTGACAAGCACAGGCATAGGTGGAGACACTTCTGCAGTCTGGTGCACAGGCCCTCATTGCCTCCCATATGCTACATTCTGCCTTCTTTATTGTCCAAACAGTTGACTCATTCACCCCAAACATACGGTTCCGAGCCAGTTCACAGGTGTAGGTGGAGACACTTTAGCACAGTCTGGTGCACTAGCCTTCACTGCCTCCCGTATGCTACGTTCTGCCTTCTTTATTGTAAGAACGGTTGACTCACCCCAAACACATGGTTCCGAGACAATTCACCATGAAGTCAATTCACCATCAAAACATGGGCAATGCCCCATCATTCTATAAATATACTGTACTTATTATTGATTAATTAATACTTTAATAACTAATTTTCAGGGGGATTTTATAACTCATATAAGTAAAAAACTAGTGTACTGTACTTGCTAAATAAACTGGTATGTAAAGAAATGAAGAGGAATCGTCCTCACGGAGAATTGTCGCCGACATTCATCCCTTAAGTTTGTCCAACATTCATTCATTCATTCATTGCCAGACGCCATGTATCCCAGACAGGGTGGCCAAGGGCTTAGAGTTAATTGTTTTACAGGGAGGGGCACTAATCCTCCACCAACCCCACTTGACGTAGGAATGCCAACAGCATCTGGTGTTCCCAGGCGGTCACCCATCCAAGTACTAACCAGACCCAACGTTCCAACACTTTAACTTTATCTGTCAGCAACATCACTTTACGAGTCCGTTTTGGTGTGTTACCACATGCATCACTAGCACTATGCTTAGGCCCCATGTTGGCAGACAAGGCAAGCAATCACTGGAAGGCAGAAAAATAAGCCACAAATAACGATTCGCGTGTCACACCAGGTTCGACAGTCGGATTCAAACTGACCGAGTGGTGCGTGGTAGACCGACCTCCCACACACACACACACATATATGTATGCACATGGGCAGCAGGTAGGCATTTTTATATTTTATTTATTTCTCTTGCATATAAAAATTATTTATTTGAATACTAAAATTTTATGTTTTAATTATTGTACGAAAAATTCGTGGATAACCGAAATCACATAAAAAAAGTTCGTGTGAATTAAGGGCTTACCTGTATATATATATATATATATATATATATGCCGGCCTACTATAATGTAAATGTTATATAGCAAATGCCATCATTTCATTGTATATTAGTATGCCATTATTTCATTTTTGGTCACTTATATAAAAATTAATGTTTATCAATACTGTATTCCTGTAAACTAAATTTATCAATATGATGAACTATCTCCCACCAATGTAAGGACACCCAGACTGGGATGTGTTTTTCTTCCCAAAATGAAGCTAACCTGTGCTGTAACAACTGGGGTGGCAAAAATAAAAATGATTTACTCCCTTTTTCCATTTTGTCTTCAAATACCCATAATTTTATATTTCTCTACTCTGCTACTCCCTTAATCCATACACCCCAGGTAATGTCTGAAGATACACTTTTCCCATTTTTCCCAATTTTTGCTAACTCTGCTATATACCACAGGTCTCCTGTCATCCTAGTAAGTGTTGACTGGGCCACTGACCACAAAAGACGGCCCGCACTGCCTTTGTTAGCTCTCAGTGACACTCTGGTCTCCAATACTGCCAAAGTTAATATCAATGCCAAATCAAGACGATGGAAGCTAGCTATAGAAATGCTTTAAGCATTTATCAGCAAGTAAAATAAGGTAGTTTTTTTATTATGTTCTTAGTTTCAGCAAGAGCTCCCCCTGCCATCAAAAAAAGAAAAGTTGCTGAAGATAATCAAAATTAATGAATTTGCCTGGAGTGCAAGGGTAATTGTATACTCTCATTCATATACTACTTTACCTGTGCCTACGCCCTCCCCTTTCCTATAACCTCTTGACTCTTACCCTGCTCTGTTACCTCCTTAATATCATTCATAATCTCCTTCCTTCTACATACACCCTCCACTCCTCTACAACCTTTCACTGTTTCTCCAAAAAATACCCTCCACATACTCCCACAACTATGAGACACTGCACTGATCATACTGTGCAAGATAGATAATGATGATATAGTATTTTAAAGAATACACCGAGTGATAAAATTCACTGGTGTGACTCAATTCCTATCTTCCTCATTGGTCACATTTGTTTATTATTTTCCTTTTGCTTCATTCTCAATAATGCTACAAACAACTCTCAGTGGATCCACTCTATCAATCTACTGCCAGATGCCTTAATCCCGTAAAGGGTGGCCAAAAACAAATAGCCTCCGTGTCACCCTGTCCTCCACCATTTCACTGCCCTGCTCCCAGCTCACACACCCCTCTCTCATATACCTCTCCACTCCATCCTTTCATCTCATCCTTGGCCTCCCCCTCCCTCTCTCCCCCCTCCACCTCACTCACATACATTCTCTTCATTAGTCTCTCACTTTCCATCCCCTCCACATGGCCAAACCACCTCACTGTGTTTCCCCATGTGACTCCACATGCTCCTCTCAAATAACTCATTTCCACAGCTCTCACTCTTGACTTCTGTCCCTCCAACAAGGTCCAAGCTTCACTTCTTGACGTTAGAGTTAGTATCACAATACTGTCATGCAGTAACTTTTTCACTACCATGCTCATTTCCCTGTTTCTTATCACTGCTTTCAAGGAACCAGCGACCTTTCTTCCTTGTTGTACCCTTTCAAGCATTTCACCCTCTAAACTTCCATCCTTACTCATCACACTACCCAAGTACTTAAACGCACATTTTCCATTTCCTCCTCATCCAACCTCACCGTATATTCACTGACTTCACCTCTCTCAAAGACCATCACTTTACTCTTCCCTACATTCACCTTTAGATTCCATTTCTTACATACTCTCCCAAACTCATCCACAAAGCCTATCAGCTCCCATTCGTCTTCACTGAACAACACAGTATCATCTGCAAACAACAGTATAGGGAGTTCCCAAACACTGCCCTCTCTCATTAGGGCCACTCCAACATCCACTGCCCTACCTTGTATCTCTTATAACTCCATCCATACACAGATTGAACAATTACGGAGACATGACACATCCCTGTTTCTATCCAACCTTCAATGGAAAAATTCACTCAGTTCACTCTCCACAAGCACTGCAGCCTTAGCATCCTCATACACACTCTTCACGGCATTCAACAACTTCCCATCTACTCCATATATTCTTAATACTTTCCACAATCCTTGTCTATCCACCCTGTCATATGCTTTCTCCAAATCCATGAAGACTGCATACAACTTCTTTCCCTTCTCTAGAAACTTTTCCACTAAACATCTAAGAATGAATATCTGATCTACACAACCTCTTCCCTTCCTAAAACCTCCCTGTTCTTCTCCATCTAATTCCTCTGTTATTTCCCTAACTGTCAGTAAGTGTCCTACCATATACTTTTCCTATTACACTAAGAAGACAAATGCCCCTATGATTACCACATACAGTAGTTCTTTTTCCCCTTTTCCTTTGCACAGGGGAATATTTATACCTCACTTTCAATCATCCGGGACTCTACCTTCCTCCCAGGCCAATCTACACATCTACATCCATTCTACTACAATCTTTCCCCAATGCTTCAGCATTTCACCACACACTCCATCAATTCCTGGGGCTTTCCCCATTTTAACTTTCTTCATCACTTCCACAACTTCCATCCTGCTAATTTCTTCCTCTCTTCCCACATCCCTCCTTCTCCCAGCCATTCCCCAGCCACTTATACTTGCATTACTTTCATTCTCTATGTTCAACAATTCATCAAAGTGTTCTCTCCATCTACTCACTTTTTCTCCCTGCTCCACTAGTAATCTACCATTTTTATCTTTCACTCCCCAACTAACTTCTTTGACACCCTGTCTAACTCTCTTTACCTCTTTCCAGAACATTATCTTACATTCTCTCCATTTTACACTCAAATTTCTTCCAAATTCCTCATCCACTCTCTTCTTACTCTCTCTTACTAATCTTTTCACCTCTCTCTTCTTCTCTACATACAACTCTCTCTTCCATCTCTGAACGTCTTCCATGCCCGTTTCTCATCCACTCATTTTATGCTTTTCTTCTTCTGTGCCACAGCCTCTCTCACCTTTTCATTCTATCATGCTGTTCCCTGCACCCCCTTTTGTCTTCTCTTCACCCCACACAACCACCTCACATGCTGCACAGATATCTTCTGTGAATATCTTGCACACACCTTCCACGTCCCCCATCTACTCCAAGCCATAGTTACCCAATCGCTCCTCCACTTCCCTCTTATATTCTGCCCTTTTTTCATCCTCTTGTAACCTTTCCACCCTCCTTGTATGAGCTACTTCCTCCTGTCTTTCCCTTCTTCTATTTCTCCATTTCATTTGAACACTGATTCTGACCATCACCAAATGGTACTCAGAGAGTCCACTCCCCCAACCTCTATATACTCTTGCATCCATAACACACCTCATCCTGTCGTCCACACATACATTATCAATCATTGGTTCTATTCATTCAGTCCACCATCCACCCTTCTCATCACTCACCACGTATACCTGTAGATTATTTTGTGCCTGAAGAGGGTATTGGCTATCACCAACCCCCTCCCAGCACAAATGTCCACTTTATTAACACTCACATCTTTTCACTTCACTCGTTTTACCTCACCTACATATGAATTTCCATTGACCCCTTCAATCCCTCTTTCCCTCCAACACACACACACACACACACACGTCAGTTTGGATTCAGAAGTGGAAGGTCATGTGTTTCTAACTTGTTGAGCTTTTACTCAAGAGCGATTGATGTGGTACAGGAGAGAGATGGTTGGGTGGATTGTGTGTACTTAGACTTAGAGAAGGCCTTTGACAAGGTACCTCATAAGAGACTAATGTGGAAACTAGAATATATAGGAGGACTAAAGGAGAAACTTCTGGAATGGATGAGAGACTTTTTGAGAGACAGACAAATGAGGACAGTAATAAAGGAAAAGATGTCTGGATGGAGGGAAGCAACAAGTGGAATCCCTCAAGGCTCAGTGTTGGCGCCAGTAATGTTCCTGATTTACGTAAATGATATGGTAGATGGAGTGAACAGTTATGCAAGTCTGTTTACTGATGATGTAAAGATCTTGAGGAAGATAGAGGTTGAGGAGGATTGTAAAATACTGCAGGAGGATTTGGATAGGATACACAATTGGAGCCGGACGTGGGAAATGAAATTTAATGTAAAGAAATGTAAAATATTGGAAATGGGTAAAAGTACCAGGAGACCATCACTGAATTATTTTTTGGGTAATGAATTAATCACAAAAAGGAGAGAAGAGAAAGATTTGGGAGTGCTGGTCCAAGATAGTTTGTCACCAGAAAAGCACATTAACAAGATAGTTGGAGAGACTTATAAACTCTTGACTAACATAAGAGTAGCATTTCATTATATGGATGAGGAAATGATGAAAAAATTGATAGTGGCCATGATCCGCCCCAGGTTAGAATATGCAGCGGTAGTGTGGTCCCCACACAAAAAGAAAGATATAAACAAGATTGAGAGAATACAAAGAACAGCAACCAAGATGGTCCCCAGTCTGACAGACCTGTCATACAGAGAGAGGCTGGAAAAACTGGATTTGCCTTCATTAGAGGAAAGGAGAGAGAGGAGAGACATGATTGCGATGTTCAGGACCATGGTGGGAGTAGATAAAATTGACAAAGAAGATCTGTTTGTATGGGATAAGAGAGCAACAAGAGGACATGGAATGAAATTGAAAAAGTCAAGCTGCTTGAAGGATATCAAGAAATATAGCTTTCCTTACAAAAGTATAGACTTATGGAATAGCCTGGACAAAGAGATCGTCCAGTCTATAAACGAGTTTAAAGTTAAATTCGACTTATTGAGAAACAGCGACGGAAACCCACGAGCACAGTACATTCCGTGTACTGTATATCACAATTAGGTATATTAGGTAAATACTTAAATATTTGGAATGACTTAGACAAAGAGGTGGTGCATGAGAAAAACATTCATGTGTGTAAAGGCAGACTTGATAAATGTGGATATGGAGACAGGACAACACGAGCATTGCTCAATTCCTGTATACTACAAATAGGTAAATACACACACACACACACACACACACAAACTGTTCCTCACCTGGCAAACATGATATAGTTGCCATCCTCACCACCTGGGGTGCAACGGGTATCACCCTCGGGGTCATGTGGGCTGCCAAAGTTGTGACCAATTTCATGAGCCAGAGTGACATGACTCACTGCAGGCGGTACGTGTTTCCCATAGTTCAGCAGCGTCACAATCCCAGTGTTCAAACTCTGTAACAAAGTGAGATGTGGTATAAAATGTCCTCATCCTGAGCCTAAAATGGTATTTTTCAGAGCACGACACACAAAAAATAAAAATCTATCTGAAAGTGGTTCTGAATAGACAATGACAGAAGAGTGTTATGACAGCAAATGTCTGTTACCAATAAACTTCAACTAAAAATTATACAAAGCCATAGAATTCTTCTATGACAACTTACGCTTTAAGTAAATCACTATTACAAGCCATCAACTAAAAATTATACAAAGCCATGGAATTCTTCTATGACAGCTTACGCTTTAAATAAATCACTCTTACAAGTCTTCAAAATTTGTCTCAGCAACCTATGATATGGTGGTTTGGAAGCAACTACAGAAAGTTCTTAGCATACAGTACCTAGTATCTGGTGATGAAGGAAGGATAATGAATGCAGTAAATTCTTTCCAAGATGATAACAGTTTATGTGTAATGGTGGAGGAGAAAGTTGAATCTACTTTTCTATAAATGTAAGTCACCCGAGTAGTGGTAACTATAGTCCCAAGATCATCTGAAATGTGAACCCAGTGGACTGGAGGCTGAAGCTGCCCCCCTCCTACCATCCACAATCCTCCTTTTGGAGGATGGAAAAGCAGATGAATAACATTTGTTTAACCAGGCAGTTAGCCCATATAGCAGCACCATAGTAACCATAAAATATCAATATATAGCCAACATGTTAAAATAGTCAAGTTGAAAGTAAGAAGAGCAGGCTTGGATGTTGCATTAGGGACAGAAAGTAATACTGTATATGGGCACTATAAACCTGCCTGTAAACTGAGGACGATAATGTATGAAACATGGAGCCCAGTACATTCCTGAGTTCATAAAATTAGCAGAGCCCAGGAATGTATAAGAAAATAAGATGCCTATCTATCTACCTATCTATTGCCAGATGCCTTAATCCCATAAGAGGTGGCCACAAACAAATCGCCTCCGTATCACCCGGTCATCTGCCATTTCAGTGGCCTGCTCCCAGCTCACACCCCCCTCTCTCATATATCTCTGCACTCCATTCCTCCATCTCATCCTTGGCCTCCCCACCTCCAAATCACTTTTTTTTTTTTTTTTTTTTTTTTAAATGCAAGGAAGGAACCAAAGGCCAGGAGCCTGCAAACCATTCTCTCCAAAATAAACAAAACCAATACATAAGAGAGCAAAATTCAAGATCCGTTCATTTCAAGACCTTTGACACACTGCGTTTGAAAGACTGGAGATCATTGGAAGTAGGAAATACTGACAGAGGGAGTCAGTTCCAGAGTTGACTTGTTGCATCAATGAAGGACATGAAGTGATGGTTAACTCATGCATTAGATAGCTGGACAGAAAGGGATGAGGCTAGATGGGTGATATGCACCCATCAAAGAGGTGGAGGGATGCAAGCAGACAGTTCAGAGGAGCAGCGACCATTGAAGTAGCAATAGAAAAGAGATAAAGATGCAACAGTGTGAAAGAGAGACAGAGGTTGAAGGCAGCCAGTAAGAGGAGGAGAGTTGATGAGACAAAAAGCCTCTGACTCCACCCTATTGAGGAAAGCTGTATGTGGGGAGCCTCCCCGCACATAAGAGTTGTACTCTAAACAGGGACGAATAAAACCCGTGTATAAAGTCAACAACTGTGCAAGGGTTAAGAAGGTACGGAGTCGGCTTAGCACACCTAATCTCCTGAAAGCAGATTTTACAAGAGATGCAACATGATCTTTCCAAGATAAGTCCCAAGTGAATGAAACCCCTAGCATGTTCAAGGATGATGCAGGATTGAGCTGGATATTATCAAACATTAGTAGGTACTTTGGTGGAAGATTGTGTCAGGTTGATAGGTGTAAAAACAGAGTCTTTGATGCATTAAAAACAAGATTACTTTTACCCCAGTCAGAGATACGGGCCAAGTCAGACATCAAGTGTGCCATAGCCTCATCCCTTGTTTGTTGAAGTAACTGCTGAGATGAACGTTGCGGGAACCAAATGGAAAGGTGAAGGGTGGAGTCATCAGTGTATGAGTGGACAGGGTTAGATGTACAGCTTAGAAGGTCTATCTATCTATCTATCTACTGCCAGACGCCTCAATCCCGTTTGGGGTGGCCACAAACAAATCGCCTCCAAGTCGCCCTGTCCCCCGCCATTTCACTGCCCTGCTCCCAACTCACACACCCCCTCTCTCATATACCTCTCCACCCCATCCCTCCATCTCATCCTCGGCCTCCCCCTCCCTCTTCTCCCCTCCACCTCACTCACATACACTCTCTTCATCAGTCTTTCACCCTCCATCCTCTCCACATAGAAGGTCACTGATGAATAAAAGGAAGAGAGCTGGTGATAGGACAGAGCCCTAAGGAACACCACTGTTGACAGATCTAGAAGAACGATGACCGTCAACAACAGCAGCTATAGAATGACCAGAAAGAATGCTATAGAGTAAGGCTCAGATAGGATAGAAAACGTAAGAGGGCAGTTTGGAAATTAAAGATTTATGCCAGACTCGATCGAAAGCCTTTGAGATGTCAAGTGCAATGGCAAAACTTTTGTCAAAGTCCCGAAAGGAGGATGACCATGAGCCTGAAAGGTAGGTGAGAAGATCGCCAGTGGAGCGTCCCTGACGGAACCCATACTGACCATCAGAATGAAGGTTGTAATAGGAAAGATGCTTTAAAATTTTTCTGTTAAGAACTGACTCAAAAACATTTGAGACACAAGATGTTAAAGCAATTGGATGATACTTAAAGGGTTGGGAAGGGTCACCCTTCTTTAGGACTGGCTGACTGAGGGCAATTTTTCAGCACGAAGGAAAGGTACAAGTTGACAGACAAAGGCAAGAGTTTACCTAACCAGGGTGTAAGCACTGAAGTACAGTTCTTGAGGGCAACAGGAGGGACTCCATCAGACCCATATGCCTTGTTAGTGTTGAGGCCAGTGATGGCAGAAAATACATCAGCTGAAGAAATTTTAATGTCAGCCATGAGGATGTCCGAGGGGGGAAGTGATGGAGGACGAGCACCAGAATCATCTAAGATGCAATTGGAGGAGAATGTCTGAGCAAAGAGATCTGCTTTATCAACAGAAGAAATAGCTACCGAGCCATCAGAACAGAAAAGACAAGAGAAGGATGATAAGGTAAAGTTGTTGGAATGGTTCTGGCAAGGTGCCAGAAGGAGCAGGAAGAATTTGAGTTGGAGAGTTGAGAGCATTTAATATGGATGAAATTATTTTTAGCAGAGTGAAGAACAGACTAAGCATGATTCCGGGCAGAAACATAAACAAGATGTGATGCAGGGGTGGGTTGGCTCTGGTACCTTTTATAGGCCCTCTCCTTGTTGCGGACAGCACTAGAACAAGCGTGACCAAGGCTTTCTTGCATTAGTCAAAGGATAAGAGAAGGGAATGCATGCTTCCATGCCTGAAGAATAACCTCTGTAATGCACAGGGCACACTCAGATGGCTCCCAGCCATGGAAGCAATAATCATTCCATGGAAAATCAAAGAAGTACCGCCTGAGGGCCTCCCAGTCTGCAGCTCCAACTTGCCACAGATGACGTTTCTTTCCTTGTTAGTCTCTCGTTCTCCATCCTCTCCACATGGCCAAACCACCCCGGTGTATTTCTCCTAAAGCTTTCTATTACATCCACATCCACACCACAAAGCTCCTTTACTTCCTCATTTGTTAGTCTGTCTCTGCACGTAACTCCACATGCTCCTCTCAAATAACTAATTTCCATTGCTCTCACTCTTGCCTTCTGTCCTTCCAATAAGGTCCAAGCTTCACTTCCATACGTTAAAGTTGGTATCACAATACTGTCGTGCTGTGACAATTTTACTTCCATGCTCACTTCCCTGTTTCTTATCATTGCTTTCAAATAATCAGCAACCTTTCTTCCTTGTAGTACCCTTTCAAACACTTCATCCTCCAAACTTTCATCCTTACTCATCACACTATCCAAGGACTTAAATCCACTTACATTTTCCATTTTCTCATCATCTAACCTCACTGTACATCCAATGGCTTAATTTCTCTCGAGGACCATAACTTTACTATTCCCTACATTCACCTTTAGCTTCAGATTCTTACACACTCTTCCATATTCATTCATCAAGCCTTGCAGTTCCCTTTTGTCTTCATATAACAATACAGTATCATCTGTAAACAACAGTACAGGGGGTTTCCAAACGTTGCCCTCTCTCATTAAAGCTGCTCTAACATCCACTGCCCTACCTTGTATCTCTTTTATAACCCCATCTATATATTGACTGAACAGCCATGGTGACATGACACATCCCTGTCTCAATCCAATATTCAAATAGAAAACATCACTCAATTCACTATCCATATGCACTGCAGCCTTAGCCCCCTCATACATACTCTTCACAGCAAGTAAGATGTACTGTAGTGAATACATGGATGAGGTGGTTTAGGAGGCTGATAACTCCTAATATCTCACGCTGCCAAGATTTTTCCTGTCATGTACTAAAAACCATTACAATTCTTAAATTGTATTTAAAGTGACAATACAACAGTTTTGGTCTAACCTGGACCCTCTCCAGGTACTGTACTCATAATTTCAATATGTTGGAATAATTTCTACCATTTGAAAGCAGTAATTCACAACACTGTGAAATCAAGACATTTCTGTCATGAAATTCCTAGGAGAAGATAGAGCATCAGTGGAATAAACAAACAAGAACCATAGGAGTAATTTAGTACCAGCATATCTGAAATATAGCCACAACACTAAGTCTACCAACCTTAAGGCTACCACGATAATGTCCATTCTTCTCACACACTCCTCCAGCATTTTTCAAGTCACCTGTCCATGCCAAACCCAGTGTTCCACCCTCGAAGTCTCTGCAAGAAACAAATGGA
The DNA here is from genome assembly GCF_032717465.1 of Coenobita brevimanus. Lineage (NCBI taxonomy): Eukaryota > Metazoa > Arthropoda > Malacostraca > Decapoda > Coenobitidae > Coenobita > Coenobita brevimanus. The sequence goes on along the minus strand of NC_137051.1, from coordinate 41,920,267 downwards.
AAATAAATTGGAAAAGAAAGTGGCATAAGCCACTCTTTATTATCCTTCTTGAAGTACAGGAGGGTTTGAAGTTAGACTACTGTATCAGAGTCTGTGTTTCCTATAATATCTAGTTTAGTGAACACAACAGGGATAATTTATTACAATACTGTTCTCAACACATTTTCAAATAGTTGTAAGGTAAAGTAGTATATGTCAACTACACCAGACTGAAACTGAGGCATTATAATAATCTACAGTATACCAGTCAGAAATATAAGTGGAAAATAATTATTCAGTCTCCTACATTTAATGCTCTGGATTACAGGAGCCTAGCCTTGGGCCCCTACACTCCAATAGGGGTAACATGGGTAAAGCAGATAAAGACAGAATTCACCTGTAAAGTCAAAAGGCCCACAATGTTGCATTTTGTTCAGGGCCTGATTTATGGGCAAAAATTCTCTCTCTACACACCTGTATGTAAACATGTAGGCAAGGCAGAAGGCATCATAGTCCTCCTCAGAGAAAAGCTCAAGGAATTTCTCCACTCCATAGTTGCCCGGGAAGCGGTAGGCTGGGTCCTGAAGCGCCTCCTCTGTGTGCACCTTGATGCGCTTGATCATGAACCCAATCTCATCAGCGGTGTCATCAAGATCAAAATCTGTGAGAAAGAAAATAAGAGAGGATGAGGGGGAGGGGAGGGGAAGACAAGGTCTAGGGAAGTGAAGTTGGAGCGAATGAAATAGGAAGCATGAGTCAGCAGCACAGGCTACACATTAATCCTGACACTGAGAAGGCTCTCCCTCCATGCTTAAGGGCCCTTGCATGCAGCATGTGTTAGGAGTGTAATGCTGTACAGTAGTGAGACCTGGGCAGTAAAGGAAGAGTATATTTGTAGGTTTGAACATACAGAAATGATAATGATTAGATGGATGTGCACTGTGTCCTTGAATGAGAGGCCTAGAGGTGTTAAGGCTGCGACTGAAGACTTGAGTGGAAGGATGCGTGGAGAACCGCCATTAGGTGCTAGCACACAGAAGCCTTTATAAACAAAACAGAATGAAATGACCAGCACATACCAGGATATTACTCTGGTCACCACCCAAAGATTTTATTTAGGTTAGGAAGTGAACCAGATAACTAAAGTAATGTATGGAAATGGTATTGGGGGACTCTACTTTCCACTAAAATAGTTACACCATAGGATTCCCTCAACTCCTGACACCAACTGCTACAACCTTAGAGTTCATTGATACAACAACGAGAATGACACATTGACAGGTCAGGTTGTTAATCAAGGGCAGATGGATGACCACACTAAGAAACCTGCAGTTAGATTTTCCAATAAGACACATCCTTCTCAATTTATCAGGACATCACATGAAGAATTACCCTATTTCTCAATTTCCACTGCATTACTCTTATCTACATTTACTGTCAAACCTTGTCACCCAGAGACACTGTATCAACAAAACTATACTCTACAATAAAAAGGAGCTTAACCTCCATACATGCCAGGGGATGACCATCTTCAAAATGTAGGTGCAATAATGGAAAGGTAAAGGGAAAGGACTATCATAATATGCAGTAATAATCTGCCTATTTTCCAAAGAAATTTCTTCAATAGCTTCTTATGTGCATCTGATTTGTTTGGTTGGGAAGTGAGGAGACTTAAAATGACTAATGATTCAAAATGACATCCAATTTGGACTACCCTATGGCCAAAAGTAAGTGTGAGTCATACCAATCTGTGGCCCACGAACCTGCAACTGGACTAACTTATGAAACAGATTAACCTTAAATCTGTACTAAACTTATTTCTAGCTGATCATGACAAACTCTAAGTTCCTACTGACCTGTGACCCGGTAGATGTTATTGACCCGTTGAACATGCCTGGTGATGGTTTCTATACAAGCCTCCTCTGATCCCACCTTTTGATAGAACAAGTGGTCAGCCTGCAGGTACAGCATACACGTTGTCTTGTGTGGGTCAATGCTCGACCTGTGGAGTGACATGTCAGGCCATGTTGGTTAAGCTATGAATGACTGCTATAACATGGCACTTTTATCATCATTACCAAATAATAAATGGAATGATCAAGATTACAAACTATAAAGAAGTCACAAATTTAAAATAGGAAAAAAATTAACAGAGTGCCCTGTGAAATGGTCCAAACATCGTAACTGTCTCATGGGTTCTATACACATTTTAGGCACGTGAACCATTCTTCCCTTTGAAAGTTTTCATGTGTTATATGTGTCTGAAGTCTACCACTTCATACATTTATGTATATGCAGTGCCTTCAGACACATTGCACTTTCATAAAGTTACCTTCATAATAACTGTTACTACTCCAGTAACACTCCACATCTTTTATCAAATGATGCAAATATGACTCAGTGTTAAACATTCATGCATACATGCATATATGAAAAAATGCCATCTCTCCTCTAAGGAATCCCCATATTGGAGTTGACCATGGTACATTATCACTGTTTTCTAGCTATGGACTGGAAGCTAAACTAAGTGCCAAAAACTGGAAAACTACTTCCCAACAACTGCTGGATCTATTGACAAGAAACCTAAGATATATATATGATGGTACGATGTGGTGCCAGAGAGGTGTTATGGTATGGAAATTACAATGCCCTTATGCCTCTTTGTCTAAAAATCTGTGTTAGTAGGTTGCAAAATTACAGATTCACACTGGAGCTTCAGGGCTGCTGTACTGTCTGTGGCAATGAACATGATGTTGGGAGGAGGAGACTTACCTTTTTCTCCTGGATGTCCTTCTGTGCCAGCTATGTGCAGAGTTCAGGGGAAGTGGTGGTGGTGGAGGATTCTTACGACGGGTGTAGTTCCAGGGGGCACTGGAGGAGAAAGAACTACTCCCAGTAGGCTCATACACCAGTTGGAAGTCAAGGCGACTCGTGGGGTCATGAAGGTGGGCGGCTGGCAGAGGCTGGGTGGCATTATGAGGGCTTGGGGAGGGCAGCTCCCTACCTTTGAACTGGTTTACAAAAAATGGCGAGTTGTTATCAAAAATAAGATGATCTGAAGGTGACTGACTATGACTGCTGGATGGTTGCTGTGGTTGTGGTTGGTTGTGGTGGCGGGGTGATGGGGGCATCACAGCCTGAGGAGTGTCATGGTTGCCACCCACTGCCGCCGCCATGTTGGACGAAATGGAAGAGTGAGAGGAAGGCGGAGGCGGCTGTGGGCGGGGTTGAGGTGAGGACCAAGGGGAGGACACAGTACCTCGTAAGTGCAGCTGCTGTGAGGCACAGCGTGACAAAGTCGGGTGCTGCACATCAGAGGCCTTGTACATGACCGAGTGAAAGTCTGCCCCCTCCAAGTAACGGGTGGCAGGTTCCAAGTAGTATAGGTCATTGGGTGTGGACACATGGCCATCAAACAGACCATCACCAGTTACCACTCCAGACACCTCTGCCAGGTCATCATCTGGAAAGTTAATGGCTGTCAGTATCATATACAGAGGTGCAGGGGGTGAAAATCTGACCACTGACATTAAAAAGAGTATACCTGTACATGACTACCAACAGATAAATTTGTGGAAAAAACTTTATTAACTGTCTAAAAACTACTACAGTGGTAGTACCTAAGACATGGAAAACTGGAAATAATGCATTTATCTACAGTACACTCACCATCCACTCACTCGATGTAGTGCTACTTTGGATGTATGCTCTTTCCTCTCTTCCATCCGTACTCTTCTGTCTTTCTTTCCTTCATTCTTTCCTCTTTCTTCTGCCTATGGGTGACTTTACATTCCCTCTTCTGTCTTTCTTTCCTTCATTCTTTCTTCTTTCTTTTACCAATGGGTGACCACACTGAGTGACAAGCCAAACAGTTTCCTGTACACTAGGAAACCATTTACTATGCTGGGTGGTAACCATGTAATCAAAATATGGCACCTGGTGGTTTAGTGGGTAATTAAAGGTGCTCCAGACTGAGCCTGCGTAGGTTTATATCCAAGGGATGGCTGGGGTTTACTGCTCACGTAATGCCATTCAGGGATGAGTGAGGCTGGTCACTCTCATCTTAAATATCAGGACCAACTTGCCTAGTCCCGGGTTCCTACGCTCCTCTATGGGGCGACACAGGATTGGATGATGGATGGATGGATGGACTTCATATTAAGAGCTCTACAGGACTGAAGACTTAAAAAAATTAAGATGACAATTCTTCTTTTAGTTGTTTATAGACTTACTAAAATTCTTTCAAACAGAAATGGTATAATAACAGAGTCAAACTGTGTTCATTAACAACTGAAATTCTTTTGTGGTTACTCAACAACAGACAATACTCAAGCTGTTACCTAAATATGTGAGACTTTAAAAAAATCATGACTGATTACAGACAGCCATTTTAATCAGCTGAACCTACAGCAATGATAAGAGCAATCTGAGATGCAATGTAGAAGAGAAGTGTTGGGGTATTAATAAAGCACCTTCAGTGATGGCCTTAGGCTACCATAATGAAAGGACACCAACAGAGACACTCTAACCAAAGCTCTTCACTGCTTGCTTGGAAAGCATTTTTAGATAAACTGGAGGATGAACTACAAAAAAAATTGGTAGTTTCAGCTGGGTCTTGTTAGGTAACTTGAACTGACAAGTTCAATCAACAGAGTCTACAGGCAGGAGTAAGATGAGGAGAGAATGATATTAGCCACATTCAGAAAAAAAAAAAACGCAGAACTAGAATACGCTACGGAATATACTGTGCACTGTATACTACTGTACAGTTGGTCTTATAACTTGATCCATCATTTGTGGGCTTGGATGCTGTGAATATCTGCAGCACTGACCATCTGCCCATATGGGTGGATAGTCTGTGGTGCAAATAACCAGACTGGCGTTACTTATTCTGTAATGTATAAGGCATGCTTTCCCAGTTACAGTAATCTAGTTTTGCCAAAAATAGTGTCAAATAATCCTATTGTATGCTTAGCTAACTTGCCAAAAGTTATTTGAAGCATGCACACACACACACGCACAGACACATGGACACACGCACACATGCACACACGCACCCATGTACACACACACACACACACACACACACACACACACACACACACACACACTCTTACATAACTTAATGCTGTCCTTCTACTACAGACGATGACAGCTACTATACTCACTAAGATGGTTTCTCAGTCTTTGGTGCCAATGTGTGTGACTGTGCAAACTAATTCAGGATCCGCAACCTTTGCCACATAGTTGGCATGTCAAGTCCGGGTTTGCTGGGAGAACTCTGTGCCTCCATTGTCTATGCTCTTCTCTGGCCAGGTTCTGAGCTTCTTCCAGATAAATGGTTCCTTCACTGTAGAGGGCTCGCCATTGTTTTCTGTCAGAGGCATTGGTTTCAAAATCTTTTGATATGATGTTGCATTTCTTCAGGGTTGTCCTTATATGATCTTTATATCTCTTCTGCCCCCTTGGGTTGCAATGTGCTGCAGGGAGTTGGCCATACAGAACTTGGAGGGGAAGGAGGTGCCCAGGCATGTGGAACACGTGTCAGACACATCTGAGCTATTTCTTTGTCAGCATGATTTCTATGTTGGTTGACTTTGCCCAGTGATGAATTTGTGAGTGAGGGACTTTATCCTCTCATGTGGATCCTAGGATGCGCTATATGCATTGGATGTGAAAAGACTCAAGCTGTTTGATGCAATGCTGGTGAGTAATACAGGTTCATCACCATCTACGAGGGTGGAGAGTTGTATAAATTCATACCTTTGCCTCGATTCTCAAGTTGGTGTTTTCAAAGACTCTGGATCTGAGATGCCCAAAAGAGGCTGAGGCGTGATTGATTCGTGCAAGGACTTTTGCATCAATGTTATGTATATCTGTGAACACACTTCCAAGGTAGGTAAAATCATCCACCTGTTTTATATTTGCGCCATTTATCTGAAATGCAAGGGGCTCTGCTATGCTGTTTCTCAGAGATATTTCTTTTACTGACATTTATTCGGAGACCCATTGCATGGTATATGTTGGAAATGATGGTGAGAAACTGTTGTAAGGCTTCTGGGGTATGTGCAAGGACAGCATAGACATCAGCATATTGCGGCTCTAGGAAATGAGCTACTTCAGTCTCTGAAGATGTCCAAGATTAAATAAGTTACGGTCTAGATGGAACTGGATTTATATTCGACAATCAGGGTTCATTTGCTGGTGACTTAAATGGGTGACTGCAGTGAGATAAATGTTGAAAATGACAGGAACCAGGACATATCCTTGCTTTACACCCACATCTACATTGAAGGGTTCGGATTTGCTCCCACCAACGGACACACGAGCATTCATGTTGTCATGCAGACTCTTCAGCATGCTCAGAAATTTGTTTGGAACTCCAAATTTTGAAAGAAAATTCCATAAAAGTTCCTACTGACAGTGTCAAATGCTTTTGCAAGATCAATGAACGCCATATACAAGTCACGGTTCTGCTTGTGGCATTCTCTTGTATCTGTCAGGCAACAACAATCATATCACAGGTACTTCATTCTTTCTGAAATCCACAGTGTGTTGAAGGGAGTACTGACTCAGTCAGATGTTTTATCAGTCTGGATAACATTATCTTGACTATTACTTTAATAACATTCACAAGGAGGGAGACGCCTCTGCTGCTGTCACAATCTGAGAGGTCCCTTTTCTTCTTGTAGATGGTTACGATATCAGAGGCAAGCCATTCAGAGAGAATTTGTTCTTGGTTCCAGATAGTCAATATGAGATTATGGAGGCACTGATGAAGTAACTGGGCACCCTCTTTGATCAGTTCACATTGTATGCCATCGGGGCCAGGGCTTTTGTTATTTTTTAGATATTGGACGGACTGGAAAGTTTCTGCAAGTGTAGGTAAGACATCAAGTTCTGCCACTTGAAGGGTATTTGGGATGTTATCAAGGATATTATACTCCACAGTTTTCTTCGATTTAGTAATGTGTCGAAGTGTTGTGCCCATCTTCCTAGGATTGCTTGCTTGTCTTTCAGGAGCTCTCTTGCGGCTGATCGAACAGGGTTTATGTTGTGTTTGGCTGGCCCATAGATGGTTTTAATGGACTTGTAGAACCCAAGATGGTCATTAATATTGGCCATGTGGTGAGGATGGAGGGTGAAAGACTGACAAAGAGAGTGTATGTGAGTAAGGTGGAGGGGGGAAGAGGGAGGGGCAGGCCGAGGATGAGATGAAGGGATGGGGTGGAGAGGTTTATGAGAGAGGGGGGTGTGAGGTGGGAGCAGGGCAGTGAAATGGCAGGGGACAGGGCGACTTGGAGGCGATTTGTTTGTGGCCACCCCAAACGGGATTGAGGCGTCTGGCAATAGATAGATAGTCTTTGCAGTTCTTTTCTCTCTCTCTCTCTCTCTCTCTCTCTCTCTCTCACACACACACACACACACACACAAAGACAAAAATAAGAACTATGTTCAGGAAGAATAAATTTGCAAAGTTCTAAATAATAACTTCCAGTCAGTATTCACTAAAGAGTGGCCATTTGAAATGGATGAAACAATACAAGAAACCCCACACAAACTGGGAAACATTAATTTCAATAAAAGAAAAATTGAAGAAGAAATGAAAAATTTAGATTATTGGAAAGCAAACATACCAGATGAAATATCCAACTGGGTGTTATGAGAATGTGTAGAAGAATTAAGCGAGCCTATGCAATTAATATTTCAAAAGTCACTAAATCAAGGCAAGTTACCAGAAATAAGGAAAAACGGTAACATAGTCCCTCTGTATAAAAAAGGCAATGGACAATACCCACTGAACTACAAACCAGTTTCACTTCCTAGTGTTGTAAGCAAAATAATAGAAAAGTTAATAAGAACGAGATCGGTAGAACACTTGGAAAAGTATGAAATGTTATCAGAAAGGCAATTTAGGTTTAGAAAAGGAAAACAACGAGTAACAAATCTCTTAAGTTTCTATGACAGAATGGCAGACACAATGCAAGAAAGTGATGGATGGGTATACTTAGATTTCAAAAAGCTTTTGACAGAGATCCTCATGAAAGGTTAATATGGAAACCTGAATGCAAAGAAGGAGGTATCCAAGCAAACCTACTGCAGTGGATGCAGGACTTTCTAAGAGAAAGGGAAATGAGAACAATATTGAGAGGAAAGTGCTCGTCCTAGAGAAAGGTGACAAGTGGTGTCCCACAGGGTTCAGTGTTGCCACCAATCATGTTTCGTGATGACAACATCGGAACAGTGAGTTACATGAATGTGTTTACTGATGATGCCAAAATACAAAGAATAATAAAAAACAAGAACTCACGTAAGGAGTTACAGAAGGATCTAACAAAATTATATGAATGGCGTCATAAATGGCAGATGAAATTCAATGCAGAAAAATGCCATGTAATATAATTTGGAATGAGTGTAACGAGGCCTGATTAAGACTACAAACTAGGGAGCAACAGTTAATAGGCATCTGACAAGGAGAAAGACTTAGAAGTAATTCTCAATAACAGACTATCACCAGAAGACAGTATTAATGAAAACATAAGGACCATGTATAACCTTTTAGTGAATATGAGAGGAGCCTTTACATATATCAATGAGGAAAGGGTAAAGAAGATAATTACATCATTCATAAGACCAATGCTTGACTATGCAACAATAGTATGGAACCCACACTTGAAAATGCACATTGATAAGACTGAGAAGGTACAATGAGCAGCCACAAGATGGGTGCCAAGCCTGGGAGATCTTAGCTATGAAGAAAGACTTGATAAGCTACAATTACCAACATTGGAAGGCAGAAGAAAAAGAAGCAATATGATCATGTTACATAAATGTGTTGAAGGAGAAGAAATGATTGACATTAAAGAATATATAGTACCTAGACAGTCATCTTAAAGAGGACACAGCAAGAAATTATATAAGAAAAGATTAAAGAAAGATGTCACACAATTCAGCTATCCTGACAGGGCAATAAATCAATGGAATATATTACCGGAAGAAGTCCTGTGTGCCAAAATATTCACAATTTTAAAGAAAAATATGATAAAATTGTATTAAAAGATGGGACACAACGAGCTTGCCTCAATCCTGTAAAAATACAATTAGGTACAAACACACACACTGACCTGCTAGAGTACCCGAGTACACTTTGTCAAAGTCGAACTGGACAGGTCCTCTGGTGGACTCTATCACCACGTCGTCGGCAAAAAGGCTCGTGTCTCGTCGCAGTCGCAGCTTGAATAACCTGCCAGAGAGAAATACTGTAAACACACAGGTTACTTTGACCAAAAGACACAGATATGAGAGTACAGAGGTGAAAGAGAGTGAACAAAGAGATAAGCTTTGATTAATGTCTACTGATGGCACAAGAGTCATTGCTGTTGTGGGCCCAGGCTTACCTGAATGTGAACTTAGTAGACTGTAGGCTGAAGTTCCATTCTACTGCAGTCCACCATCCTCCTTTTGGGGGATATGAAGGGAGATTAGGGGCATATGTATTATAAGGTAGTGGAGCTGCCTGGTCATACAAGTATCAGTGCCACTGGGAGAAGGCGTCCCGCTCCAGGAAAGGCACAGCAGATAACCCGTTTTTGCTAAGTCATTACGATTACCCCTAGGATATATCAACCCATAGTATTTGGCTTACATCCAGGTCCCCAGTTGAACTGCTGGCAGAACAAGGACAAAGGGGAAGCATACTGAGTCCAGCAAGCTCACTGGCTCGAGTAATGAGAGGGACAGAAAGGGTACTAGGCAGCAGGAGAAGGAAAAGAAATGGGAGAAATGGCGTTCCCCCTAGCTAGATCCTCTTTTTGGATCATATAGCCCCGCTAGGTTACAGGAGGGCGCTACCACTTCCGGCACGGCAGTCCCGGGCGAGGCTCGAACTCGCAATCCCCCGATTACGAGCTTGATGCTCTACCACTGAGCCACCGTGCCCCCGGAGAAGGAAAAGAGAGTGAGGAGTATAGGAAATACAAATAATAATGGACGTGATGCAATGGAAGCAGCCTAAATGGAATAAAAAAAGGACTGGAAACAATGGAACCGAGAAAATAATAATGAAGAATGAACCAAAATAAAAAAGAACAAACTCCGAGGCAAACTAGATGCATAAAATTTTTATTAACTTTGGAAAAGCTCATCGGGCATTAATCAGAGGACGATAAAGTAATAATTTCTCACACTGAACAAGCTGGCAAATAAATGTTGAAATATACCCATCCATCCATCGAGAGAGAGAGAGAGAGAAAGAGAGAGAAGAGGGGGGGGGGGCGGAAGGCAGGCTGTAACAGAGGTGGTGGGTCGAACCAGATGAAGACGGAGTGTGTGAATCTGGAGAACGATGATGACAGAGCACAAACTTTTCGCCAGAACAAAGGCAGAGGAAAAACAACGAGCCGAGAGTAAAGCTATCAAACTCACGTACCCCTTCTCTCTCTCTCTCTCTCTCTCTCTCTCTCTCTCCTGACAGGCTTCAAAGAGAAAAACGCGATGCACATCCGACACACACAGAGTAACATAAACAAAGAAGGAAAGCGTAAATAATGCGTGACGACGAGAGATACAAAGCGAGACGATTATAAATATGAAACGCAGTACCGTGTAAAAAGGAGAGAAAAAAAAAAGAAAGCAAGAAAGATAAAGAAGAAAACACTATAATGGTGAAGATATTGAAGCTCCGTACTTTATAACCACGATCATTAAAGAGATGCAGCGATAATGTTAAATATGGCATCAGTATTTTTATGACCAATTTTTAATACTTGTGATGCAGGTGTGGGAGGCAGGGATGAGAGGCGGTTATGTGAGGCAGGTGCTGAGAGCAGGTGTGGGAAATACAGTATGTGGGTGAGGTAAAATATGTGGCTGAGGTAGGCTATGAATTAACGTAAGGCAGGTATGAAGAGTGGGTATATGGAGTGGTGAGAGGCAATAACTGTACGATGTGCTGATGGGAGAGAGAGAGAGAGAGAGAGAGAGAGAGAGAGAGAGAGAGTGTGTGTGCGTGTGTGTTGTTAGCTGGAGTGGTGATATGTGTAAGTCAGGTGTTCACATGGCAGTGGGCTGTATATACATGGCAGGTGTGGTGACTTGTGGTGAGGTGTGTGGTGAGGCAGGTGTTGTGAGGTAGGTGTGGTGAGGCAGGTGTGGTAAGACGTGTGGTGATGAAGGTGGTGAGACGTGTGGTGAGGCAGGTGTGTGGCAAGGTGTGTGGTCCACAGTTGACTGCATTACCGTATCTATCCAGTTACACTCTTGCCATATTATAATTTGATACCTCCACCGCTGTTAGGAAACACTTTTTTTTTTTTTTACGCGAGGGAAAATTGTAACCATATGTAATATGTAGTATGTAAGTACTGCACGTAAGTGTATTGTAAGTGTGTTTTAAGTGGGGCGACGTGACCTGAATCCCTTACTAAGGTCTGGCCTGATTCAAATTATGCTGCTACTCTCAGTTCACAGGAGCGTGCCGGCTATCTACTCAGTAACAGCGTGGGGGCGAGTGAGGGTGGAGGTTAAACACCTGTGCTTAATACACTATCAGAAAACCACTCCCGGACTTTGAATTCACCTACAACTGACGTCAAGGGGGTTTAACAGGTGTGGTGGGGCAGGTGTGGTGAGGTAGGCTAAGTATGTGAGGGAGGTATGGTAGGTTATGCTATATATTGCGAGGCAGGTTTGGTGGTGAAACAGGTGTGGTGAGAGAGGTGTGGCGAGGAAGGCGTGGCGAAAGGCTGTCGTGGTGGGGAAGAAGTGGTGGGGAAGAAGTGGTGCGAGGCAAGTGTGTGAGGCAGGTGTGGTGAGACAGATGTGGTGGTGGCAGGTGTGGTGGTGGCAGGTGTGGTGAGGTAAGTGTGGCGATAGGCAGATGTGGTGAGATGTGTGGTGGTGGCAGGTGTGGAGATAGGCAGGTGTGGCGATAGGCAGGTGTGGTGGTGGCAGGTGTGGTGAGGTAAGTGTGGCGATAGGCAGGTGTGGTGAGATAGGTGTGGTGGTGGCCGGTGTGGTGAGAGGCAGGCGTGGAGATAGACAGGTGTGGCGGTGGCAGGTGTGGTGAGACAGGTGTGATGATAGGCAGGTGTGGTGGGAAAGACATGGTGTGATGTAGGTGTGGTGAGAGGCACGTGTGATGGGACATGTGTGATGAGGTAGGTGTGGTGGAACGGGTGTGGAAAGACAGGTGTGGTGAGACAAGTGTGATGAGACAAGTGTGGTGAGACAGGTATGGTGAGACGTGTGTGGTGGGACGGGTGTGGTACGACAGGTGTGGTAAGGCAGGTGTAGTGAGACACATGTGGTAATACAGGTTTAGTGAGACTGGTGTGGTGAGAGGTAAGTGTGGTGAAACAGGTGTGGTGAGACGGGTGTGGGGAGGCAGGTGTGGTGTGAGGTAGGTGCGGTGAGACAGGTATGGTGAGATAGGCGTGGTGAGACAGGTATGGTGAGACAGGTATGGTGAGATAGGCGTGGTGAGACAGACATGATGAGGTGGGTGTGGTGAGGCAGCTGTGGCGAGGGAGATGTGATGAGGCTGGTGTGGTGACGGAGGTGTGGTGAGGCAGTAGTGGTGAGAGGCTGGAGTTTTGCATGTTGCATTAATTAAAGGAGAAACACAGACATTACACAACCACACCATCTACCACACCAATCTCACATACGGCATACCACACTTCCTTATAACATCACACCACGTAGCAGCACACCACACCATACACCATCACACCAGATAACACCACACCGGACAACACCAACCCAGACTACACCACACTTATTTCACTGCACGCCACACTCATACATCATCTACTTACACCAACCCACACCAAATCATATCATACACGTCGCACACAACACTACACCACATCAAGCTTACGGCACACATCAAACTACACCACACCACAGCAGAGCACACCATACCACAGCACACCACATCACAGCGAACCACACCCAATCACACCTCATCACACCACACAACACCACCACACAGCACTGGACACTACACTACGCTACACTACACCACGCCACAACCACCACACCAATGAAGAAACAGACAGCAGGTATGTATGTAGGTAGGTAAGTAGGTTCATAGGTAGGTACGTAGGTCACTCGGTAGTTCGGGTAGTTGGTTAGTAAGTCAATCAGTAGGTAGGTAGACAGGTAGGTAGGCAGACACATAAGCAGGTAGGCTGGTAATCAGGTAGGTAGGTAGGTAAGTAGGTAAGAAGGTACACAAGCGGGCAGGCAGGTAGGTGCGTTGGTAGGTAGGCAGTTGAGTATTAAAGCAGGACACAAGGAGAACAAAAGATGAAAAGGAAAAGAGTGAGAGTAGGAGAGGTAGGAGAGGAGAAGGCACAAAGGGAGAGGAGTGGAGAAGAGACGATGGTAGAGGAGAGGAAAAGGAAGAAAAGAGGAGGGTGAAGGTGAAGAGGCAGAGAGGAGGAGAGAAGGAGGGATAATGAATTTCGGGGAGGAATGAGGAAAGAAACTGAAAGAATATATATTACTCAAAGAGGTGACTGTCCCCATCCCTCCTCGAAAAAAAATGGTACACTCTACGGATTCGTGTTGCCACATTTCACTAAACATATATGTGTGTGTGTGTGGGGGGGGGGTATAACTTTTGACCTCATAAAACGATGTCTGGGAGGGGGTGGGGGTTGACTCAAGAAATATAAGGACCAAGTTCAAAGTGAATTAAAGAAGCAATGCAGTGACAAAACTCTAAGGGTTTTTGGAAGAAAGAAAGGAAGAAGAATGCTGAGCAAATACAGCATGGTTAGAAGGAAAAACGTACGAATGAATGAATACATGAAGGAGAAATTTACGAAAGAAGACGGGAAGATGTTGAAGCCGAAGGAGATAGAGCGTGAGGGTTGATGGGATGGGGAAGGGAAGGGAGTAGAGAGGAAGCAAACGGAGAGGAAAGGGAAGGAAGGGAGAAAATAGAGGACGAAGAGAAACAAAGAAAAAAAAAAAAGGGGGAGGGGGAAATGAATGGAGGAAACAGAAAGTGTGCTTTAGAATAATAAAGGAAGGAATAGAAGATATAGAAAATACTTAGAATGGATGAAAGAAGAAGATGACTGAAGAATGGGAAAGCAGCTCGGGTTGATGAGGTGTATGCAGAGATGCTTAAGTGTAGTGGAGAGAATGGAATGAAGTGCTTGTTGCAGATATGTAAGAAGGCATGGATAAGTGAAACTGTGCCTGCAGAGTGGAAAAAGGCTGTGATTGTGTCCCTGTACAAAAATAAACGTGAGCGAAGTGAGTGCAAGAATTATCGTGGCATAAGTTTATTGAGTGTGGTAGGGAAGGTATACGGAAGAATTATTATATAGAAAGTAAAAGCGATATCAAAGTCCTAGTGAGTGATGAACAGGGTGGCTTTAGGAGTGGCAGAGGATGTGTGGATCAAGTATTTGCAATGAGACAGATAGCTGAGAAGGCTTGTGAGAAGGACCATTAGGTGTTTATGGCATTCATGGATCTTGAAAAAGCATACGACAAAGAAGACAGAGAGGGATTGTGGGAAGTTTTGCGCATGTATGGTGTAGATGGTAACTGCTAGGTGATGTCAAGAGTTTTTATGATGGTAGCGAAGCATGTGTAAGGGTTAATGGGCATGTAAGTGAATGGTTCGCGATCGGTGTGGGCGTGCGACAAGGTTGTGTGATGTCCCCATGGTTGTTCAATATATATATATATATATATATATATATATATATATATATATATATATATATATATATATATGGGGTGATGAAAGAAGTAAAAACACGAGTAATGAAGAGAGGGATGGCGTTGGTAATGAATGGTGATAGACGGAATATCTCAAATTTGTTGTATGCTGATGATGCAGTACTGCTTGCAAGTACCGGACAAGAACTTGGTAGGCTAGTGCAGAGTTTTGCTGATGTCTGTGAACGTCGTGCCTTGAGAGTAAATGTAGAGATAATTAAAGTAATGTTATTGAGAGAGAAGGTGACTCCCAGTGTGATGTCACAGTGAATGGAGAGAGAGACTGGAATTGGTGAGAGAGTTCAAATACTTGGGTACAGTGACAGAAAAGAGAGGAAAATGTGCAAAAGAAGAAAGTACAGTGACACAAGGAAGAAAAGTAGCTGGTGCAATGAAGGCCTTGATAAGAAACAGAGGCTTGAATGTTGCAGCTGCACGAGGCTTACATGAAGGAGTGTTAGTGCCAGCTTTAACATAGGGATGTGAGACTATGGTGTGGCATAAAAATGAAAAGTCAAGAATACGAGCAGTGGAGATGGGACTGCTGAGGAATGTATGTGGAATACAGAGGGTGGATAGGATACGAAATAATGATTCGTGAAAGGTGTTGAGTGAGGAAGTCGGTGGACACCAGAATCGAAAAGTGTCCTGAGATGGTATGGTCATGTGGAAAGAATGGATAACAAGAGAGTGAAAAAGGTATACCTGAGAGAATTTGAAGGAGGGAGGAGGCGAGGTAGGCCAAGCAGAAGGTGGAGAGATATGGTGGATGAGTGTGTGTGGAAGAGAGGTTTGGAAGTCGGTGAGGCTAGGGAACTGACAAGAGATCGAGCTGGCTGGATGAATGTTGTGAGGAGAAGTGCATGATCAGGGATTTTGGCACCCCTTGTGAGCATGGCAGCGTCCGGATTGACTCAATCGGATACGTTTCCGTTAAGCTGCAGAATGTGGTGAATGTTTTTGGCGTATCCGGTAGAGCCAGGAGTCCAAGGGCTTGAATGATGAGTGAAAGGAAGTGTGGCCTATTTAGATTGGGCAAGTTTGTGCTGTCTGGACATTGCTACTCCTCACACTGCCCTTGGGTGGGAAAGGCGGTCCGGATGATGATGATGATGATGATGATGATGATGATGATAACGAATGAAGTTTGAACGGAAGGAAGGAACGATGGAGAAACGGAATAGAAATAAACATGAAGAGAAAAATACAGAAGAGAGGAAGGGGAAAAAAAATTAAAAGGGAGAAGAAAGATAAAGCAAGAGTGAAAATAAGAAGCATAAAAGAGTTTCACATAAGAATGAGGGGCAGAATAAACAGGAAAGATAAAAAGGGCGAAGGAAACGAAAGAATGAGGGAAATGTAAAAGATAAAATGAAGACAAAAATACGAATGAGAAAGAGTAGAAACACGGGAGAAAAAGAGGGAGATGGGAAATATAAAGAAGGCTAAAATGACAGCACGAGATAAGAAACGATAAAATAATAAATTAAAAATGAGGAAAAGGAAAGACAGAGATAAATCACAGCGAAATGAAACAGACTTAAATGAGTGACGAAGAAATGTGAAGGGACAAGGAAAGAGAGATGAGAGAAAGAGAGAAATAAAGAGGAAAAAAAGAGGTAAAGAGAGGAAGAAGGAGGGGAACTAGGCGTGTTCTGGAGGCCTTAATACCTCTATGTTTCCTCCTCTCTAATATCCATGTAAATTTGACCCCTGCTAATGTCACACCCACCTTCTCTCTTCTCCCCTCCCTCCCCTCCCCTCCTTCCATCCCTCCCTCTGTCTTATTCCCTCTCTCTTCCTCCCCTCCTCTTCCCCTCCCCTTCCCTTCCTCCCTCTGTCTAATCCTCCCTTCTTCCTCCAATCCTTCCCCTCCCCTCATCTCCATTTCTCCCCTTTCCATTTCCCTCTGTCTCGTCCCCTTCCCCTCCCTGTCTCCCCCTCCCCGTCTGTTTGTATAAGTCTTCTCCCATACCCTCCCTCCGTCCCTCTTTCTTTCACCTCTCCCCTCCCCCCTCTCTATCTATTTATCTATCTCTATCCTACACATCTTTCCTTCCTTTCATTCTCTCCCTCCCTCCATCTCAGGAAGGAAGGGAAGGCAGGATGGAGAAAAGAAAGGTGAGAGACTACATGGAAGTAGGAAAGATGGGGAAAAAAAAAAAGGAAGAAGGAAGGAAAGAAGGAAGGGCGGAAGTACGGCAAAGAGGAAGAACGGGAAGCGATAAGGAATGAGAGAGAGAGAGAGAGAGAGAGAGAGAGAGAGAGAGAGAGAGAGAGAGAGAAGAAGAAGGGGAGAAAGAGAAAAATGAAGAAAAAATAAAAAGCGTGAGAGGGAAGAACTGAAAGAGGGGAGAAGAAGGAGATAAGGATTCTCTCTCTCTCTCTCTCTCTCTCTCTCTCTCTCTCAGCGTAGTGTGAAAGCAATGACCGTAGTTGTGGTTGTGTGGGAGTGACGGCAGAGAGAGAGAGAGAGAGAGAGAGAGAGATTTAGACGTCCAAGATGATCATTATCGCCCAGCGTAAAAAAAAAAAAAAGAAAGAAAAAAAAAAAAGAACGAAAGAAGGCGGATCACCGTAATACAAATCCAGAAACAACACCCACAGAACGAAAAACAACCTCTTAACGTGGCCATAGGAACCAAAACAGGCACATCACCTCCCTCCACATCCACCCTCCCCACAGACCGCCACAGGGGTACTAACGATAACAGTATCATGCTGGAGTGGAACTGCTGAGTCCTAATCATGTATGACGCTAAATTTGCTCTCAAAAGCCGCTAGAATATCACCGGTACAAAAAGTATCCAGAAAATTATTTGAAAAAAGTGCAAGAATCAGTAAATCATCGTTATACCTCAGTAATAACGCTAGACTTCTTGTACTTAGACGTTATGTTGCTAACTTTGCTAAATGGAAGTGAATGTATCTGCATGTAGCGGGAAAAACATTAGCCTGGCAACACTGCTCCGGCGCCTCCCCCATAACAGTAGCGGCCTCATCGCCTACGAGCCCAACACTTATCATTAATTTAGCAAGTTTAGCGAAAGTTTGGCCATGGGCGCCAGTGAAGTTGTTATGGACGCTGCTTGCCCGATATCGGTAAACACCACCAAGAAAAGGAAAAAAGACAACGAATAATGGAGTTGCTGGAATTACGAGATTTTAACAGCTACAACTATGAGACCCCTCCTATGCTGCAAAAAATCGTCTGAAAATAGAATAACTGTAGAAAGATGTCATCGTCCTAAAGAGGTTAACGGATTTTTTAAACCCTATTCAATACGAGGGAATTTTTAAGATGAATAAAATAGTCTGGAGGTACGAAAAATAAATTACGCCATGAAGCTGAAAGGGTTAAGATATTAAAAAGTGAAATGACCTAATATTAGGTGTACACTCTCTCTCTCTCTCTCTCTCTCTCTCTCTCAAAAAAAAAAAAAAAAAAAAAAAAAAAAGTATCATCGAGAGTATTGCAGCACATGTAACAAATGAAGACAAGAACCTGTAAAAGCATCAGTTTGTAATTAAGATGTTAACTCTTCCACGTAATAATAATAATTATAATAATAACGAAAACCAGAAACGCTACCTACTTGCACTTCACAGAAAAACTGAAAACAGAATACTTTTACAAAAATCTACTGCAGAAATAACGATAAAAAAAAATCCCTGAACAATTCCATACGCAAAAAGAAACCAAATTAATCCCACGAAAATCACAGGATACTTAAAAATAATGAAAACGAAAATACTATGCAGCAAAAATGATCAGCTGGCGAGGAGAGGCGTCAAATCGGAGCGGGGAGGCTGAGTTTTATGACAAGCAACTTTTTTTTTTTTTTTTAATTCGTCTGGACGATTTTTTTAAATTTTCTTTTTCGCTTTTCTTCTGACATGTTTTTATTTCGAAGACGTATTGTTTCAATATATTTTGGCCATTTCCAGACATTTCTTAGATTTATTTCATTCGACGACTTTTTATTATTCTTGCTGCCTCTAACAACAATTCAAATAGCTAACAAACCCCTTCAAAACAATGACGCATTTCTCACTCCATCCTTGCTATCTCCAGACATTATTTTTTTCCCGATGACGCATTCTCATTCCATTCTTTCTATCTCCAGACATTATTTTTTTCTCAGCTTTGGAGAGACTTTTCGAGCTGGGGAGGTTAGATATTGGTTCATTTACCTCTTCATTACACGAGCTCATCCGAAAATTATAAATCAAATAAAAATATATATAATCGTCTGGAAGGAGCAAAAATACGGTGAAAAATACGAAATTGTTGGCTTTCATATAACTGTAATTAAAGACCGATTTCTCTTTACTTAAAAAAAAAAAAATAGTTTATGCCCATCGCCTGAATACGGGTTTACAATTAGGCCCGCATCCTCAAACATTTTTCCTAAGCGATTTATTTTGCTTCTTACACCTCGCCGTCCTCTTCTGTGTTATATAAACGCTTCCAATATCGCCATACTTTCCATAAATAACGTACGAAAGGATCTTAACTAGCCATATCCAAAAATAAATCGCTATGGAGGAGGCATTGCGGGTTCTTCTACTTCACATTTCTTCCTCTTCAATTTCTCCCAGCACTTTTCTCCCCCAATGCCCTTCTTACCAATAACGTCAAAGCGATGAACTGTACATCATATATATTATTTTTTTTAACAAAGTACACGTTTACAAAGTTCCGTATACCGTTGGCAAGGACTGCCCAACAACAGCGTGGAAATCAAGTGGTTAAGAAGCAACTATATCGCTGTTTCTCTAACCTGACAGAGATCTCTACCCCTTTCACCTCGATTGATGGCCAGGTGTAGGCAGAATGGAGGGTCGATCTAACAACCAAGGAGACTCATTCCCACCTCAAGCAGGCTCACTGAATTTTATGCCACCATGAATCAGGCTCGTATTTTCGTCTGGTAAGATGCTCCCTAAAGGGGGTATCACACGGTACCTCGTATCAGGAACGGCCGAGGAAGATTTAAGTAGAACAAAACTTGGACGCTATCACACACGTTCCTCGTATCCTCGGCAAAGGACATGCTTCTCACACTGTTGCCAGAGCCCCATCTCGTGACTGTGGAAAGTGATCGCTGTCGCTGACTCGGTAGAGAATAAGTAGATGCAACTTTGTTTACAAATAGGTACATACGCCGATGAGAAGTATACATCGCATCACATTATCCAGGAGCCCCATCGGTTAAAATGGCTTTTGGTTAAAATGACTGGTAGCAGTACGCCTCGTAGCAGTACGTCTAGCTGCAGTGGTGTCCTCAGTTGCAAACACGTGATTATTTTACCGACATCACAGTTTCCTCGGTATAGGAAATATTAACTCTTTATAAGGGGTTCAAAAAGATTGATATTTATTCTAAAATATTAATAAGTATTCAGTGTTAGGCTAAATATTCAATGCTGTAGTACGATATATTCTCCGTCGAGTCGCCTGGGTTTTGGTCACACTGTTTTGCCCGTCGTATCCTCGGCAGGAATCCATCCAGATGAATTCCAAATGCCCGTGGTATCGTCGGCAATTTTACCACGTTACCGTTCCGATTTACCATCGTATCCTCGGCAAACCTCGTATGAAGTGCCGTGTGATAGCCCCTTAACACCTCTTCCTTAGCTATTTATTTTCGGTTGCTGTTGGCTAATTTCCTTTTGTACGTTATTCATGAAGTGTGTGTGATGTTAGGAGGACTGATAATGATGATGATGACAATAACGACGATGAAGAAAATGAGGAGGATGAGGAAGTTCAAAGGAATAGGATATGGAAAAAGGAGGAAGTAGGAAAAGAAGTGGAGGAGAAAAAGAGACGTGAGATGAAAAAAGAACAGAAAATAAGACAAACAAAAGCAAATAGCAGCATCCATTATATTATTTTTTTCTCTATAAATTACCAGTCAAAATTTCAGCGTTAGTACAGGCTGCCCATTTTTACATCTATTACAAAAAAGAAAAAAAAAAACATTATTTCAAAGTTCACTTTTTTCTACATTCCCCCCCGAATTCACCCACCGTTCGCAAACCATATATAATTTTTTGACATGGAGGGGTGAGGGTATAGCATTTCCGTTTTTAATATATATATATACTTTTTTCGAAACGTAGGTATTTGTTACGTTTTATGAGTGTGGCAGACAGGGGGGAATATTTGATTTTTATTTTAGCTGCTTCAATACGGTGACCTCTCTCTCTCTCTCTCTCTCTCTCTCTCTTATGGCGCTGGTCATGAAGAAGTGCTATAGAAAGGAGAAAGAGTTATAGTTTTTTTTTTTTTCCCTGCCACTGATCTACGTGAAATAAGCAACACATGGACGACAATTTAGGACAGGTGAAGGTGAAGCGACAATAGTAGTAGTAGTAGTGGTAGTAGTAGTAGTTGTTATTGTAGTAGTAGTAGTAGTAGTAGTAGTTGTTGTTGTTGTTGTAGTAGTAGTAGTAGTAGTAGCAGTAGTTGTTGTTGTTGTAGTAGTTGTAGTAGTAGTAGTAGTAGCAGCAGGATTATAAACTGATATAAAGAGGATATAAAACAAACGTACACACAGTTTTAATTAAGTCCTAAAGAAAACTTGGAAAAAAGTAAATCAAACTTCTAGAACACTACACAGACAAAACACAGAAACAGACAAAACACAGGCAAGACAAAACAAACACAAACACAGACAGACATAAACAAAACACGAACACAAACAGACAGACAAAACAGAGACAAAAGACAAAACACGGACAGAAACAAACACAGGATCCAATTTTTAGGGAAACTCATGAGAAACGACAACTTCTGGGTTCGTATTCTCCTCGGTTAAGGACGCCCCCAAACACCTTGTCCTAAGCGACTTATTTTGCATATTACACCTTCCTGTCCTTCTCCGTGTTACATAAATCATTCTAAGAGCGCCACACTCCACATACATGAACGAACAAAGGGATATTAACCAGCCATATCCAAAAACAAATTGCTATGGAAAAGGTGCTAAGGGAAAGAGTTAATAATGAAGGACTTAAGGGTACTAGAAGCCTTGTGGTCTACAGTGGGTTACACGCCGCAACCGGATGAGGCCTGAGAGAGTTTATAAGGCTTGGTTGGGGTTTGTCACTCAGGGTCGGGCGAGGATGGTCATGGCCCCTATGCTCCTGATTGGATAAAGAGGAACTGGATGGTAGACTGAGATAGTCATTATTAGCCCTTTTGAGCTCGATATGCGATTGTTTATTATATTTCAGTTGCGTCATGCGATTTTATTCAGCACACACACACACACACACACACACACACACACACACACACACACACACACACACACATACAGAAACGCACACACACATACATACAGAAACATACACACATAGAGTACATACATACAAACACACGCACACACACACAACTTAAACAGCCCATATCTCGATTCACATACTGACAAAAAACAACTCTCAGGTCTGAATTTTGTGTCCTGGGTTCGCTCCTTAACACTATTTCCTTGGCGATTTATTTTTCCCTATTACACCTTAACGTTATTTTTTGTTTTTACATCGTTTCAATATCGCCATTGTCTGAGTCGGTAACATACATGATTTTGAGATTTACGTTCAAAATAAATCGCTTTGGAAAATGTGTTACTCCTCCAATGTTACTGATAATACGACCTTCTCTGTGAGTCTCAAAACACAGTAGAAGAAATTAAGTTGTTATATGTTGAAGCTCCCTAATACATTCATCTTACTGACTTATTCTTGGATATTGTGCGGTATACGTAAAGAACATTGATATTTAAACGATGAAAATAATATGAGAGAGAGAGAGAGAGAGAGAGCAATACTGGTTCTGTGCGTCGGAAGGTAGTAAGTTTGTGATTGTAATGGTCTGTGTGTGTGTGTGTGTGTGTGTGTGTGTGTGTGTGTGTGTAAAATGTCCGTTTGTCCTTGTGTATGTATGTATGTATTTTATGAGAATCTGTCTATGTATGTTTTCAAAGTGCGGAAAACGCCAAAGTACACACGTATTTTGTGTAATGTATAACTTTACGTATGAGAGAGAGAGAGAGAGAGAGAGAGAGAGAGAGAGAGAAATATCCCTCACTCCACCCTACTCAACCGTAAGTTCTACCCAGGCCCACACCAGCCCACACCAGCCTCCACGAGCCCTCACCCAGCCCTATCCAGCCCCCACAAGCCCTACGCATCCACCTGTGACCGCCGCTAAAGTTAAAACTCGAGAAACGCCAGATGGGGCTGTGTGTGTGTGTGTGTGTGTGTGTGTGTGTGTGTGTGTGTGTGTGTGTGTGTGTGTGTGTGTGTGTGTGCTGGAAACCTCGCCTCGACACTTGGGTTTATATATACACTCACAACACATCGAGAAGGAGGAAGAGGAGGAGGAGGAGAAGCAGGAGGAGGAGGAGGAGGAAGGATGAAGGCTGGAAGGAATAAAGACAGAAATGGGGAGGAGGGAGGAGGAAGGGTAGATAGGAGCAATAAGAGAGGTGATAAGAGAGAGGAAGAGAGGACAGAGATAGCTGGAGAGAAAAGGGGGAGATGGAGGTGGAGGAGAGGGAGATGGGAAAGGAAGAGAGGAGGATGGGGAGAAAGAGTAAAGAAAGAGGAAGGAAAATATAAACAAACGAAAGGATATAGAGATACAAGGAGAAGGGAAGAGAGGGAGAAAGGAGGAAAAGGGAAAGAATTAGAGGGGGAAAAGGAAGCAGAGGTAGGCAATGGAGGGTGAAAGGGGGAAATAAACAGAAGAGAGAGAGAGAGAGAGAGAGAGAGAGACGAGGCGAAATAAAATGTGGAAGAAGAGGATATGAGGAAGGAGGTCAAGGAGGAACAAAGAGGAAGAGGAGGAGGAGAGAGATGAAGAGGAAGGAGGAAAGAGGAAATAAAAATGAAGTACAACTAGAAAGGGAGATAAGAGAGAGAGAGAGAGAGAGAGAGAGAGAGAGAGAGAGAGAGAGAGAGAGAGAGACAGACAGACAGACAGACAGACACACACACACACACACACACACACACACACACACACACACACACACACACACACACATACATACACACACACACACACACACACACACACACACACACATACATACACACACACACACACACACACACACACACACACACACACACAGATAGACAGAGACAGAGACAGACAGACAGAGAGGCAGGAGGGCAGAATAGAAAGAAGTGTGAGAGAGGTGTGAAAGAGAGAGCGAGGAGTGAGAAAGTAGTATGGATGAGATTATGAGCTCAGTCGAGAGGCGCTTGGCTCACCCTTGGCTCAGCATCCGGGGAGGGGAGGGGAGGAAAGAGGGGAAGGAAGGGAGGGGAAGAGAGAGAAGTGGGAAGAGTAGGAGAGAGAAGTGAAGTGGGGGAGGGGAGGGGAAAAAAGGGAGAGAAGAGATGAGGAGAAGAGAGGGGAGGGGAGGAGAAGGGAGAAAGGGTGGGGAGGGGGGAGGGAGGGAAAGAAGTGGAGGAGGCGAGGGGAGACGAGAAGAAGATGAGGATAACATGCATGAAAATTAAATAAACTGCTTGAATATGAATAAAAATGAGATTAAATTTAAAATGAAAGATGCATGATAGTGAGAAATGCATGAAAGTGAGCGAGGACGCCTGAGAGAGAGAGAGAGAGAGAGAGAGAGAGAGAGAGAAATGCCTTAAAATGAGAACATGAACGAAAGGGTGTGGGAATAAGTGACCAATGAATTTTGAGAATAAATGTTCAAAGTGAGTGAGAACGGAATGGAAAATAGGTGAAAAATTCCATTATGTGAAAAACTGCCTAAAAGTGACCGAGAATTAAAAAAAAAAAAAAAAACTGAATTAGAGCGAAAAATTTGAAAAACGGCTGAACGTGAGCGAGAATTGGGGAAAAGGGCTGAAAGTGAGCGACAATTGGGGGGAAAAAGGCTGAAAGTGAGCGAAAATTGGGGGAAAAAAGGCTGAAAGTGAGCGACAATTGGGGAAAAAGGCTGAAAGTGAGCAAGAATCGGGGGAAAGGGTGAAGTGAGCAAGAATTGGGAAAAACGGCCGAAAAGTGAGCAAGAATAGGGGAAAAAAGGCTGAAAGTGAGCGAGAATTAGGGCCAAAGGCTGAAAGTGGGCGAAAAATTGAGAAAAAAGGCTGAAAGTGAGCGAGAATTGAGGAAAAAAAGCTGAAAGTGAGCAAGAATCGGGGGGGAAAGCTGAAGGTGAGAATTGAGAAAAGTCTGAAAGTGAATAAGAATTGAGAAAAAGTCTGAAAGTGAGTGAACTGAGGAAAAAGGCTGAAAGTGAGCGAGAATTGAGTAGCGTCAAAAAATGAGCAAGAACAGAAAAAAGGCTGAAAGTGAGCAAGAACTGAGTCTGAAACTGAGCGAGAACTGAGTCTGAAACTGAGCGAGAACTGAGGAAAAAAGGCTGAAAGTGAGAGAAAATTGAATAAAGGCTGAAAATGAGCGAAAATTGAGAAAAATGGCTGAAAGTGAGCGAGCATTGAGTAAAAACGGCTGAAAGTGAGCGAGCATTGAGTAAAAAAAGGCTGAAAGTAAGAGAGAATTGAGAAAAAAAGGGCTAAAAGTGAACGAGAAGTAGGGAAAAAGGCTGAAAGTGAGCGAGAAAAGGAAAAAAAAAAAAGGTCTGAAAGTGAGTGAGAATTGAGTAGAAGTCTGAAAGTGAGCGAGAATTGAGAAAGACATTTGGAGAGAAAAAAGACAAAAAAAAGAGCAAAATAATTACAAGTTTGTGGGATGGGTGAGAAATGCCTGAAGGTGAGTGAAGGTGAGCGATCCATTATGTGGTGGGACAGTGAGCGAGTCAGTGAGAGGGGCTGAAAATGAGCGACTGAGTGAAAGTGTGTGGGAATATGTGAAAGTGAGCGACAATGAGTTAGTGTGACAATGGGTAAATGTGAGCGAGTAGGTGAAAGTGAGCGAGTGAAAGTGTATGAAAATGGCTGAAAGTGAGCGAGTGAGTGAAAGTAAGAGGGAACGTGAGAAAGTGAGCGAGTGAAAGTGTATGTGGAATGGCTGAAAGGGAGAGTGAGTGTGTGAATGTACGTGAGAATGGCTAAAAGTGAGCGAAAGTGAGCGAGAATGTGTGAAAGTGAGCGAGGTAATAGAGTTAGTGGCAGAAATGACCTTAAATCCATTACCCCATATCCTGTGCTAATCCATTCATCCATGCCACTGTCCACTGCACCCACTAATACCCCTCTCTCTCTCTCTCCCTCTCTCTCCTTTTTCTTCCTCTTTCGTTTTCATTCTTATCTCACTTTTATACACCCATACACACACTCCTTCCATTTTTCTTTTCCTCTCTCTCTCTCAAGCAAGCAAGCAAGCAATTCCACACTCCATCCCCTCCTCACTCTGTTTACCTCTGCTTTCTTCCTTCCCCTCCCAAACTCCTCTTCTCTCACTCCTTCCCTGCCTTCCTCTCACCTCTTACCGCTTCCCCCTCCCACTCTCCTTTCCTCCCTCACTCCCTCCTATCCCTCTCATTCTCCTCTTCTCCCTCCCTCCATCTCAACTTTCTGCCGCTCCCTTCTCCTTCTCTCCCATTCTCCCCTCTTTTCTCCCTCCTTTCCCCACTCTATTGCTCCCTTTTCTCTCCCTGCCCTTCCCTCCCTCTCTCCTACCTCTCCATATCTCCCTCTTTTTCTCCCTCCACTCCTCACTCCCTCTTTCTCTCCCTCCCCTAATCCCAAACTCCTTTTCTCCTTCCTAGCCTTCCACTTATCCTCATTCTCTCCCTCTTCCTATCCCTTCATTCTCGTAGCCTCTCCCTCGACCACTCCTCTTCCCCCTCTCTATCTCTCCCTCCCTCTCTTCTCTCCCTCTCTCTCTCCGTACACACACACACACACACACACACACACACCAAACAAGACGATCTCGCCAGCTTTGATACCCTGTAAGTCCTCCAATGCCTGCGATATATATTTGCCCGCGGGAACTTGCTTCAATAGCGTTCCCATCTCCTCTCACTCACGCCTAACTTCGCTGAGAGAGAGAGAGAGAGAGAGTAGAAAATAATGAAATATGAGGGAGAGAGAGATTAGTAAGAGATTTCGCGATAGCTTGAGTTCATTATTAATACCGAGGTGACTTGACTGAAGAGTGCATGTGGGATTTATAGCAAAGTAACAAGTTTGAGTGGAGGGGAAACTTGGCCAAACAGGGGATTTTGCGATTAAACCACCCCGCCACACTGCATATCGCTCTGTTGATCTATAGCCAAGAGCCATAATCCCAAAAGGGGTGGCCGTTTGTCTTTGTATTAACACGTATGGGTTGGTTATATGGTTACCACCCAGCGTTGTAAATGGTTTCTTGGCTTACAGGAAATCATTAGTCTCGTCACTCAATGTCAAGTCACCTGAAAAAGAAAGAATAGTAATAAAAAGTGACAGAAAAAATGGGAAGAGAGAGGGGAACCAGAAAAATGATGATAAATGTAAGGGAGAAGTAGGCAGCACTACATCAAGTGAGTGGATGATGTTCACCACAACCTACCACCTAAACAAAATTTATTATATCCACACAGCCACTTTATCCACTTTACAGCCAATTTATCCACTTCATATCCACATTGCCATCTTATCCACATTACTACTAAGGTATCCTCTTTGCAGCCACTTCATCCACTTTATATCCACACAGCCACTTTATATCCACACAGCCACTTTATCCACTTTATATCCACACAGCCACTTTATCCACTTTATATCCACACAGCCACTTTATCCACTTTATATCCACACAGCCACTTTATATCCACACAACCTCTTTATCCACTTTATATCCACACAGCCACTTTATCCACTTTATATCCACACAGCCACTTTATATCCACACAGTCACTTTATCCACTTTATATCCACACAGTCACTTTATCCACTTTATATCCACACAGTCACTTTATCCACTTTATATCCACACAGTCACTTTATCCACTTTATATCCACACAGCCACTTTATCCACTTTATATCCACACAGTCACTTTATCCACTTTATATCCACACTGCCACTTTATCCATTTTATATCCACACAGCCACTTTATCCATTTTATATCCACACAGCCACTTTATCCACTTTATATCCACACAGCCACTTTATCCATTTTATATCCACACAGCCACTTTATCCATTTTATATCCACACAGCCACTTTATCCACTTTATATCCACACAGTCACAATAATCAATTTACAACACCCACTTATCCTCTTCAATTTTACTTTTATTTTTGTATTATTATTATTATTATTTATTTATTTATTTCATTTTTAATTCAGATGCTACTATTTCTCGTCTGTTAAAAGCTCCCTAAACTCCTCTTCCTTAGCGATTTATTTTTGGATGCAGCTCAATGTGAAATATTATTGCTGTGTATGGCGGTACCTGAATGGTTTGTGGCACAGATGAGGATAATAAGGAGTAATCAGCAAAATAAATCGCTTAGGAAGTGGTGTTAGGGAGATTCCTTAACCGGCAAGAATGCGTGCGATTTTTATTTAACTCTAATAATAAAGGGATCTTACTAATGCTGCAATTAACCCCTCCAAGGCGATAAATCCCCCCCTGAGCTGAATACAATCGTCTGGAGATGGAGAATAAGAAATTACGTCATCGATCTGAAAAAGTTAACCCATTTAGCCAGTGGACGCGTGTGTGTGTGTGTGTGTGTGTGTGTGTGTGTCCCTCAACCTAAACACACTCCTTTCAAGACAGCACACACACACACACACACACACACACACACACACACACACACACACACACACACACACACACTACTAGAACACTTGCTCTAAAACGTTCACGTATCAATAACACTCGGTTTAAAGAGCACAGATCCACAATTATTTATTTTGCGCACTCTGATTCTTCTATAAAAAAAATAAAAGAAATGCTGGGCTCAAAGACATATGGAAAATATATAATGTTCCAAAAGTCAGAGAGAGAGAGAGAGAGAGAAATCATTGTTTCATTTTATAATAGTTTGGCGCAAAAAAAGAAACGCACTTTTCCAGAAGATGGGGAAACTTAAAAAAAATATATATATATGCTTCTATTCTTCACCACATGGTTTTTAAGAGATTTTTTTGAAACCCATTAATCCCTTCACTGCGATGACACATTTTTAAATTTTCATCCTTGCTACTGCCAGGAAATATTAGTCAATTTTTGAGAAACCCTGTCAACCGGGGAACTTTGATAATCTACTGGGGAACTTCGATAATCTACTGGGAACTTCGATAATCTACTGGGGTACTTCGATAATCTACTGAGGTACTTCGATAATCTACTGGGAAACCTGGATAAACTTCATTCAAATTTTTGGCTGTACCGAATTTTTGAGTTTAAAATAATCAAACAAATCGTTCAAAGTGAGAGTTTTCTGGTTTTTCACGGCGTAGGTGTCTCTTCAATTAAATAGAACCGTCTGCCATCAGCCGAAAAGTTCAAAATACGGAACAGAATAAATAGAAAAAAAAAGTAGCAGTCAGAGGGTTAACTCCTGTATTACGCTGAATCACATCCAGCCGAAACTAGAGTAAATTTTAAGACGTATTTTATATTGTACTTTGTGGTGTAAAAAATAAGTTTAGGTTCCCGATGCATATGCGTGGAGAAGCTACCTTATCTATCTACCTACCTATCTATCTATCTATCTATCTACACATAGCACACACACGGGAACGGATGCAAGTATCTTTAACAGTCTTGATCTACCCTACTTATGTATCATATCACTAATTAATATCAGAAAGTTTATCAATAAATTGTAGTTCCAGAGGTGAGAAAACCAGTGGAAAAAAAGTTCATACATGCACCTGTTTCACGGGAGCAGCTTTCACCTATTTAAATTTCACAGGAGTTTATTTTTGCTGGCCCAAATATACCCACAAAGCCGCGTAAGCCTGCTCTTTTATGCTCAGCCTCTGTGCAAATAGAAAATGGGGAAGTTTCAGTTTTTTGCCGAAGGGGAAACTTGGCTAAAAATGTGTAAATTAAAAACGCTTCGCCAAAGAGGAATGTTGGTGTACTTTACCCCTTCGCTACGAGAGACCCTTTGTACCTTTTGTTCCACGGCGGCTTTTTTATTAATTTTGTTACTTCCAGATGATTTTATTCAGCTTAAAACACACCTCAGATCCTTAGGGAGGTACCAAGGACGTCATCTGAATAAAATCGTCTGGAGATGGGAGGAAAAAACAATAAAATATGCCACGTGAAAATGTCCACACCAGAATTAAAAGAAAAAAAAATCAGCATTGTCAAAAGAGTGCTTCCTACCGCTTAACTAAATGAGATATTAACTGAACTGGAGTGAAACTGTAGTACGTGTGATTAGATTTAAAAGTGACAAATCCCTGTGACATGGTTAAATAAAAAGTGAGATACAGAAATTACCCTGCAACACTGCTGTATCAACAACAAATATTTCGCTGCAATTTTAGGTCTGCTTGTCACATCCTGCTGCTTCCTGCTTAACCTTTTGCGACCTCGTTCCCAAGAGTAATGAGACTTGCACACCGTCGTAAAGCATAATTATTTTTCTGACCTTTTCTTTCAACTTAAGGACTAGGTGGAAGTATGAATGTGGGAGAACTATAAATACCAGGCCAAGTGAAGTGGGCCAGACACTCATTCACATTCCGATTAAGCTCACGGAATCTTGGCTCCATTTCGCAGGCCTACCCATGAGAGAGAGAGAGAGAGAGATCTATGCCCCGGAATCCTGGCTCTATCCCACACGTCCAGCCATGTGCACATATAAATAAATCTTCTAAATAAAACAAGCCATGAGCAGACTGTGTGAGTGGCGCTGATTTGTGCATGGTTCAGAATAAATCCGGTAATCCCGCCTCATTCACCGCTCGTGTGTGGTGCTACAGCGGGGGATTACACCGAGATTATCCCATTCTCAATATCCCCTAAATTAACACACACACACACACACACACACACACACACACACACACACACACACACACACACACACACCTCATTCGTGGTGGTTTAGGTGTAATGATATGGTACTGTTTAGTGAATTTTGTGATTGACTAGCGTTGTTTACTGTCTATCTATCTATCTATCTATATTATGACGATACTGAAATTCCGTACTGTACACTGAAATTTTAAGCTTTAACACACATATAATAAAGTGTCGTGCAGGAGTGAACCAGTGTTATCCTAAATGATAATTGTAGCTCGTGATGTACTAAATTAATTCCTCATATTCTGATTATACATAATATGCTAATAATACCAGGAAATAACACAGGCGAGAAATCTATACATAACATCCCTTCAGAAGTACGTTTACCTGCGTGCGTTACCCTCATCACGCGTTTTGGCGACTTAGCAATACTTTTCGACTGCGTATCGTACTGTTTCACGCTGACCGTATAGATTTTTTTTTCTTTTTACTAGGTGTACTTTGATACTTTAGGACCACATAAGGTAAAGACTGATAGTATAGGAACTTAAAGGAAAATGAAGAAAATGCAAGTCTACGGAACACACATACAGGTTAATGTCAACGCCATCTTTATTTGTGGCATAATTAGCTTTGTATATTTGAGAGGCACAGTTTCTACCCAACCTCTCTCTCTCTCTCTCTCTCTCTCTCCAGAAGGGTAGAGGAAGGAAAAACAAAATATCCAAACACCAGATTACTGAAACACGTAACACTTCTATCTTCTTGAATACAGCTCTCTCTCTCTCTCTCTCTCTCTCTCTCTCTCTCTCTCACACACACACACACACCACCAAACTCAGATCTGCTAATGGTCGGGCAAAGTTTATTGATCTATCTATCTACCTATTTACCTACCTATCTATCTATGTATCTATTTACCGGATAATAGGTCTTCATTCGGTGTCATATCCACGTTAAGTCTTACCTCCAGCCAGGGTCGCGATAAGAAAAGCAGAATTTATGACACAAATGCAAAAATAATAAAATAAATAATAAACCAAAATAAAGTAACATTAAATAAATAAAATAAATAATAATAAAGTTTCGTCAGTGGAGGTACAAGGATATTTATACGGAACAAATCAGCTTTATCAGTAGGGTTGGTGGGTGTGGACGTGTGCCGGATAAAAACGAGATAAAAAAAGAAAGGAGAAAAGAAAACGAGGAAATGAAGAGAAGAGAGAAAAAAGGACAGAGAAAGAGATAAAGGAGAACAGAAAATGAGCAAATTAAAAAAAAAAAAAGTTTTATATTTATGCATTAGAGAACTGACTGATACAAGGAGAAAAGAGAAAATACGGAGAAAAATGAAGATAGTTTTATATTTATGGATTAGTGAATTGACTGATATAGGGAGAAAAAAGAAAAAAGAAAAAGAGAAAAATAGACAGTTCTATATTCATACATTAGAGAAGTAACTGACAGAGAGTAAAGGTATAACTAAATTAACCTGGAATTATTATTTTATGAAGCCTTTTGGTCGATGTGTCAGGGTGTCTCGCGCCCGAGTTGTAACAATACTCTTTATCTATTTTATCTATTCATTTATCTACTGTACTTACTTATTTTACGGTGTCTACTTTTACGACATTGGAAGCTAAATTTGTAACTACATGTTATATTCACTCAAGATCACTGCGAAGACGACTAAGCCATATCTGAAGTGGAACAATACGTGGAACAATGTTAAGCGGAACAATTTTAAGTGGAACAGAGTTAAGAGGAACAATACGTGGAACAATGTTAAGTGGAACAATGCTAAGAGGAACAATACGTGGAACAATGTTAAGTGGAACAATGCTAAGAGGAACAATACGTGGAACAATGTTAAGTGGAACAATATTAAGTGAAATAATGTTAAGTGGAGCAATACGTGGAACAATGAAAGTGGAGCAGTAAGTGGAACAATGAAAGTGGAGCAGTAAGTGGAACAATAAGTGGAATAAAGTTAAGTGGAACAATGATCATAATAATAATAATAATGATAATCTATCTGTCTATTGTCAGACGCCTTAATCCCCTATACGGGGTGGCCACACACAAATCGCCTCCACGTCACCCTGTCCCGCGCCAGTTCACTGATCCGCTCCCAATTCACACCCCCCATCTCTCATATACCTCTCCACTCCATCCGTCCATCTCATCCTTGGCCTTCCCCTCCCTCTCTCTCCCTCTACCTCACTCACATACACTCTCCTCGTCAGTCCCTCACTCTCCATCCTCTCCACATGGCCAAACCACCTCAATATGTTTCTCCTAACGCTTCCTATCACATCCACATCCACACCACAACGTTCCTTCACATCCTCATTTGTCAGCCTGTCTCTCCATGTGACTCCACAGGCTCCTCTTAAATAACTCATTTCCACTGCTCTCACTCTTGGCTTGTGTCCTTCCAACAACGTCCAAGCTTCACTTCCATACGTCAGAGTTGGTATCACAAAACTGTCATGTAATAACTTTTTCACTTCCATGCTCACTTCCCTGTTTCTTATCATAGCTTTCAAGGAACCAGCAACCTTTCTTCCTTGTTGTACCCTTCCAAGCACTTCACCCAGCAAACCTCCATCCTTACTCATCACACTACCCAAGTACTTAAACGTACTCACATTTTCCATTTCCTCACCATCCAACCTCGCTGTACATTCACTGACTTCACATCTCTCAAAGACCATCACTTTACTCTTCCCTACATTCGCCTTTAGATTCCGTTTCTTACACACACTCCCAAACTCATCCACCAAGCCTTGCAGCTCCCCTTCTTTTCACTTAATAACACAGTATCATCTGCAAACAACAGTACAGGGAGTTTCCAAACACTGCCCTCTCTCATTAGGGCCACTCCAACAAACAATTATTATTATTATTATTATTATTATTATTATCTTCATTATTCTTATTCTTCTTATTATTATTATCATTATTATTATCTTCATTATTATTATTATTGTTATTATTAATATTATTAGTAGTAATGGTAATATTATTACTATTCCTTCATCTGAAAACCATAACACTTCATACTAAATATTACTGACAAATTCTTAACCCAATCCAAGAGCGAACTCATTTCAAGATTTACAAGGATTTTTAAAAATCTGAGTACTGTTAAATTTTGATGACTACGATTCTGCTCTTTGACCGTTCTCACTATTTAGGGCCATCAGTGCAGCTTCTGTTAACGGAAAGGACACTGTTAACGCTGAAAACATCATACTGTTGTTATATGGTGTAGGACGTGGACAATTTATAATGATGAGAGAGAGCACAGAGGTTGTTATGCCGCTGTCCTCTTACTGGCACAGCTGTTAATTCTCTTGATGGTTGTTTTGCCTGTTTCTTAATGACCGCCTTGTTTTCTTAACCCTTCAGTCCAAGGACGTTAATTTGGTCTTATTCTTTCATCTCCAGACAATTTTGTTCAGCCTGAAGTAGTCTATATATATATATATATATATATATATATATATATATATATATATATATATATATATATATATATATATATTCATATATATATATATATATATTCATATATATATATATATATATATATATATTCATATATATATATATGCATATATATATATATGCATATATATATATATATATATATATATATATATATATATATATATATATATATATATATATATATATATATTCATATATATATATATGCATATATATATATATTCATATATATATGCATGCATATATATATATATATTCATATATATATATATATATATATGCATATATATATATTCATATATATATATATATATATATGCATATATATATATTCATATATATATATTCATATATATATATATATATGTATATATATATATATATATATATATATATATATATATTCATATATATATATATATATATATATATATATATATATTCATATATATATATATATATATATATATATATATTCATATATATATATAGATATATAGATATATATTCATATATATATATATATATATATATATATATATATATATATATATATATATATATATATATATATATATATATATATTCATATATATATATATATATATATGAATTATATATATATATATATATATATTCATATATATATATATATATATATATATATATTCATATATATATATATATATATGAATATATATATATATATATATTCATATATATATATATATATATATATATATATATATTCATATATATATATATATATATATTCATATATATATATATATATATATATATATATATATATATATATATATATATATATATATATATATATATATATATATTCATATATATATATATATATATATATATATATATATATATATATATATTCATATATATATATATATATATTCATATATATATATATATATATATATATTCATATATATATATATATATATATTCATATATATATATATATATATATATATATATATATATATATATATATTCATATATATATATATATATATATATATTCATATATATATATATATATATATATATTCATATATATATATATATATATATTCATATATATATATATATATATATATATTCATATATATATATATATATTCATATATATATATATATACTGTATATATATTCATATATATATATATATTCATATATATATATATATATATATATATATATATATTCATATATATATATATATATATATATATATATATATATATATATATATATTCATATATATATATATATATATATATTC
Source organism: Coenobita brevimanus (assembly GCF_032717465.1). Lineage (NCBI taxonomy): Eukaryota > Metazoa > Arthropoda > Malacostraca > Decapoda > Coenobitidae > Coenobita > Coenobita brevimanus. The sequence continues at coordinate 41,884,765 of NC_137051.1, read as the reverse complement.
ATATATATATATATATATATATATTCATATATATATATATATATATATTCATATATATATATATATATATTCATATATATATATATATATTCATATATATATATATATATATATATATATATTCATATATATATATATATATATTCATATATATATATATATATATATATATTCATATATATATATATATATATTCATATATATATATATATATATTCATATATATATATATATATATATATATATATATTTCATATATATATATATATATATTCATATATATATATATATATATATATATATATTCATATATATATATTCATATATATATATATATTCATATATATATATATATATTCATATATATATATATATATATTCATATATATATATATATACATATATATATATATATATATATATATATATATTCATATATATATATATATATATATATTCATATATATATATATATATATATATATATATATATATATATATATATATACTAAGGGGGGTTGAGTATGCATTTAATCCATCACTAAAAGAGGTCTCCCACAGCCCGATAAATCCTGACCGCTGGGGGCAAATATGTAATAATAATAATAATCTATCTATCTATCTATTGCCGGACGCCTTAATCCCGTTTGGGGTGGCCACAAACAAATCGCCTCCAAGTCGCCCTGTCCCCCGCCATTTCACTGCCCTGCTCCCAACTCACACACCCCTCTCTCATATACCTCATAGAATGAGTCAATAACTTAACTCCGACGACGCATTTCTTGTTAAATAAGGTGTCACAAGATGTTTTGATGCAATTTCGGAAACTTACTGTTGGACTAACTCAAAAAAAAGAAAGTCCTATTAACATATAGTAGATCCCTGGCTCAAAAATTCCTAAGGTACAATAATATAATAACTATCTGAATCGATTAAGCAAAAATAAATCAACCCCATAAAATCACCCATAACTGAAGCTTCGAAACGGCTGAGAATCGAACCCACGAAGATTCAGTAATTTTAAAGCTCAGAATTTTCCACAGAATGTTCTATTCAACTTTCTCAATAAATAAATAAATAAATAAATCTTTCAAGACACTTTTATTTTCTTACCTACGGGGATTTTTATTTTAAGAGACTTTATTTAATTTACTGTTTCGTTATCTCGCACTAGTTTCTTTATTAGTACAAGAAAATTTACTTGAGGAAAATCGTCTGGAAAAAGAATGATGATTGTAGGAGACGGTTTGGTGTGTGTGTGTGTGTGTGTGTGTGTGTGTGTGTGTGTGTGTGTGTGTGTGTGTGTGTGTTGTTGCCCTCGGTTCCATCACAGACCTTTCTCTGTTTTCCTTGAAGTGTTAACTCACTCTCTCTCTCTCTCTCTCTCTCTCTCTCTCTCTCTCTCTCTCTCTCTCTCTCAGTTTCATCATCACCTCTTCATCAAATTCACCCCCCCTCTCTCTCTTCCTTTCACCACCTCCTACAATATCTCACTTCTCACTTCCCTCGAACCATTCTCTCTCTCTCTCTCTCTCTCTCTCTCTCTCTCTCTCTCTCTCTCTCTCTCAGCTTCCAAGAACACCTCCCTCACATCCCTATTGTCCCACACGTCATGGCGAAAAGAAAACGGAAAAATATATATATCTACAGACACTCTTATTTATTTTATTTTTTTTTGCGTTTTCCACACGTTTCAATTATGTTTATTATTGATTATATTGATTATTTTGTAATTATTTTGATTCTGAGTATAATTTTTTCTTACTGGAGCTGTTAAATAGTCTTCAAAATAACTTTCAATGAGAGAGAGAGAGAGAGAGAGAGAGAGAGAGAGAGAGAGAGAGAGAGAGGAGGGGTGAGGGGAAGGCGGCGGCATCACAAGCAGGCCAACACGTTCAAAACATGTTTGGATGAGAGCCTGTGTGTGTGTGTGTGTGTGTGTGTGTGTGTGTGTGTGTGTGTGTGTGTGTGTGTGACTAAATAAACATTCACGAGCTTAGGTATGGCAGTTTCGCTCGGATGTGTGTGTGTGTGTGTGTGTGTGTGTGTGTGTGTGTGTGTGTGTGTGTGTGTGTGTGTGTGTGTGTGTGTTTGTACATTCACAGGTTGAATGTGGGTGTTTATGCATGCATGATGTATACCTGTCTGTGTGTACGAACCTGTGTCTGTTTATCTACAGGTGTGTATGTGCATGTGTGTGTATGTATGTGTTGATATTTGCATGCGTTTGTGTGTGCTTAATGTGTATGTATGAGATCGTGTGTGTGTGTGTGTGTGTGTGTGTGTGTGTGTGTATGTGTGTGTGTGTGAGGGAAGCAGCCTCAATAGAAGCACACAAAGTGGAGCATAATCTGGTTTGTGTGTGGACAGAGCTGCTCTCTCTCTCTCTTTCTCTCTCTCTCTACCATTTACTCTCCTCCTCTCAACTCCCTTTCTCCCTCCTCCTTTCCCTCTCTCCCTTCCTCTCCCATTCTCTCCCTCCTCCTCCCTCTCTCACATTTTTCCACTCCTCAGTTTTTTGTTCAAGCTTGTCATTTCCCCCCCCCTCTCTCTCTCTCTCTCTCTCTCTAAGACCTGTTTTCCAGCATCCTCTCTTCCCTCTCCTCTTCCCTCCATTTACCTCCCCTTTCCGTTCTCTCCCTCTTATTTCCCCTCTTCCTAATTAGTAATCCCTCCCTCTTTCCCTCCCCCCCTCTCTCTCCCTGCTTCTCTCTCCATCACACACACACACACACACACACACACACACACACACCATACAGTATAGGAAACCAATAAGTGTGAGAGATATGGGAGAGGCCTGAGGTTATATAACACACACACACACACACACACACACACACACACACACACACACACACACACACACACACAGTCCGTGTGTGCGTTTGTTTGTGTGCAATTCATGTTTAGGGTTTTGTGTATGTGAGTATGCGTGGGTGTATGTGCGTGGGTTTCTACCTGTGTGTGTGTGTGTGTGTGTGTGTGTGTGTGTGTGTGTGTGTGTGTGTGTGTGTGTGTGTGTGTAATTCACCGGGTGGGTCAGGATCACTTGATGGTCGTGATCGTCAGCTTTTACCCTCCCGGAAGGGAGCTGAGAGCTCATATAGTCCGATCTAAGGGCAAGGCTGTGACCCCTTGCTCAAGGGGGACAGTAACCGCCCACTTCGTCAGTGAAACTTTTCGCAACCTGAGCGAGGCGCGAACTCCCGTCCACCAGTTGGCAAGCGAGAGCGTTACCACTGCACCAGCGAGCGTGTGTGTGTGTGTGTGTGTGTGTGTGTGTGTGTGTGTGTGTGTGTGTGTGTGTGTGTGTGTGTGTGTGTGTGTGTGTGTGTGTGTGTGTGTGTGTGTGTGTGTGCCCAAACCCCCCCAGGGTTACAACACAAACCTTCCTCTCCATTTTCCATTCAGAAATCTCTCTCTCTCTTTCTCCCGGATGCGGCCCTTTTGTCAATCATTCTTTCTCTTCCTCCTCCTCCCCCTCCATAATTACCTACCTACCACTTTTCCCTCTCTCCTTCCCTTCCTTCCTTCCTCCCTCCCTCCTCTCCTTCTCTTTAGCTGTATTTTCTCTCCCCTTCCGCCATCCCTCCACCATATTCCTTCCCCTCCCGTCTTCGCTCTTTTTCTGTCCCGTTTCTTTCCTCCCTCCCTCCCCTCTTCATCCTCTCTCCCCCTCCCTTTCTCCAATTCTCCTCCCTTCCTGCTCTTCCGCTAACCTCCCTTCCACCCTGTAACCCCTTCTCTATCCCTCCCTTCCTGTCCTCCCTCCCCCTCTCCCCCCTCCTTCATCTCCCCCCCTTCCCCTCCCTCTCCCTCGTCAATTTTCCATCGCTTACCTCTCTTTGTGTGTTTGTCGGGTCTTAACAAGCAGGACCGGGATGCCTACTTGTCGTTTCCCGGTACACACCAAACAAGACATGGATGGATGGGTGGTGGGAAGGTGGGTGGGTGGGTAAACGGATGGATGGATGAGTGGGAAGGTGTGTGGTTGGGTGGGTGGGTAAATGGATGGATGGATGAGTGGTAAGGTGGGTGGGTAGATGGGAGGATGGATGGATGGATGCGTGGGAAGATGGGTTGATCGACAGATGGATGGATGAGTGGGTAGGTGGGTGGATGGATGGGTGGACGGGTGAGTGTATGGATGGATAGATGGATAGACAGATGGATGGACAGGTGGGTGGAAGGAAGGAAGGAAGGATGAATAGACGCAAGGAAGGAGGGATGAACAGGACCTAACCCAGCCAAGCCCTAACAGACCCCTCTAATTCAACCAGGTAAAACCCCTACGCTAACCTGCCCTCGGAGTCCGTGGGTAAGAACAAGAGGTGAGAAGAACCACAGTGTAATCAGGAGAGGAGAGGACAGGACAGGAGAGGAGAGAAGTGGAAAGGAGGGCAGAGGAGAGAGGAGAGGAGAGGAGAGAAGAGAAGAGAGGAAAGGAGACGAGAGGAGAGGAGAGAATAGAAGAGAGCAAGGTCCATCCACAGAATAAATGATTGGTCTGCACTCACTTCAGGTCAGACCGGTCACAGCCCCTAACAAAATCTGTTTCCCCCTTATCCCTATCTATCCAGCTAGGGGCCGCTTGCTATGGGAAAACTGGGACTTAGAAGAAACCGTGTGTCTGCCTGAATCGCTCTCGTGTGGTTGAAAGGCATTACTAAAATCTAGACGTCCCAGGCTGCGGGGGCTGCTAGAGATCGAGACGTCAGGGGAAAAAAAAAAGGGGGGGGGGGAATGAGGACGACAAAAGCTGGAATTAAGTGGGGATAAACTAAGTGACATACTGGCAGGAGTTAATGAGGGAAGCGGAATTAAGCTACTTTGATTAATATTCTGAGGTGAGGAAAGAAGAGAGGCTGCATTTTACCGCCAAGAAGTTTACGCGCTGCCTTCATCTTTATAATGATTTGCGAGGACTGATGGAATGGCTGTGGCGAAGTTAAGATTGGAGGATGGAGAGTATGTTGAGAATCAGAAGCGTATTTAAGAGAGAGAGGGATAGCAAGACAATGAACCCTTTTATAATAATAATAATAATAATAATAATAATACAACTCTCTCAACCCCTGCACTAAAAACTCCAATTCCACAGTAACATATGTAAAAGCACACCGGTATTTAATCAGAAAAAAGTATGAAAAAGGAAAGGAAAGAAAATATAACTGGCCTAGAACAAGACTGCAGAATAATAACTCTAGATTTTAACAACTCTGAGTGATTGGTGGACGTGATTGCGAGGTGGATCTCTTAACAATTTGGTCATGGGATTTACAGCACGTCTCTGTGGTATTTAAAGTCGAAAATAACATGGGTATTGAAATAGCGAAACTTACGGAGAATATTTGTGCTTTCCCTTCGCTGTATCACAATGTATGACGAAATACACGTTTAAAAATATACCTGCCGACCGTATATATTAATGGTCACACACACACACACACACACACACACACACACACACACACACACACACACACACACACACACTGAAGGAAAAGAATACACACACACACACACACTGAAGGAAAAGAATACACACACACACACACACACACACACACACACACACACACACACACACACACACACACACACACACTGAAGGAAAAGAATACACACACACACACACACACACACACACACACACTGAAGGAAAAGAATACACTAGGAAAAGAATACACACACACACACACACACACACACACACACACACACACACACACACACACACACACTGAAGGAAAAGAATGCATACATATATCAAAAGAAAATGGCTGGGACTGAAAGGAGGTGGAGAAAATATTATAGGAAAGGGAGACGATGCTGAAGGAAGGAAAAGAACGATACGAATGTGAGCGGAGAAAAGGAGGAAGATACACTGAAATGGAAACAGAGTGAGGGAAGGGGTAAAACTCTAAGAGGAACTACAAGAGGAAGAGGGACAGTTACCATCATCACCAACACCACCATCTTTATCATCATCATCATCGTCACCACCACCACCGTCACCCTAATCATCGCCATCATCACCACCACCACCACCCCCACCACCTACAGAGGGGGTGCGGTAGGATCTAGGAACAAGGAAAGAGGAAATACGAATGTGTGAGAACCATCAAACATCCAGTGAAAAGAAAGTAAAAAGAAAAAGAAAAATACACCGGCAGAAAGAGCGACAAAAAAAAGAGAAACGGGAACAGTAAAAAAAATAAAAATAATAAAAAATAAAAGAAGACAGAAAGAAGGAAATGGTCAGTTAGAGAAAGCATGAGAAAGGAGGACGAAGGAAAACGATAAGAATATGAGAGAGAGAGAGAGAGAGAGAGAGAGAGAGAGAGAGAGACTGATGATGAGGAGGAAAAACAAATATTGAGAAGAAAAGTCGAGGGAAAAAGGGAAAACATGGCGTCTGTATAAATCTGCATATACTGAATACACACGAGTTAAATGGGGGGGAGAGAGAGAGAGAGAGAGAGAGAGAGAGAGAGAGAGAGAGAGAGAGAGAGAGAGAGAGAGAGAGAGAGAATTACATGGTACAGTACATTCGACATTTAAGCTGACCAACAAAGAAGTTTTCGAAAACACACACACACACACACACACATGTACGCACACCCCTACACAAACAGACACAAACATAAACAAGCAAACATACAACTGAAAGTTCCCTCAGTCGGGGTTCCTGGAATTGCTCTCTCTCTCTCTCTCTCTCTCTCTCTCTCTCTCTCTCTCTCTCTCGTCCTAACCTAGCTCTACTCAATACTCCCCTCCCAGAGCAATCCCAAGCCCTCTCCTCTCCTCTCTTCTCTTCTCCTCCCCTCCCCTCCCCCCCACTAATCTAGCACTCCCTTTCCCCCCTCCTCTTCTCCCCTCACTCAGTCCTCCCCTTCCCCTGCCCTTACCCAGGTCTCCCCTCTTCTCCCAAAGTACTCCCCAGTCCTCCCCTCTCCTCCCCTTCCCTCTCCTCTCCTCCTCCCCCTCCCTTCCCTTCCCTCCCATGCCTCCTACAGTCCCTCCCCTACCCTCCCAATTCTATTCATCTTGACTCTTCCTCCCCTACCCTTTATTCTCCCTTTGTCTCCCCTCCTGAGCCCTCCCCTTGTCTTCCCCTCTCCTCTCCTCTCTTCCTCATCTCTCCTCTCACTTCCTCCCCTCTCCTCGCATCACCTCCCCTTGCGCCTCACCCCTCCAAACCTTCAACTCCCATCCATTTCTCTCTTTCCCCTCCCTTCCCTAAACCTAATCCTCTTGACCCTTCCTCTCCCCTCCTCCCCACTCCCCATTTAACCCATTGTCCAAGCGGGAATCCCTGGGATGAAGAGAAAAAAGGAAAAAAAGGAAATGACCACAAATGCGTCCGCCGTTAACCAAAATACAACGGCTGAAATTCGCTGCCAAACGATTAATCCAACTCTCTCTCTCTCTCTCTCTCCCCCCACCAACATACCCTAATTCTTCCCCTCTTTTCCACACCCACTTCCTCTTCAACTTCATCCTCTCCCCTCTCCTCTTCCCTCTTCACGCCTCCCCTTCCCTCCTCTCCCCTCTTCTTCCTAATCCTGTTATTCCCAATTCTTCCTCTCTTCCTTCCTCCTTTCCTCCATTTACACTTCCGCTTTTCAATTATTCGCTACCCTTCTCAGGTTCTACTTCCCTGTTCTCTCTCTCTCTCTCTCTCTCTATTCCTGGTCTTCTCCCTTCCATCTTATCACCCTACTCTCTACCATCCTCACCTCTCTCTCTCTCTCTCTCTCTCTCTCTCCTCCAAATGCTCTCAGGCTCTTCTCGCCCCTCCCCTCCATTCCTGCCTTCCCCGTGCCATTCCCATTCCAACTGCCGTAATTCCTGCATTCCCAGCCACGATTCCTACATCCCTTACCGCCTCGCCCGCTGTCTATAAAGGTAAACAACTGGCGATGCGCTTTTGTTTCTTGTGGCAGTATCGGGCGGCAGAGGCGAGATGGCCAGAGCGCGGGAGAGGACGGGAAAATTGCAGAAAGAGGTGGAGAGAGAAGGTTGGGAGGTGAAAGAGGAAGATGCAAGTAAGAGGGGGAGTGGCAGAGTGGAAGAAGGGGAAAACTGAAGGAGAAAGAGGTGGAGAGGGAGGGTTGGGAGGTGAAAGAGACAACAGGTGAAGGAGAGAAAGATGTGAGGGGGAAAAAAATGGACTGGGAGTGACACAGAATTGGAGAGGAGGAGGAGGAGGAGGAGGAAAAAGTGGGGAAAGAAGGCCGGGAAGTGAAAGACAACGCCGAGAGAGAGAGAGAGAGAGAGAGAGAGAGAGAGAGAGAGAGAGTAAATGGGAGGGAAACTATTAAAATATATATAAAGAGAGGAAAGGCGTCCGAAAGGAAGAAGGAAGCAGCTGGAACTGAAGAATACTGGAGGAGGAAGAGGTGGAGAACGAAATGGAGAAGGTGAGAGAGACAACAGGGCGAGAAAGAGAGAAAGATGTAAATGGAAGGAGAAATGGTGGCATGAAAGTGGGAGAGAATGGCAGGGGAATGCTGGGAGGAGGAGAGGGACGGAGAAGGAAGGTGAAAACGATAACAAGGTCGAGAGAGAGAGAGAGAGAGAGAGAGAGAGAGACAGACAGACAGACAGAGAGAGAGAGAGAGAGAGAGAGAGAGAGAGAGAGAGAGAAATGCAAATGGTGAAAATGACAAAGTGAGAGAGGAAAGCAAGTTGAATGAGAGACTGGAACAGACAAAAGCTGAGAGAGAGGTGGGAGTGACTATCGCCCGAGGAAAAGGTCGGAGATGAAAAGGAGAGAAAGCCTGGGAGATTGAGAGACGAGAGATAGGATCAAGAGACTGAATGGAGGAGTGAGGGAATAAGAAGAGGGTGAGGAGGCGAAGAGGAAGGTGTCGGAGGCAAGAGGAAAGAGGAGCAGAAGCACAGAAGTTTACGTTTAGGCTCCGTCGACTCACTTTCACCTGAGCACAATCGCATTAGCAGGTGAATACTGAAGATGTTTCGACCAAGAGTTGATTAAATGAGACGAGCGATGGAGATGTGAGGCCAGAGTGACGGCAGAATGATACTGAAAATAATGAAACGGTTAAAACAATGTCTGAACCCTGCAAAAAAGAAAAACCAAATGGATAAAATTCAAACACAAAAACACATAAGAGAAGAAACGAGCATACGAAAAGCCTCATCAAATAAAAACAAGAGGCAAAGGAAAAACAGGGAAGGAGTAAAGGCCGCCGATGAGAAGGGGCAAAATCTGGTAGGAGGTAAAGAAAATAAAGGAGGAGGGAGGAAAGGCTTAAGGGAAGAAATAAAAGGCGAGTGGGAGGGTCTGAATGTAGGACTGGGGCAAGAAAGAGGTGAGAGAGAGAGAAGAGGGTCGATGGCGGTGGCAACACGGGGAGAAAATAGAATAAAGAGGAAGAGTACGCCACTGAGAGAGAGAGAGAGAGAGAGAGAGAGAGAGAGAGAGAGAGCACCTACTGACATCTTCATCAAACAACAAACACACCCCAGTAAGTCATCCCCTTCAACTGTTATCCAAATCCCTCATCCCTTTCCTCAACCTCTCCAAGCTTTTTCTCTCCTCCCTTCACCCACCCACCCACACACACAAGAGGAACATTGACTATTATTCTCTAATTAACTTCATTATCGATTAACGATAGCGATCTGTCAGGAGGGAAGCTAAATTACCGCGTCCATTGCTTCTTTTCCCGCCTTCACACAATCGACACCGGTAGCGGGGTATAAAGAAAGTGAAAACTAAAAGGAAACGGAACAACAGGCTGTATATCTAAAACAAGAGCACAGCGGTCGTAACTTCCCGCAACACCAACGAACAAAAAAAGAACATTAAAACAGAGGCAGGCAATCACCGCCCTGGGAGGGGGCTCACGTCGTACATCTGGCAGTGGGATGGGGGGGGGGAACGATGTAAACAAACGTTGCCGGGCGCTCGAGCCTCCCAATGGAACTATCGCACAGTATGGCAAAAAAACTCTTATTGGTATCCTGTATTCTCGTTGGCATGGAAGACTTCGTTACGCATCTCCGTTAGCGATTTATTCCGCAAATTACACCACAAGTATGCTTTTACGTGCTATTTATATCACTAATAAGGACAGTGTTTCCATCAATACCAGAAAAAGTACTGAACAGAGAAACAGAATCGCTTAGGAACGTGTTGCGGAAGCTCTTAAGCAAACGAGCCTACGATCCCGGGTTTAATTTGTGTTTATTGGGTGGCGATGGTGTGCTCTCAGGTACGGGGGAACAAAAGCAGGGTTAACGTGCAGTTTAGGTTTAATGTGGGCAGATAAGAGGCGGCAGGCGGTGAGTCCCACAGGTATGATTCTCTCTCAAACGCTACGGTGCACCTCTCTCTCTCTCTCTCTCTGTTGGGAAGATGGTGGTATTGTACATTGGTCAGGACGTCATGCTCGAAACTGGAAGAACACAAGATCGAAGGTGGGGCTGTCAAACTCGTGGATGAAGTTCGTTCCCCACCGTCCCTGTTCATTTAGCGGTACAAATGGCGACCTGGGCCCCTATTCAAAAACGTTCCTAGGAAAGTCCTAAGAACTGCTCTCAGCTGGGACTGTGTCCTGGGAATCGATTCATAAACACTACCTAGGACGTACATGGCAATTCCTACGCAGGAATTTTCCCAAGTCCCAGACTTAGGAAAAGTGCTAACTGCAGCAATATTTTTTTTCGAAAATGCAGTTTTTGGCCAAGATAGAGAGATATATTATTTAGTAAAATACTCTAAGTCATAAAATGATTATAGAAATAATGTAGGTGGATTTCTTGATGAATGTAAGTATCTATTTTCCAGTTACATTTTCTTTTTTCTGTGGACGCTAGGCTATCGTGTATTGTAAACATACAGACGACGCGGGAGCATTCAACCTCGTTTGGCAACATATTCAGTACAGAAATGGAGACAATGGACATAATCTTCAACAGCACAACTAACATTCTTTTAAGTCCACTTTCACCGAGTATCCTAGCATCATGCACTGACCCTGGCCACTTGGCCAAACAGTTAATAATTCTGTATTTGGCATCAAAAACAACTTGTACATTAATGCTATGATACCGCTTTCTGTTCACATATTCTTCTTCAAACTCTTTTGGGGCTATTATTCTCATATGTGTCCCATCAATTGCTCCAACCACCCCGGGGAAGCCAGTAATCTCCATAAATTCGATTTTTTTCCTCTGTAGTTCTTAGGGGTCTGTGGGGAACTTCAAGAATCTACACATTATTTCACGTCTGTAGAACACATTTAATGTCTGTGAGATAACTCTGCTGACTGTAGGCTCTGAGGGTCCCAAATCATCACTGCTGCATAGTTGCATTTTACCTGTGGCCAAATATCTCAACAAAATGATCACTTTCATCTCCGGGGTAAGTGCCTGGTTCCTCTCAGATGGACTTTGCAGGACATCTCTTACCAAGTCAGTAACAAAAATAATTCCTGCACGATCCAAACGGTATCTGCTTATCAGTTCTGCATCACTTAATTCATTCAACACGTCCCTACGTGGGCGAAAAGTTCTCTGCTGACGCCCCGGAGCTTGTTGTTCAGCCATTTTCAGGTCCTAGGAATATTCCTAAGTCGTAAGTCACCTCCCTGGCTACACCTAAAATCTCCGTGTCTTAGGACCAGTCCTAGGACGTGGGAGCGTTTATAAACAAGTCCTGCGACTTGGGATCAGTTCCTACGACTTGCGACTAGTTCCTAGGTCCCAGGACCTTTTATGCATACGGGCCCTGGACGTGTTTGACAAGAAGACTGGGGCAGCGTAAATTTATCTTAATCTTCGTGGAGTCGACAGGCATAATTCTAGCCTTTTCAGAACCCCCTTGGTTTCTTCAATAGGGAGTTTATGTTCATCTAAGAATTATCCATCACTTCCTTCAGCTCAGTTTATGGCCAAGTGTAGTCAGGCCAGAGGTGGATTTGACTAGTAACCACGGAGACTCATTCCTACCTCATAACTAAAGACCCACCCAATTTCATACCACCACAATTTAGTATTCAAGCGGTGACAGATGACCAGTTGTCTCAGGTGAAAATGAACAGACTAAAATCTGGAATTATTTACCCTTCAGCCCGAGGACTTCAGACGATTTTATTCAACTGGGGGAAGACGTAGTGAAGGGGTTGAAGGCTATACTTAACCCCTCCAGTTTGACAAATCTCTCGAACTGAGTAAAATCGTCTGGAGAGAGAGAGAGAGAGAGAGAGAGAGGTCATCGTTCTGAGGGGATGAACACATTTAGCAAGCCATACCAATCGGATACCCTCTTTTTCTATAGTCTGTTTATTTTCAACTGACAATTAAAGATCCGTAGCCTCTTTTAGCTCGGTTAATGGGCAGGTGTAGCCAGTCTGGAGGGGAGAAAATCTGAATAGTAACCAAGGAGACTCGTTCCTACTGCAGAACTCCGGCTCAACAATTTCCCGGAACCACAGCTTAGTATTCAAGTTATGGGCCAGTTCCGTCAAGTGAAAAAAAAATGTAGAGTGATTACATGTTAAAATTTACTCCGAATATTTGCTAACGAAACATGACATTAGTTTGTCTGTCAAAAGTGATAGTACTGGATTTAATTTTACAGTGCAGTTACGAGTTTAAATAGATCAATAGTAGAAATTATGTGTATACCTACTTACTGAAACTACTATGAATATACAACAGTTTCGGCTCGACTTTTACCCTATTCGTATTCTTTATGTGGGTCTACGTTCAAGCAGCTGATAGTACCGTGCACTGTGTTCTTGTCAGGTGTAAATCGCTTCCCTCTTACAAAACTATATATTTTCTGAAGTTTCAGGCATTACAGAATCCTTAACGTGATGCACTCCCATTTTCCGCAAATTAATTTTTTCATTTTGATATCCTATACAAATGTCAACAGTCTATACGTCCTCTTATTAATGGACACTTCAAAATCCTTTAGTCAAAATTTCTGCTCCTTTTTAGGTATTTCGATAGCTGTTACACACCTCAGGTTTAAATTTTCTCTTGTTTTTGTACCTTTTCAAATCGCTCTAACCTTTTACCATCCGGCATTATTTAAACGGTGTGTCAGTGGCGGGCTTTTTTTTACTTATGCATATACGTGTCCAGCCTCCTTGCTTTTCACCAGAGCTCTGTGTTGTAACCTTTAGCCTCACCTTTCAACATTTCGTCAGCCGAGTCCCGGAATAATTAAATATAGTTGAGTCCTCCCTGCCCTTCCTAGAACTGGACTCCACATTTTCTATATTTTCGTTTCACAATTTTTTACTCTTTTTCCCTCCGTTCACTTGTTTTTTATTCCATGGAGAAATAGTTAGATCATCGAAAAAACACTTTCACCTTTTCATTTTCAAGTTTTATACATTTTGGTTACACATTTTCACCCTTCTCTCTCTCTCTCTCTCTCTCTCTCTCTCTCTCTCTCTCTCTCTCTCTCTCTCTCTCTCTCCACATTTTTCGTCATACACAGGAATAGTTAAAGATCTCCAAAGCATAATTTCTCTTCTTAATTATTCCCCGCATAAGAAGGTGTTGTTGCCCATCTACCCCAAGACCCCCCACCCCCACCCACACAAACACCCCTGCCAATAACATCACACATTGCTGGATGAAACAAGTCTAGCATGTATTCAGTAAGGTCGGTGGGTATTAGCGCACAAGTGGTGGTACGTCAAAGCGTGTGGCACGTTTGAAGATTGCTGTGCCTCAGAGAACAGATCATCCTCTACACCCAGTCGTACACATAATAATGAATGATGATGATGATTATGATGATGATGATGATGATGATGATGATGATCATCATCATCATCATCATCATCATCATCATCATCATCATCATCATCATCATCATCATCATCATCCGGACCTCCATTCCTACCGCAGGGCAGGGCGTGGAGTAGCAATGTTCAGACAGACCAAATTTGCCCAATCCAATGGGCCATGCTTCTATTCACTCATCATTCAAGCCCCTGGAATCATGACTCTATCGGATACGCCAAAAACATTCACCACGTTCTGTAGCTTCACATAAACGTTTCCGATAGTCAGGCCGGACGCTGCCAAGTTAAAATGGGGTGCCAAATCCCTGATCATTTATTATTATTATTATTATTATTATCCTGCACTTCTCATGATGATGATGATGATGATGATGATGATGATGATGATAATAATAATAATAATAATAATAATAATAATAATAACGGCAATATTACTATTACTACTCCTACTTCTAATAATCATCATCATCATCATCATCATCTAAAAAAATCTTTCTCTTCAATTCCACATTAACTGTAATTTCATCCTACATTATTATTATCATTATTATTATTATTATTATTATTATTATTATTACAGTATTATTATTATTATTATTTCCATCCTTCTCACTACCCACGCCAGTTCCACCGTCAGGCTTTTCATCTCACGCAAAAATAATTATATACAGAACTTAAAATACTTTCTCCCCTTTAGTTTACACACACACACACACACACACACACACACACACACACACACACACACACACACACACACCGATATAACTCGTCCTTATATTCGTCCTGTCCTTCAATTTTCGCGCACTTACCAGGGCAAGTATACGAAAAAAAATGTCATGGATTTATGTAACTCCGCGTACATTAATTTTTTTTTTTCAATCAGGTTTATTTCCCTATTATCTCCAGACGATTTTTTTTGCCTTACTTCAATTATTTTATTATTGGAACTTCAGGGGACGAATACAGACTTCACCCACCTCTTCCCCGCATGACGTCTCACTCAAAATAAAATCGAAGTGTGGCAGAAAGCAAAGAAAATCGCGTCCTCAGGGTGAAAGGGTTAATTTTATCTCTATTTTCGAGACGGCTGGTAAAGAATTAATGTGTGTGTGTGTGTGTGTGTGTGTGTGTGTGTGTGTTTACCGACTCTTTCCGCTCCGCTAATCAACGTTAATCTTGCCCATCTCTTTCGTCTGATATAAAATTTTAAGTAAAGTGTGAGAGACGAACATACACTCTTCTCTTCCCCATAAACGTTCATTATATACCTCAATTCTATAACTACCACAGAGGAAAGAGTCCCGTCCTCCACTGGAACATATATGAACTGAAATCTACTTATCTAGCTTATCCATCTACCTGTCTGTCTGTCAGCCTATATCTATCTGCCTATATATATATATATATATATATATATATATATATATATATATACTTTTTATTTATGTCTATCTATATCTATCAATCTATCTACCTGTATGTCTAGCAGTCTATATCTATCTATTTACTTCTCTCTGTCTGTCTGTCTGGCTGTCTAGGAAGCTATCTCTACCTACACATCAAACACCTACCATCCTACACTCTCTTCCCTATTAACATTACCTTTCATCTTCAATACCCAATCACCAAGCTATATAATTCCAGTAACTTCTATACTCAATAAACACACACACACACACACACACACACACACACACACACACACACACACAACAGCTTCCCATTACAAAGCGGAGTGGATGATGACGAGTGGCTTGCATTGTACTGTGAGTGGAAGCGACGCCTCTCTCCCAAGGCCTAATTTCATGGCGCGAATTTTGATAATGGGAGGCTTCTTTAGGGTTATTTGCATATCCTAGTGAACGCATTTCGCCCCGGCCATAAAATGCTGTATGGATGTCTGTGTTAGGAGTGTATTAGTGGTGATCTCTATGCATGCGATGGTGGTGGTGGTGGTGGTGGTGGTGGTGGTGGTGGTGATGATGATGATGATGATGATGATGATGATGATGATGATGATGATGATGATGATGATGATAATGGTGTTTTATTTTTTTTTTTTATGTGACCGACTCTGGGCATAGGCTTCACAGCCTGCTTTCAAGGCCCAGTAGTCCTCCTACGTACCGCACACCTCTACATGTCACCACTTCGGCGCTAACAACCACCGTCCATATTGAATACATGCTAGGGCTGTCTCATACAGGATTGGTGTATTGGTATTAGCGGGGGTATTTTTACGACATGTCGGCGGGCCTTCTGGTAGATCAGTGAAGTCTGATTTTGTGAAATTCAAATCCTTAAACTGTTCCCTGCCTCAGCGGGATTTGAACCCGGGTCCGTCAGGACTGCAGGCCAACTCTCTACCGACTGATGATGATGACTATGATGATAATTTCAGTGGGACACGTTAACCCCTTCACTACGATGACTATTTATACTTCATTCTTGGAGATGTGGTGGTCGGGTGGCTAGGGATGTGGTCTGCTGTCCGAAAAGACGAGGGTTCGAATCCAATATAAGAAATCCAAAACTCACCGATATCCCAGCTAACACCATCACAGCAATCCTGAATGAGACAGCCCTGACGAACATTCAATACAGATGGTGGGTATTGGCGCCAAAGTAGTGACATGTGAAGATTTATGGCACGTGGGAATACTGTTGGGGGTTAGAGAACAGCCCGTCTAGTCTATGCCAAGATTCGGACACACAGAATACGAAGGAGAGTGTCATCTAAAAACAGAGTAATTCTTTGGTGGTGGGGTAGAGAGGAGACTTCAATGTACAGGTGGCGTTACACAGAGATACAGACAGGGGAATGAAGAGGCTACAGAGATTGATGGTAAATGAAGATGGGGCTGTACCTGACGCAATTACAACTGAGGCATAAGGATAGGCAGATGATGGTGATTCGTGACAAAGAGTAACATTAAAATGTTTGGAAAGAAGATAAATGTTACATGAATTTCAGGCAAAATAAACACACACACACACACACACACACACACACACACACACACACACACACACAGCAAGGCAAACACACATATGTACACAAATGCATATGCAAACTCAGAGATTACATATAACATATATCTGTACAAAAGCGCAACATAATATTATATAAGCCGGTCCTCACACACACACACACACACACACACACACACACACACACACACACACACACACACACACACACACACACACTCTGACGCATAACATAATATAACACGGCGGGGACACACTCCCAAACAGGCTCTGATTAACTGATACATGCAAGGCTAAACACACACACACACACACACACACACACACCTATACATTATGACGCTGACTGTATTACGAGTGAATATACATCTGCTCTGATACATGTGTGTGTGTGTGAGGGGGGGTAAGTGGGAAGGGGTGAGGCTAATGAATGTTGGGAGGGGAGGGGAGGGGAGAGGTGGAATTTACATGCTGGGGGAGGGAATGGGGATGAATGGGGTATGGAGGGGGGAAACAAGGTGAGAGGAATGGGGGTGAGAGAGTAGGAATAATGAATACTGAGAAGGAATGGGGGGATGAGGGGTGACTTTATATGTAGGGGAGGAAATGGGGAGGAGTGGATGGGGAGAACGAATGAGGTGGTGGGGAGGGGGAGACGCAGGGGGAGTAAGGGAATGGAGGTAGGGGTTAATTAATGCTGAGTGAGGAAGTACTGAATTTATGTAGGAGGAGGGGGGGAAT
>NC_137051.1:41859725-41864725 GCF_032717465.1 Coenobita brevimanus | reverse complement strand
AGGTGAGGCAGGGGTGATACAGCAACAGGAGAGGGGTGAGGCAGGGGTGATACAGCAACAGGAGAGGGGTGAGGCAGGGGTGATACAGCAACAGGAGAGGGTTGAGGCAGGGGTGATACAGCAACAGGAGAGGGTTGAGGCAGGGGTGATATGGCAACAGGAGAGGGTTGAGGCAGGGGTGATACAGCAACAGGAGAGGGGTGAGGCAGGGGTGATACAGCAACAGGAGAGGGGTGAGGCAGGGGTGATACAGCAACAGGAGAGGGTTGAGGCAGGGGTGATACAGCAACAGGAGAGGGTTGAGGCAGGGGTGATACAGCAACAGGAGAGGGGTGAGGCAGGGGTGATATGGCAACAGGAGAGGGTTGAGGCAGGGGTGATACAGCAACAGGAGAGGGTTGAGGCAGGGGTGATACAGCAACAGGAGAGGGTTGAGGCAGGGGTGACATGGCAACAGGAGAGGGGTGAGGCAGGGGTGACATGGCAACAGGAGAAGGGTTAGGCAGGGGTGATATGGCAACAGGAGAGGGTTGAGGGAGGGGTGACATGGCAACAGGAGAGGGTTGAGGCAGGGGTGATGTGGCAACAGGAGAGGGGTGAGGCAGGGGTGATGTGGCAACAGGAGAGGGGTGAGGCAGGGGTGATGTGGCAACAGGAGAGGGGTGAGGCAGGGGTGAGGTAGTACAATAAAGGTAATAGAGACAGTAAAGAGAGACACATGTGCGCCTGTACACCTATGTATCACATGAGACTGACCGCGGCGCACATAAGGATTACGTGTGTGTGTGTGTGTGTGTGTGTGTGTGTGTGTGTGTGTGTGTGTGTGTGTGTGTGTGTGTGTGTGTGTGTGTGTGTGTGGAGAGAGAGAGAGAGAGAGAGAGAGAATATCCGGGACGCTAGGGTAGAACGACCGTGCGTAAGAAATAGGAGAATCGCTTTTATTGTGTCTGTGGGGGAGAGAGGGGAGAAAGAGAGAAAAAGAGAGAGAGAGAGAGAATGAGAAAAGAGAGCAAGGAGTGGGAAAATGGGAAAGAGGAGAAGAGAGGGGGGAGTGGAAAGGAAGTAGGAATGAGAGAGGAAGAAAATGGAAGGGGGAAGAAGGGAAGGGAATGGGGAGAGGAAGGAAAGCAGCGGCGTAGGGGAGAGCAAGGGCGTGAGGGGAGGCATCGGGGAGGAAGGAAGGAGGGGAAAGGGAAGGAAAGGAAGGAATATAGGGGGTAACACAGTACACAGTTATAGACCTACTGTTATGCGTTGTTTTCTCAGTACTGTGAATAGTGAAGAGTTACTCGCACATATTAACACTGTGATTAATATAAATGTGCAATAATTTCGGTCCAAGTTGATCCCCTTGAGGTACGAGGGTCCAAGTCGGGCGAAAACTGTTGTACCCCTTTGATAAATTCATTAGGCAATGGTACAGTATTAATAAAGGAAAATAAAGCAAGAAGGTCCCCCCCCCCAAGCCAAACCCTCATAATACAGGGTGAATGGAATCAGTAGTTTTTATTATTCTAACCTATGAGAGAGAGAGAGAGAGAGAGAGGGAATCCAGAAGTTACAAGACAGCAAGCAACATCACTGGTCACTGCACCTTTTCCCTTCGTCCTCCACTCTATTTCCAAACCATCGCTTCCTATCTCCTTACAACAATTATATATTTTTTTGGTTTGAAGCCATTCGTTTGAGTTCTGTCCTTACTATTATCCTCTTTATTTAATCCTTTCTTCCACTCAAAAAATCCAATCAACTAATCTCTCACTCTACGCCTTTCTAGCAAGTGCATATATAGTTTACATATCTTTTTCGTGTTTTTATAAGGAAAGTTCCGTATGTTATTTATACTATTTCTCGCTGCGTCTTTCCAACCAATTTTACATCCACTTTATGGTCCGGACACCAAAATTGCACTGCATAATCTAAGTGTGGCCTCACTAAACCAGACAGAGCTGTGTTATTATTTTGGATAGAATGTTCCAACTGAGAACAGGAGAAGAGGAAATGAGAGGAGCAGGGGTAGGAAAGAAAAAGGATGGTCGGGAGTAGAGCGGAAGGAGGGAGGAGGAAGGACGGTAAAGGAAGGAGAGAGAATGGAAGAATAAAAAGGAAGGAGGGAGGAAGGAGACGAGAGGAAGAGGAAGAAAAGGCAGAAAACAGTAAGAAAGCAAGAAAGAAAAGAGAAGGGAAAAGAAAGGAGGCAAGGTAAAGAGGAAGGAGGGAAGAGGAAGAAAAAGAGGAAGCAGAGAGAAAGAGTGACCACAAAAAGAGAGAGAAAAATGGAAAACAATGGAGGAAGGAAAAAGAAAATGAAGGTGGGATGAAAGAGGGAGGTAAAAATACGGAGGGACGAAGGTGGGAGAGAGAAAAAAGAGGAGATGGAGGGAAGGAGAAATAAAGAGGAAGGAGAGAGGAGGTGGGCAGTGTAATCCTCTTGGTCCGTGAGTTGTGGTTCTGTCTGCCCGGCCTCAGCTTCCTCTTCCTCTTCTTTTCTTTTACGCTTCCTCCTCCTCTCCTTCTTCGCCTCCTGTTCTCCCTCTTCCTCTTCTTCCTCCTCTTGGTGCGTGGACTGTGATTGTGTTCGCCCCACCTCAGCTTACTCTTCCTCTTCCTCTTCTTTTCATCCTTTTCTTCCTCTTGATGTGTGAGTTGTGGTTGTACTTCGCAACTTGTTCCACCTCTTCCTCTTGGTGTGTGAGTTTCCTGTGCCCGCATACAACAGTCGCTCTTCCTCCTCTTCCTCTCTTCGTCTTCTCCTCCCCTCTCTCTTTCCTTCCTCCTCATCATCTTCTCCTCTCCTTCCTCTTTCCTTCCTCCTCCTCCTCTTCTCTTCTTCGTCTCCTCTCCTCCCTCTTTCCCTCCTCCTCTTCTTCCTCTTAGTTGTAATTCTGCACTCCTTCCTCTACAACATCTTATTTCTCCTTTTCCTTGCTTCCTCTCGTTCTCTTCCTCTTCCTCTCATTTTCCTCTCTTTCTCTTTTTGTGTGAGATGTGTGAGTCCAGTCCTTAGTTATCTTCCTCCTCTTCTTCTTCTTCTCCACTCTTCCTCCTCCTCCTCCTCCTCTTACCCTTCTTCTCTACTCTTCTCCTCCTCCTCTTCTCTGTCCCTCCTCCTCCTCTTCACTCTCTTCTCTCTTCCTTGTTTCCTCTTCTTCCTCTCTCTTCTTATTACTGTCTCTCTCCTCTGTATTTCTCGTTACCCTTTCCAGCATTTGCCCGGTTCCTTCTCATCTCTCTCTCTCTCTCTCTCTCTCTCTCTCTCTCTCTCTCTCTCTCTCTCTCTCTCTCTCCCTCCAATCTACGTTTTTGCCCAGCTCAAAAGGCAGGAAGGAAAATACTACGTTTTTGTCTCTCTTGGTCTCTCCTTAAACACACACACACACACACACACACACACACACACACACACACCACAGACCTAACGCATCTTCATAAAGCCCATCCTTACCAGTGATTCTTCATTATTTTGACCCCAAGATAAAAAATGTCAGCAGAATTAAATAAAGACACTGATGGATATAATTTACTAACTCCTTTACTACCTGAATTCTGTCCAAGCATAGTAAAGATTTAGAGGCGATAACTAGAACATTTTAGCATTAACTTGCCCGAGATTTTCGTCCTTATGTGGCTTATTTCACGCGGAAGGATAATACTACGGCTCTGCATCCCTTCCATGGCACTTCTTCGTGACTAGCAGCGTATTCTGGTGTTACAGCGCCGTGTTCAAGGTGGAGGGATGGCAATTTTAGGCCAGGTTAGAGTGAAAAGAGTATAGAATGAAGTGAAATTGGAGGAGACAATACAGAGGTGCATGTAGAAATATTATAATTTTTTTTTTTTAATTTGTTACTGATACATGATTTTAGACGATTTGGGAAGGACTCTGTCTGTCTGTCTCTCTCTCTCTCTCTCTCTCTCTCTCTCTCTCTCTCTCTCTCTCTCTCTCTCTCAGTACGATGGCGATCTTTCGACATATTGTAAACAGGTTAAGAAAGTGAAGGTAAATAATGATAGAGAGAGAGAGAGAGAGAGAGAGAGAGAGAGAGAGAGAGAACTCCCCCTCACTCGTCAATCCCCACCTAAGACGATTTCAATCCCCCCCCTTACGGCAGCTGCTATGCCTCTTATGCAGCTGTCAATCACACTTGCTCTCTCTCTCTCTCTCTCTCTCTCTCCCAGTTCTTCGCTATCTATTTTTTTTATTATTTAATTATGATTCTTTTTCCTCCTTCCATTAGTGATTAATTTCCTTTTTCCTTCCTTCACCATTATTTTCTTTTCTCTCTCTCTCTCTCTCTCTCTCTCTCTCATCTGCTTTGTCTCGTCCCCCCCTCTTATCTCCTTTATTTTCTCTTTTCCTATCTATTTGCTCTTATACCTCTCTCTCTCTCTCTCTCTCTCTCTCTCTCTCTTCATTACCTACCTTTCCTCTCCCTCCCACTCTACTTACCCCTTCCTTCCTTCCACTTCAACTCTCTCTAACTTACTTCCGGCAGAGAAACTTCCATCAAAACTCTCTCTCTCTCTCTCTAATGAAATACAGAATTATATGATACGGGAGAAGAGATAAGTGAGAGAAATGGAGATAGAGAAAATATAAAATAAAATAAGAGAGAGAGAGAGAGAGAGAGAGAGAGAGAGAGAGAGAGAGAGAGAGAGAGGGAGGAACGGATTAAGGGAGGGAATGGAAGAGGATGAGACGGAAGGGAGAAAAGAGGGGATGAGGGAGGGAGAGATAAGGGGGAGGGAGAGATACGAGGGATGAGGGAGGAAGAGATAAGAGGAGGAAGGGAGAGATAAGAGGAGGAAGGGAGAGATAAAGAGGGAGAGAAAATCAATTAAAAGTTACGGTTTTCGTGGGACACACGTGAACCAGGCAGACAGACAGACAGACAGATGGATATATATATACTGTATAGATAGATAGATAGATAGATAGACAGATAGATAGATAGTTAGATAGACAGATATATGTATGTAGAGAGAGAGAGAGAGGGGGG
>NC_137051.1:41797225-41854725 GCF_032717465.1 Coenobita brevimanus | reverse complement strand
CTCTGCTAAGCCACAGGATAAGGCCAAAGCGACGCGCGGCAGGAGACGGGGGAGAGGGAGGAGAGGGGGGAGGGGGAGGAGAGGGGGGAGGGGGGAAGAGAGGGGGGAAGAGAGGGGGGAGGGAGAGGGAGGAAATGGAGGGAATTAAGGCTTTCTCTTTTTTATGAAGGGAGAGAGAGAGGGGGGGAGACGAGTGGTGGGCCAGGATTTATATTTTCTGCTTTGAGAGAGAGAGAGAGAGAGAGAGAGGGGGGGCGCCTCAAAAAACAAAACAACACCCCTTTCTCTCCAACGACACAAAATCTACACCCAAACGATAAACACACACACACACACACACACACACACACACACACACACACACACACACACACACACACACACTGAGGAAGATTTTTGAGTTGGGGGGAATCAAGCCCCCATTAACCCCTTCCCTACGAGAGGCCTTTTGAAAGTTATATATTAAAATTGTAATGGTAGGATTGAAAAATAAATTGTCTTGGGATAAAATGGATGAAAGGAAAGGAAAAAAAACATACTATTCTCTCTCTCTCTCTCTCTCACTAGACATATGACACTCATTATTTCTCTCCCTTCCCTCCTCTCTCTCTCTCTCTCTCTTTTTCTCTCCTTACCTACCAGCTATCTTTCTTGCCAAGTATCACTCTCTCTCTCTCTCTAATACAAGGGCTGTGAGTGTGTGTTCTCCCATGGGACTGGTAGTTGTGGTAGAATTTATAGTGGTCGCTGCCCCTAGTTGCTTTGGAAGTTATAATTGTGGTGGGAGATGTGGTGGTAGTGGTGGTAATAGTAGTAGTAGTAGTAGCAGTAGTAGCAGTAGTGGAAATTCTGGTAGTAGTGGTGGATAGGGCATTAGTGGTAGTTGTGGTATAATAATTGTGGTAGGTGTGGTAATAGGGACAGTAGTAGCGGTGGATATGTGTGGTGAAAGTGGTAGGGGTAACTGAGGTAAATAAAGAAGAGATACTTGACTAAACATCTTGCTTCTGCCTGCCACTCACTGCCTACGTATGGTGGTGATGGTGGTGGCGGTGGTGGTGGTGGTGGTAATGTAGTAGTAGTAGTAGTAGTAGTAGTTGTGGTGATAGTGACTGTAGTTGTAAGTATGGTGTTCTAACCGTGGCTAAGGATAAATTTACTAAACAAGAAGAAGAAGAGGAGGAGGAGGAGGAGGAAAAGAAGAAAGAAAGAAAGGAAAACGAAAAAAGAAAGAATGAGAACTAAAAAGAATATTAGAGGAAGAAGAAAGAAAAAAAAATACTGAGAAAGAAAACGAATATAAGAAGAAAAAGATGATGATGATGATGAGTATGGTGTGGTGTGGTGTGGCACGGTCCTGTGTGGTGGGGTGTGGAAGGGGGTGGGGCGGTAAAAAGACTTCTCAAGAATCGTGTGGTGCGTCTTAAACCACCACAATTACCACACTTTAGAATGCCCACAAATAAAACTTCCTTCCTTCATTTTTTTTGTGCTTACTTCTAAAATGAACCGCGCTGGGGGGGGGGGGGGAATCCAGTCCTGATCCGGAATTGCAGTAGGCGAGTTTCAATTCTCTCTCTCTCTCTCTCTCTCTCTCTCTCTCTCTCTCTCTCTCAAACCATCCCCTCCTATAAGTTCATTTCTTGACACCTGGGCCAATACTTTCGACAGGTAATAAGCTCCCTAACTCCTCTTTCTAAGTGATTTATTTTGCATGTTACACCTTAGCGTCCTCTTTCGTGTTACCTAGGTCATTCTAATATCGCCATAATCTGCATAAATAAAGTACAAAAACAGAGTAACGCTGCAGTCAAAAATAAATCGGTAAGGAACAGGTGTTTGTGAGCTTCCAAATTACACGTGAATATCGCCCATGAACACACACTGGAGGTCACAGGCAGGGGGAAAGACATATATTTTTTTTTTAGCTGACAATTTGCGTGCCTGAAAGACTTTAAAAAAACGGCTAAGTCTTATATTACACAAGTGAATGGACAGAAGAGGTGAGAATGTGTAGCCAGACAGGTGTTGCGTGCCCGCCTTTATGGGGATTAGCAGTGTGTCAAGAATAACGTCGTGTCATAGGAAAAAAAATGAAACTGAGGTTGACAGAGAGAGAGAGAGAGAGAGAGAGAGAGAGAGAGAGAGAGAGAGAGGACTAAACCCTTCTGATTGAACCCCCCCTCCCCTCTAATCCAACACGCTACAGGTAAGGTAAGTAATGTGCTCTCTGAGAATGAACACACACACACACACACACACACACACACACACACACACACACACACACACACACACACACACACACACACACACACTGGACAGGCTCATAGTCTTGGAAGCTCCCTAACACCTCTTCCTTACCGATTAATTTTTGGATATGGCTGGCTAATAGAGTTTTGCACATTAATTACTCCGAGTATGATGATATTAAAATGATATAAGTAAGAGAGAAGAGGACGGCATGGTGTAACAGACAAAGTAAATCGCTTAGGAAAAGGTGTTGGGGATCTTAACCACGAGAAGACGGGTCGAGGACTGTGCCAAGGAAAGTCAAGAGATCTGCCTTATTCTTTTTCTTTATTTATCCATTTTCTTTTCCTTCTCTTACGCATTAAAACAAACGATGCTATCTTTGTCTTACTCTAAGCTAACAAGACGGACCAAAGATGAAGTGTGCCATAGACTGCTTACGGGAGATATGTGTTGAATGTTGTGATGGAGATGGTGGGAATGCAGTGGAAAAGTGGAGGGTGGAAGTGGCAGCTTAAGTGGAGAGGCGTGGAGTGTACAGCCGAGGTCACTGATGAGAGGTGGTGAAAATAAGTGGACGATATTTGGAGGCGTGGAAACAGTCGAATGATATCTGGACAGGACTAAATGAGAGAAAATCAAAGCAAGAAATGTGCAAGTTGACCAATGAATAATTAAATAGATGGACAGATAGACAGCAAGAAAGGTGCAAGGTGACCAATGAATAGATAAACAGAAGGATAGATAGAAAGAAAGGTGCAAGCTGACCAGTAAGTAAATAGATATATAAATACACAAATAAGGTGTCAACAAGGAAGCAACAGTTCTTACACCAGGAAGGAGACAGTCAGGAAAAAAAAAATATTGAGAACAGTGTGTGCAAAAAATAAATATTCTGGTGACATCCAAACCCCTTTTAAACCCACGACGAATCCATTTCACCTCCACACGATTTTTTTTTTTTTTTTTTTTTGGCTCAGGTGTGGCTTTTTCGAAATAAGGGAGGATTTTTTTACTTCAGGTGAGATTTTTGGAATTAAATTTAGACAATTTTTAATTACGTCTTCTACAATAAAAAAAAATCTGTAGGTAGGTAGAATGAGCCAAGAGAATGCGTCACCTCATTCAAAAGCTAAATAAATAACCAAAGGAAATGCGTCACGTAATGAATAACCCAACAAAACGCGTCACCTGATGAATAACCCAAAAAACGCGTCACATAATGCAAAGTGAACATCTGGCATGAAATATTAAAACACGGATGAAGGGACAGGTTATACAATGCAAAATATCATACACGTTTATACACTGTTTTATAAAGCAACAGTATCTTCGTCATTCACTGTATATTTCCGACTCATTTACCCTGAGATAAGTGCATCATTTATCTCCATTATCTCCTTCATGCCACTGATATCTCGCTTATCGTTGCCTTGCTATCTCCAGACGATTTTATTCAGTGTAGGAGACAACTTAAACGCAGGGGAGGGGGTTGTGTATGCCTCTCACAAATCCCTTTCACCAAAGAAAGCGACAATAAAAATATGAATAATAAAAAGGAAAAGTGTCCCCAATACGCATCAATTCGTCTGGATGTGGCAAAAATTAACAGACTAAATCACCTAAGAAAAGGTGTAACGCACTGTTATACATACAATTCTGGGGGGTACGGGAAGAGAACACGACATACCTGCAAAGGTAAAATAAAAGTGATATTTGGAGGAAAATTATGCTAACAATACTTACAAAGAACAAATTTGGAATGATAACAATAATAATTTTAATAATAATAATAATAATAATAATAATAACAACAACAACAACAATGTGATGAGATGGAGGAAAAAAGGCAATAACAACAGGAACAATTAATAAATAATAATAATAATAATAATAATAATAATAATAATAATAATGGAGTGGCCCAGATATCTGTACGCAGCTTCCATACAAAAAGCTTAGAACTGAATGCAACCGTGCAATTATTACATATCTCACCTTGCAAATTCTTACCTGACAAATTACATAAATGTCTACACAGTGTATGAGCGTGACTTTGATTTCTCTCTCTCTCTCTCTCTCTCTCTCTCACTCTCACACACACACACACACACACACACACACACACACACGCACGCACACGCACGCACGCACGCACGCGCGCGCGTTCCGTAATAATGCAGCCAATCGCTTAGAAGTTTCGTGACAGACAGGCTGACAGATTACAAAAAGCCTGAACCTAACTACTACTCCCACAAAGCCTGAGAGAGAGAGAGAGAGAGAGAGAGAGAGAGAGAGAGACTTCAACCATGACTGGGCACGGAAGAGAGGAGAGGGAAGAAGGAAGGGAGAAGAAAGAAGGGATTGATACGGAGAAGGGAGAGGAAGGGAGAGAGGAAGGAAGGGAAGTAGGAGGGAGAGAGGGAGAGAGAAAAGGGAGGAAAACTGAGGGAGAAGGTGGGAGAGGGAACTGAGGGAAGGAAGGAAGGGAGGGAGGGAGAAGGAAGAAGGAGAATTGAGTGGGAAGGGAGAAAGAAAGGAAGAAGAGGATGAAGGGAGGGAAAAGCGAGGAAGAGAAGGAAAAGAATGAGGGAGGGAAAAAGAAAAGAAAGTAAAAGGGATACAAATGAAGAGAGGAGAGAGGCGATGAAGAAGGAATGAAGGATGAAGGAAAATTGGGAAGAGGAGGTGGAGGAGAGAAATAAGACGGAAGGAAAAAGGGAGGAATGGAGAGAAAGTAGGAAAGGGAGACAAAATATGAGAAAAGGGAGTTGGGGAACCAGAGAGAGAGAGAGAGAGAGAGATCACAATAAACATGGGGACCGAAGCCAGGGCCAATAACCAAAGTATCGATAAAAGGGGAAAAGCAAATAACGAGAAAAATAACAAATAACAATGATGATAATAATAATAATAATAATAATAATAATAATAAATTAATAATAATAACAATAACAATAAATGACAAAGTATCATTCAGTTATCTAATCACAGACGCTAGCGTTAACTAAGCCTCTGACAGCAACATAATACATCTACAGGTAAAAGACAACAGATTATCCGCCTTATCGTATAATGACCTATAATGGGCAAAAAGGCAACACACCAAACATTTATCACGAAAACAAGAGCAAAACATAAGCACAACAAACCCCTTTTGGTCATTTTTCCAACGCCTCTCCAAATTTCTCCGTAATTTTCAGAGGCGATGTCCCCCAAAAGTTCCCGGCGCTGAAGAAATACTATAAGTTACAGTTACGGATGTCGTGCGTCATTTGTCTCCACAATGGCCGACGTGCCGCGCTGCCAGACGTACGATGTTGAAGGGAAACTGGCTCTCCTCAGGCCCTCCCCGGCTGGCGATATTAGCCCTGTAAATCACCGTATATATCCACTCTATTCATAAAACCGAACTTGGAGCCTTAATTCCGACAGCGGAGATTTTAATATCCAAAAGGCCCGGAGGGAAAGGAGGAAAAAAGGGAAATGTTGAAAAAGGGCCATAAATTTCGGCGGTACCCTAAGGTGGCAATACTTCCCTCCCGCCTGGCAGTCAGACAATGGGGCCAACTCTCCCGCCACCGCTACTTTTATAGGCTCTCCGGGATTTCCCTTTTCTTTAACGAGTTGCCGCCTTGGGGAATTTTCCTCCTGTATGTTCCAAAACGAATTCCTAAATTCACGCTAAACGGAATACACGACAGCGGCGAAACATGACCATTACACCAAGCGCTATCAGCAGTTACGACTTCCCTACCGCGTTTTTTATTTCATACGACATACACACTGTGCCTAAAAAAAATAATTGTGTCGCTAAGATAACGTTCCTATTAAGCAGTTTAACTCTCATGTGCGGGAGAACTTTAGTATCCTATTCTAGCTGCCATTTTATTTTTTCCTAACGAAGCGGGTATATCCTGAGTGTTAATATATATCTTTAAAGAATAACTGAATTGCTAAGATAACGTTACCAATGCGCAGTTTCATGAAGTCACAGGGTAAATAAAAACAAATTCCAATCACGTATTCTGTGTCGAAATTTCCAGGAGGGAGTGTGTTTAGAGCAGCCATGAAAAGAGGGTCAGTGATCATAAATTCTAATGGGTAATAATACTCAGGAGACTCAGGAGGTCCCAAGCCCAACTTCCGCCAAGTTTCATTAAAGTTTGGACAAGAAGATGCGGGGGCAGTCAAAAATGGTCCTCGTGTTTTAAAAAAGCGATCGTAATGAGGGTAATGAAGACGAACATGATCCACACGCAGTTTTCGGACCGTACTTTCAAAAAAAAAAAAAAAAAAAAAAAAAAAAAAAATCCTAAATGTATAAAGTGAGGAAAAATCTCGCCCAAGACTTCTAAAAGAGAGCCAAGTAAAATAGCAATAGACCGTCTCAATCTTGGGACAACTTTACAAATGAATTTCATCTGTGGTCAAAGGATTTAACCCGAGTAAAGGAACTTTTCCTTTGTGTCCTATTCCAAGTAACGCCAGACGAATTTACCCAGCAGAGGGAGTCATACGAGTCTGCTTGTTAATCAGTGCAAAAGCAGTGAAAACAAAAAGGCGGGGTAATGAATAACAGGGTTCAAAATGGCGGCTATGACGTCACTATGTAAACACACACGGGTGAATGGTACGGGGGAACAATGTCGGCCTTTCTTCCTTCAACACTCACTCTCCTCTCTCTCACTTTTTCACCGTTTTCACACATTCTGACTCACATTACAGCTGTTTATTTTATTTATAAGACTGCAAATATCACTTTTCTACTTATATATTTGATTTTCTCGTAATACACCCTTAAAGAAATTTGTGAACTGTTTTTAATTTGTACAGTTTTGATATTCTAACATTAAGGTATATTCTATTTGTCTATATCCTTCCAAGTTATCTATATACCTCCCACCTCTCTCTCTCTCTCTCTCTCTCTCTCTCTCGATCCCTCAGTTTGTACATTCATCTACTCCCCTGCCTCACCCCCCATTATCACCCTCTCTCCCCTCTCTCTAATGATGCTCTCTCTCCATTACCCCTCCTCTCTCTCTCTCTCTCTCTCTCTCTCTCTCTCTCTCTGTAACCATTATGTATCTACCATATTTTTAACCTTCCCTTCAACTATTTTCTATTCCACCATCTCATTATTATTATTATTATTTCTCTCTCTCTCTCTCTCTCTCTCTCTCTCTCCTGTCATCTGGTTTTCCCCTCACACGGGGATCAATTAATTCTCTCAGATCCCCGTTCCTCCCAGTTTCTCTCTCTCTCTCTCTCTCTCTCTCTGAGCTCCCCCCCTTCAGTCAACGGTATAGCTTTTTTCCACAAAGGATGCGTTATAAGGTAGACACACACACACAAACACACACACACACACACACACACACACACACACACATTAGCCTCATTGCACTCTGTTGCATATTAGATAATAAAACCTTACACATGCCCCCCCCTCTCTCTCTCTCTCTCTCTCAAGCCAACTCCTCTTCCCTCTCCCTCACCCTCACCCCTTTCTTTACCCACTCCAAACTCTCCACCTCGCTCCCTCTCTCTACCGACTCATTCCCTTCCTCTCCCTTTTCCTTCCTTCTCTTTTCCACTCTCCTCTTTTTCATGCCTCTCCCTCTCCAGATCCTCACTCTCTCTCTCTCTCTCTCTCTCTCTCTCTCTCTCTCTCTCCACCCATTTTTCCCTCCTCTCCTTTCCCTATTTCCCTCTCCCTACCCTTTTCCCACTATTCATCTCTCTACCTCCCTCCTTTCTCCATCGCCTTCTCTCTCTCTCTCTCTCTCTCTCTCTCTCTCTCTCTCTCTCTCTCTCTCTCTCTCTCTCTCTCTCTCTCTCTCTCAGCTGGTGCCTCGCTACCACACTTCACATTTTCCTGATTATTAGACTGAAGTGTGAGAGTTGCCTGCCGCACCACACCTGCCTCACCGCACCACACCACACCACACCTGCCTCACCACACCACACCACACCTGGCTCACCACACCACACCTGCCTCACCACACCACACCACACCTGCCTCACCACACCACACCACACCTGCCTCACCGCACCACACCACACCACACCTGCCTCACCACACCACACCACACCTGCCTCACCACACCACACCACACCTGCCTCACCACACCTACCTCACCACACCACACCACACCTGCCTCACACACCTACCTCACCACACCACACCATACCTCCCTCACCACACCACACCTGCCTCAGCACACACCACCACACAATCACAACTACATACACCACACCACCACACCCACTATACTACACCCACTCTACACCACCACACCTGCCTCTGTACCACACTACACCACACAACAGCATACAATACCACCACCACGTCTTACCCTACCAAACATACACCACACCCTACCATACGTACACAAACAACCACACTACCATACTTTCACCATGACACTACTACTAAGCTACTACATATCACAGTTACTACCACACAACTATAGCTACCACACAACCATACCACCGCTTTCACCACACCACCACTGGTACCACACTGCCTACCACTCACACTCAAGCATCACTGTACCAAACGCTCTGACGCAGCTCACCATCGTCATCATCATCATTACCATCATCATTATTATTATTACCATCATCATCATCGTCATTATAATCATCACCATCATCGTCGTCGTCGTCCTCTCCTCCTCCTACTCATCACCATCATCATCATCACCATCACTACCACCATTATCATCGTCATTATAATCATCACCATCATCGTCGTCGTCGTCCTCTCCTCCCCCTACTCATCACCATCATCATAATCACCACATCATCATCATCATCCACTACCCCACGCACAATCCTGTTACTACCCCCCCCCACACACACACACACCACATCACCACCACAGCCAGCCTCCCCCCCCACCACCACCACTACCACCCACACCAAAATTAACACCACAATCACCATCGCCACTACCACAATCGTCAAAATAACCAAAACAACCACAACCACAATCACCGCATTAACCACACCACAAACATTCCCATCATTAGTCATCTGATACCACCACCACCACCACCACCACTAACACTACCACTACCATCACCATCACCACCACTACTACCACTACCACCACCACCACCACCATTACCACAATCATTATAGCTACACCGTGTCCATCTATTGCTACCACCACACAACCACCTCTACCGCAATTCCTTCCACCACAATCACACATCACTACCATCATCACACAGGCTGATGGTAACCACAAACACTGTATAGCCACCATCCTCACCACCACACACCACACAATGCACCACAACCACACCACACTATTACTTCACCACGCACCACACTTCACCATGCCACACTTCACCACACACCACACCACCACAAGCACCACACTCATTTAACTCGCTCACTTGAATCCGAATAATCCTCTTTACCTGGCTTCCTCACCCACCTCTCTCTCTCTCTCTCTCTCTCTCTCTCTCTCTCTCTCTCTCTCTCTCTCATAAACACTTCCTTCTCAGTCTCCCCTTCTGCATTCATTATTTCTCTTCACACTCAGTTACCCACCTCTCTCTCTCTCTCTCTCTCTCTCTCTCTCTCTCTCTCTCTCTCTCTCTCTCTCTCTCTCTCTCTCTCTCTCTCTCTCATTTCCCTGTCAATTTACCCGTCAACTCTCCCCCTCGCCCTCACTCTTAATCTCCCCAGGTGAGGGAGGGAGGGAGGGAATGGGGAGGGAGAGAAAAAGGGAAGGAGGGAGGAGGGAGAGGAAAGGTAGGGCAGGTAAGTATTGATGAATGGCGGAAGAGAGGGAGGGAGGGAGGAAGGTAGGGAAGGAGGGAGGAAGAGAAGGAGGGAGGGACGGGAGGGAACGGAAGGGTAGGAAAGAGATCCGAAAGCAACGGGAAGGAGGAGGAAAAAGGAAAGAGGAAAACAGGAAGGAAAAGAGTCTGGAAGGAAGGAGAAGAAGGAAGTAAAAAGTAAAGGAAAATTGAAGAAAGACAACGAGAAAACAGGAAGAAAGGAAAGTAAGAAAGGAGGAAGGAAAACAAGCAGGAAATAATGTGTGAGAGGAAATTTAAAAGGAAATGAAAGAAAATGGAAGAAGACAAGACGAAAACGGAAGAGGAAATATCAAAGACTAAGAAGGAGAGAGGAAAAGCATAAGAGGAAATTGTTTAAGATAGTAAGAAGGAAACACCGTGAGAGAGAGAGAGAGAGAGAGAGAGAGAGAGAGAGAGAGAGGAACAAGGAAGAAGGTTGAAAATGGAGGGGAAGGAAGGGAGAAGAGGGAGAGAAGAGAAAAATGGGAGAGGGAAGGAGGGAGAAGGAAACAGAGAGGAGGGAGAGGAGGAAAAATATGAGGACGAAGAGGAGGGAACTGAGGGGAAGGAAGGGAGTGGAGGGAGAGAAGAAAAAAAGGGAGAGAGGGAAGGAGGGAGGAAGAAATGAAGGAGAGGGAGAGAAGCCAAAGGAAGAGAAGGAAGGAGGGAGGGAGGGGGAGAGAGAGAGAGAGAGAGAGAGAGAGAGAAGAGAGGGGAAGGGAGAGACGGAGGGAGGGTAAAGTAGAGGAAAGCTTAATATTGGTAGAGGGAGGGAGAGGAAGAGGGAGAGTGACAGGTTGATGAAGGGAAGGAAGAGGGGAGGGAGGGACGCAGGGAGAGGAGGAAAGCAGAAGGAAGGAAGAGGGGGAGGAGGAAAGAGGAGGAAGGAAAGGAAGGGAGGGAGGAGGAAAGAGGAGGAAGGAAAGGAAGGGAGAGGAGGAAGGCAGGAGGAAGGAAGGAAGGGAGAGGAGGAACGTAGGAGGAAGGAAAGGAGGGGAAGGAAGAGGGGATGAGGAAGGAAAGAGGAGAGGAAAAAGAAAGGAAGAGGAAGGGAGCAAAAGGAGGAAAGCAGGAGGAAGGATGGGAAGGAGAGGAAGAAGACAGCAGAAAGAAGGAAAAAAGAAGGACAGAGGAGGAAGGAGAGATGAGGGAGGAGGAAAGAAGGAGGAAGGAGAGAAGGGGGGAGCAGGAAAAAGGAGGAAACACGAGGAAAAAGAAGAGCGTAAGATGCAAAGATGAGAGGTGGAGTGTGAGGAGGAGTAAAACAAAAAAAGAAAAAAGAAAGAAAAAGAAAAGGAACATATGAGGACGAGGGACAGATAGAAAGATTAACAGACAGGTAGACAGACAGACACAGAAGACAGACAGATAGACAGACAGCTAAGTAGACGGCTATGGGCAGGCAAGCGTATATTCATAAAGATACACACAGACGGACGCAAAGTGTTTGAAATAAGTAAAGAAAATATCCAATAAAGAGAGCAAGACAAGAGGTAGGTTAAGACGGTGGGAGGGAGGGAGGGAGAGGTCAAGACGGGAGGGGAGGGAGGGAGAGAATGGAGGGAGTGAGGCGTGAAAGTGGAGGAGTAAGAGATGACGAACAGAGGAAATTATTCTCCTGACACACTCTCTCTCTCTCTCTCTCTCTCTCTCTCTCTCTCGCTTATTTATCTATCTGTCATACTTACCTATTTCCTTATCAGTCTTCCTATCTATCGCCGAATCTATCTAAATATCAATCTGCCTCTCCACTTCTCTATCTATCGACCTGTCTCCCTATATCTATCTATATATCTATCTCTGTATCTATCCATCTATATATCCTTCTATCTGAACATCTATCTATGAATGGATGAATGTATGCTTATATCTATCTATTTATCTATCTATCCGTGGAGTTATACATAATTATATATAAATGTGTATACGTGTACACATCTAAAGTATCTATCTATCTATCTATCTATCCCACCTAGACCTTGACCTCTCCTCCTTTACTGACCTAACAAAAGAGAGTCAGAGATTTAGTCAATGCTTATTTTATCTTTAGTCATATTTATTCATATCTTTAGTAAGGACGAGTGTAAAGGTGAGTGAGAGAGTGAGAGAGAGAGAGAGAGAGAGAGAGAGAGAGAGAGAGAGGAGGCAGGAAAGAGTGCAAAAATAGAAGGAATATAGATAAAAGGATGGAGAGAGGAGGAGAGGGAGAGAGAAAAAAAAAAGGGGAGAAGAAGAAGAAGGAGACAAAGAATTAGGGGAGAACAGATGGGGGAGGAGATAGGGGAGAAGAGGAAGGCAAGAGGAGTGTGAGAGGAAGAGGAGGGAGATGGAGGAAAGAGGGAAAAGGGGAAAAAGTGGGAGGGAGGGAGAGATGAGATGGAGAGCGTGTATGACGAAAAACAAATAGTAGCAGATCAATAAACACACACACACAGACACACACACACACACACAGAGACGAAAACAAAGCAAATAGTATAAGATCAATATAAACACACACACACACACACACACACACACACACACACACACACACACACACAGACGGAAACAAAGCAAATAGTATAAGATCAATATAAACACACACACACACACACACACACACACACACACACTATAATAATCTGTAGTTAGTACTGAAGTAGCAAGGCGTGTGAAGGTAATTGCAAATCATATTAATGCAACTTTGCAAATGACCTGATCACTACACAAACAGCACCTGATGAGAGAGAGAGAGAGAGAGAGAGAGAGAGAGAGAGAGACGGGGGGGGGGAAGGAAAGGCTGTGAGGGGGATTAAAAACAAAAGCGAAGGAGAAAGAAAGGGAAAAGAAGCAAAAAAGACTGTGTGTGTGTGTGTGTGTGTGTGTGTGTGTGTGTGTGTGTGTGTGTGTGTGTGTGAAAGACAACACACACACACACACACACACACACACACACACACACACACACACACACACCTGCACCGACGAAACACCTGCTCCTTACTAAGTACACACGGGGATTACTCTCTCTCCCTCTCTCCTATAAATGAGAGAGAGAGAGAGAGAGAGTAATGAGGCAAAGTTGAGAGAGAGAAAAAGTCGAGTTAATATGGTAAGAGCTTGTGAGAGGCGAGGGAGGACGAGAGAAAATGTGAGCGAGTGAAAATGAGAGCGAGAGTGAGCAGGGAGAATGGGGAAAGGGCAAGGGGGGAGAGAGAGAGAGAGAGAGGGAAAGCAACCAAGAAGGGAAGAATAGAGGAACAGACAGAAGGGATAAAGTGAGATAGAGAGAAAGCGCGAGAGAGAGAGGAGGAAGAGTGAGCAAAGAAAGAGAGGAGAAGGAGAGAAGTGAAAGAAGAGGGAGAAAAGAAAAGGGAGGAGAGAAGTGAAAGGGAGAGGAAGGAAAAAGGACAAGGGGAGGGATACAAATGAAAAGGAAAAAAAGGGAGGAAGGAGTATAACTAGGAGGAGGAGAAAGAGAGGAAGAAGTGAGAGGGAGAGGAAGAGGAAGGGAAGGGAAAAGAAGAGGAAGGGAGAGGAATGAAAGGGAGGGATTAAAATACAGAATAAGGGAGAAAGAAAATGAACGAGGGTGAAGTAGCAAGGGAGAGAAATGCGGAAGAAAGGGAGAAGAGGGAGAAAGAGAGATACGAAAATAAATGAGGAAGTAGGAGTTATAAAATAAAGAAATGAGAGAGAGAGAGAGAGAGAGAGAGGGAAACATTACGGCAAAGGACACTGGCTTAATGAAAGGTAAATGAGGTAATGGAGAGAAAAGAAGGGAGGGAGGGAAGGTAGTAATTGGAAGGAGAGGGAGAGAGCGGAAGGGGAATGACGGAGGGAAATGTGGGGAGGAAAGGAGGGGGAGGAATATTCAAAGGAACATACTAAGGAAAGCAAACAGCAACAAACGTAATGGTCCTTTCGAGGCGGCTTGTTACAGAGTAGGCTATGACTACGAGATCTAATTCTACATGCTGAACGATAAGGCTAGTAAAGGAAGAAGGCTCCCCCCGCCTCCACACACTCCAATTAAAACTGGCAGGAAAAAGTGAGAAGGACTACCATGCAGCAAGGAAAACTGACATGGAAATTTCATAGGAAAGACTGAAAAGGAAAAGTTACATTCTATAATACTTTCTCTATAGGCTCCCAGTTTGAATAACCTGAAAGAGAAAGTGAAAAAGTAAAATGAATAATCAAATAAATAACTAAAGCATGACGTTATGTACGGGTACGTTGAGTTAACGGGGCGTCTGTAGACAGCGTGGAAAATGCACAGTGTGGATGTTCAGGGGAGGTGCGGTAGCCTTGCCTGACGCTTTTAAGGTAGGCAGCAGTCAATCAAGCCCCAGCTCCGTTCATTCCACTGAGACAAGGAACTTTCCCAATCGGGACAATTACACAAGTCACCTCCTGAAGCAGTGACCCCTGATACGTTAAAAAAAAAAAAAAAAAAAAATCCCGATGGTGGTCACTTGACTAACAGGGACCCTCAGTGATCCACAGCCCATCACAGGTCGAAAGTAAGAGTAGTGACCATTAACTCAGGGCATCTGTGCAGATCCTACTCTGTACTTATACTACTTTATTAGCATTTAATAAACCGATAAATATATAATGACATGACGCGACGCTATGTACGGGTACATTAAGTTTATGGAGTGTCTTGCAGACAGAAGTGGAATGAACTTAAACGTAGCTGGTAAAAGTAAGTTATTCAGACAGAAAAAGAGTCAGCTGAGGATTCTCGTGCAAGTACTTGTCTATTTTGTTTTTAAATGTCTTAAATGAGATACTGTTCACGGTACGGTACCTGAGGGTATTCTATCCCAGATATCTAGGACTCTGTTGAAGAAGAAGTGTTTTACTTCATGGGTCTGGAAACGTTCTCCCATAATTTTGCTGCCATTACTCCTGCTTTGACTCCACCGGACTATATCAAAATATTTATTCATGTCTAAGCTGTCATATCCCTTCATGATTTTGAAAACTTCATGGAAGATAAGATGGGAGAGGAGGGGAAGAGAGAATAACGAAAGAGAAGAAGGGAGAAGACAGGAGAAAGGGAGGGAGAGGAACCGAAGGAAGGAGGGGAACGAAGGAGAAGAAGGGAGGGGAGGAGGAAGAAGAGTGCAGGAAATGAGGAAGAGGAGGAAAGGAGAGAGAGAGAGAGAGAGAGAGAGAGAGAGAGAGGAGGGAAAGAGAGGGCGAGGGACAGAAGGGCAGGGAAGAATAGCAGAAGGGGAGTGAGAGGGAGGAAACAAAGGAGGAGGAGGAGATGAAGAGGAGGGAGAGGAAGGAGGAGAGAAGGGAGAGAAAAAATCTAGTTAATAAATAATGATGAGCAAAGACGAAATTAAACAAACGAGAGAGAGAGAGAGAGAGAGGTGGGGGGGGGTCACTGTTTAATAATTCCTTACTGGACAAACACACGCAGGTGAAGGAAGAGGAGAAACGCACAAACACCAACACACACACACACACACACACACACACAGTACAAATTCAATTCCACAATATACTTTTAGCATTTTCTCCACAACAATAATACCACTTCAATATATTTCCCTATAACATCACATCATGGCTCTCGCGAAATCGGCTTCTCAAAGATCGGGTGTGCCAAACCGACCCTACACTTTCTTTACCTTATTTACATGCTGTGTGTGTGTGTGTGTGTGTGTGTGTGTGTGTGTGTGTGTGTCCAGCCTCCCTCTCTCTCTCTCTCTCTCATTCCTAGCACAGTGAACACCGCTCTTCAACCCTATTTTCATGACCTCCCCATAACGGCGGTCACACAACACCCTCAATAAACACTCTCACTCCCTCTACTTTATATTTATCTTTAATGTGCAACTCAGCAATAGTAAAATTAAGTGGTATTCTCAGACTGGAAGAAGGCAATCGCTCAGCTCTGAAACTGTCTTCCTCAGTCTGGTTCTCCCTCTGCCTACGCCCTCCAGTCTTGTCAAGGCAGTGTGTCTAGGAACGCTGGTGTGAGTGAGTCCTGATGCTGTCCCTCTTCTATACAAGTGTCCGCATTATGTTTATATATTTTGCATTCATGATGGACACTCATATGCAAGCACACACGCGCTCGCGTGCCCACACACACACACACACACACACACACACACACACACACACACACAGAGTCATTGACGTAATTAAACATAATACCAGTACACGTTTACAAGGGAAATGAAAATTCAAATGAGAGAGAGTTACATAGAGTTACATAGATACACAGACCACACAGACCTTACGGTCCCTACGAGGTGGTCCGGCCATAATCCTAATATAGTGCATAGGAGCAGGAGAAAAGGATAGCACAGCAGAAGGCTCTCTCCCCCACCCTCCAGACCCTCCGGCATTTGCCGTACAGGAAACAAGAGAGGAAGTAATACCTTGCAGGAATGAAAAACCTGAAGGAATTTTATAGGATCGGCAGAAAGTAGAATAATATGGAAAAGGAAAATTTGGGCATACAGCCACATACTTACTCTATGCATGCAATTTTTTTTTTTTTAAATCAAAAGATGAATAGAATGTTTATCTATTATCTATATTGTATAATACTGTCTGTGTCTAATAGACATATGAATTCACAGGCGAATATGCAACAACTGCTCCATCCTAACTAAACGACTATTGTATTTTGTTTTTCTCTTGGAGGGAACTGTTACTGCGGGCTCATGGCCTTTGGTTCCTTCTTCCTCGCATAAAAAAAAAAAAAAATTGCGTCGAGATACATGTCCAGTCTCTTTTTAAATATATTTATGGTACCACTCTCAATCACATTCCCAGGGAATTTATTCCATTCGCTTACAACAGAGTAAGTGAAGAAGTTTTTGGTTGTATCAAGATTAGCCCTCCTTGTTTGCAACTTCATACCATTTCCTCGAGTTACAGTCTCGGCAATTACTGTGAATAGCTTGCTTGAATCAGTATTACTAAAGCCTTTTAGAATCTTAAAACATTCAATCAGTTGTCCCCTGAGTCTCCGTTTTCTAAGAGAGAATAGGTTTAATTCCCTGAGTCTCTCGAGGTATGGTTTATTCCTCAGGGACGGGATTAACTTGGTAGCCCTACGCTGGACCGCTTCCAGTATTTCTATATCTTTAATTAGGTGAGGCGCCCAAAATTGCACTGCAAACTCTAAGTGTGGCCTGACTATGCTTTTGTATAGGGGGATTACAATATCTTTGCTTTTATGTGTAAAATGTCTTTTGATGAAGCCTAGGGTCCTGTTGGCTTTATTGGCGGCAGAGATACATTGATTTGAACATTTCAGATCGTCTGAAATTAGTACGCCTAGATCCTTAACTAGTGAGGACTTGCTAATGATTTGGCCCTTCATTTCGTAATCATACCTTTTGTTTTTCTTCCCATGAGAGAGAGAGAGAGAGAGAGAGAGAGAGAGAGAGAGAGAGAGAGAGAGAGAGGCTGAGAAGTCGCAAATTACCTCTCCTGACAATTTATATGGAAATGCCAGAAGGGGGAGGAGGGGGGGAGGAGGGGAAAGGGAGGGAAGGAGTGAAGGGGATACGAGGGAGGGGAGGGAAGGGTAGGAGGAGAGAGAGAGGTGAAAGGGATGAGAGGGAAGAGAGGAGGGGAAGAGCAAGGAAAAAGGGGAGAAAGGAAGAGGCTGGGAAAAGGTAAAGTTGATGGAGGGGGGGAGGGACAGGTAAAGGGGGAGTGAAAGGTCAAGAGGAAGGGGAGAGGAGGGCAAGAGGGAGGGGAAAGAAGAGGGAGAGGAAATGGGACGAGGGCAAGAGGGAGGGGACAGAAGAGGAAGAGGAAGGGGAGACGAGGGCAAGAGGGAAGGGAGAGAAGAGGAAGAGGAGGGACAGACGAGGGCAACAGGGAAGGGGGAGGAAGGTAAGAGGAAGGGAGAGGATGGCAAGAGGAAGGGGAGAGGAGGGGAAGAGGGAGGGAAGAGAAGGGC
This sequence comes from Coenobita brevimanus, assembly GCF_032717465.1. Lineage (NCBI taxonomy): Eukaryota > Metazoa > Arthropoda > Malacostraca > Decapoda > Coenobitidae > Coenobita > Coenobita brevimanus. The sequence continues at coordinate 41,836,719 of NC_137051.1, read as the reverse complement.
AACAGGAAGGGGAGAGGAGGGGAAGAGGGAGGGGAGAGGGAAGGAAGAGAAGGGTAAGAGGAAGGGGAGAGGAGGGGAAGAGAAAGAGGAGAGGAGGGCAGAGGAAGGGGAGAGGAGAGCAAGAGGAAGGGGAGAGGAGGGCAAGAGGAAGGGGAGAGGAGAGCAAGAGGATGGGGAGAGGAGGGCAAGAGGATGGGGAGAGAAGGGCAAGAGGGAGGGAAGATAAGGGCAAGAGGAAGGGAAGAGAAGGGCAAGAGGAAGGGGAGAGGAGGGCAAGAGGAAGGGGAGAGGAGGGCAAGAGGAAGGGGAGAGGAGGGCAAGAGGAAGGGGAGAGGAGGGCAAGAGGAAAGAGACATGAGAGCAAGAGGAAGGGGACAGGAGGGGAAGAGGAAGGGGACAGAAGAGCAAGAGGAAGGGGAGAGGAGGGCAAGAGGAAGAGGACACGAGGGGAAGAGGAAGGGGAGAGGATGACTTGAAAGGGGTGGGGAGGGACATGGGGAAATGAGGGGAAATGGGGAGGGAACAAGGTGGAGGAAAGGTGTAGGGGGGGGAAGAAGATACTTGGAAGGAGGGGAAGAGATAGGTAGGGTGAAAGACGGGAAGGAAGGAGGATGGGGAGGGGAGATGAAGTGGAGAGATAGGGGAAGGATGGAGAGGGGAGGGAGGAGGGTAAGAAAACAATGGGGAGGGGAGGGGAGGGGAGGGAATGGAAGAGGAGGATACGTAAAAAGTGAAGTGTTTTTACCAACCTCACGAACAAACAACCAAACACACAGCACCACAAAAAAACAAAGTCATAACAGCACACACACACACACACACACACACACACACACACACACACACACACACACGTAACTAAGAGGTCCAAACAGGTGGCAGAGTTATAGCTCCTAGGCTGGAATCGACAACACCATACTGAAGCGCTTCGAACCTGCTCATTGCACCATTTGAGACACTGACCAAAGAACTAACCAGAAGAAAGAAAAGGAATGTGTTTTTTTATTTCTTTTTTAATTCCCAAACGTCAGACCGCGGAACAAGGAAACACACAAACCAAATGACATTACTAACAAAGCAAAGCAAAATATACAACTCGAATAACAATCCTAGCAACAAATAAATGACAAAACAAGCCGGTAGGTGGCGATGGCAAGCTCTACGATGACCCAGCTTTGTTAGCGACCGGTGAGTTTCGCCATTAAGTCATTCCTATATAAGGGTATTCCAGTGCAACATTCCACTCAAGAATCATGGCCCTGGCTTAATGATCTTCGAAGCCTTAGCATTTTGCGCGAGCATAGTCGCGATTTTAGCCGTTTTCACCGTTTTTGCATTTGGTGACCTTTGACCCCTGACCTGGCCAATGTAGCACACAGGTGTACATGAAAGTTGTAGTACTAGTCAATGTCTATAAACATGAAAAGTTTCAATCAATTCCATAGAGCCGCTGGGGATCTAGGGGGGCATTTATGAACACCGGTACTGGCTGCTAGGGACGCTGAGGCCAATCTTCGCAGGGTTGCCACTCGAAAACTAGAGAGAGAGGAAAAATGGATGGCACACTTCCGATAGGGAATGACCTCAATATTACCCCTAAGGAAGTCAGGGTTTTCTACGCCCGTTAGTAATGCTTCTAAAGCTCAACGTGGAAAGTACGAGAAAAGTAGGTTTTCCGCCCTTGCTAGGCAACGAGTAATCGCCTAGCAGCCCAAACCTTGCAGACACACATTGGTCATAGGCTGGTCACTGTGTCCAAGTTTGGTCGGCATCGGTAAAGTCTGAAGGGTAGAAGTGCCTGCCACAATTAAACAAGAAAAAAATAAAAGAATATAAGATGGAAAACGCGACTAACAATAAGGGCAGCATGAAGCTGGCCGAATTTAGAAAAGAACAACCCGTACTAAGTAAAAAATCACAAGAGGGGGTGAGGGTGCTGGTAACTTGCTGAGGCCTGTGTATCGCGTGAAAAATACTGTGTTATGGGAAGGTGTGAGCGCTTTATATAATCACCCGGCTTGATAGCGGAGGTAATCAGTCTGAAAAGGTTGTTAAAGCAGTAAAACGCCCTTGTCGGCGAGGTATGAGCAAGGCCATTTAAATCTCAGAACACTGAAATGTGGCCTTACACCCCGAGGATGCCTAGAGTATATTGATGGCTGTCTGCCTACCAAGTTTCATGCCTTTACAACAAACTGTCTGGCCTGTGGTCATCTTTTGAAGATTTTCGACATGCTGCACTTGGCGCGTGTCACGTGCCACGTGCACCGCCTGGGTGTGATGAAACCTGTCAAATACAAATCTTACAGAATGGGGCTCTCACATGGTGCAAACCACGCAGTGATCGGCCCTGCTATTGCTGAGATATAAGCTTCTCAAAAGTGTTACGGTCAGGCCGCTCATAATTATGTGAAGATGCCACTACAGTACTTCATGAGATACTCTAATATAGATATGGAGTTCACTCCTTCGCCGCTGCTCACTTCCATGCTCGTATTCAGGGTCTGATATTCTGTATTTATATTATATTCACACACACACACACACACACACACACACACACAAACTGGGGGAGAAATGACAAAAAAGTCTAGGGAATTTATAACCCACATTTCACTTACTATCTGCTGGTTGGCCTTCCTGGCGTGACCACTTACTGTTAATATAGTAGTACATGCTGTGATACATGAAGAAGAGGAGGGAGGGAGGGAGGGAAAGGAGAGAAGAGGTAAGGAGGGAGGGAAGGGAGAGAAGAGGTAAGGAGGGAGAGAGGGAGAGAAGGGAAAAAGAAGATCAGAGAGGAGGGAAGGACGGTTGAAAAGGGAGAGAGGGAGGAAGAGGGAAAGAAAAGACGTGGAGAAAGGCAAGAAAAACAGGAGGAAAACATAGGAGTGAAGATGTGAGACAGAAGAGACAAAGTAGAGATAGAGAGAGAGGATGAGAGAAGAGAAAAAGAATGAACACTAAGGGAAGAAAAAGAAGAGGAAACAGAGGTAAAGGAAGAAAATGAGGAACTGAGATGATGAAGTGGATGGAGGAAAGATGAGGAGGAAGAAGGGAAGGATATGGGAGGAAAGGAAAGAAGAGAAAAGAGGAAAATGGAAAGCAGATGAAAAGTTTTAAGAAAAGGGGGGAGAGAGAGAGAGAGAGAGATAGAGCAGGTGTGTGTGTGTGTGTGTGTGTGTGTGTGTGTGTGTGTGTGTGTGTGTGTGTGTGTGTGTGTGTGTGTGTGTGTGTGTGTGTGTATTACAACGGTAAAGAGATAAAGGCAAAATATGTGAGTAAGCGAGAAAAAAGAGAGAGTGAGAGAGGCAATGATAAAGTGAGAGAGGTAAAGAAATTAAAGGCACAGAGGGAGAGAGTGTGAGCGAGTGAAAGTGAGTTAGAGAGAGAGAGAGAGAGAGAGAGAGAGAGAGAGAGAGAGAGAGAGAGAGATGGGGGAGTGTGAGATATGGGCTATAGGGCGGTAGTTAAGAGGGAGAGGGGAGAGGTAAAGAGAGAGAGGGAGGGAAAGGGTGAGTGAGAGAGGAAGGGAGGAAGAAGGGAGGAAGGGGAAAGAGGGAGGAAGGGGAAAGAGGGAGGAAGGGAGAGGGAGGAAGGAGAAAGAGGGAGGAAGGGGAAAGAGGGAGGAAGGGAGAGGGAGGAAGGGGAAAGAAGGAGGAAGGGAGAGGGAGGGAGGGAGGAAGAAGGAAGGGGAAGGAAGAGGAAAGGAGAGGAAGGGAGAGAGGATAAGTAAGGGATAGGGAGAAAGGGAGGAAAAGGAAGGAAGGGGGAGAAGGGGAGGGATAGGGAGGAAGAGAGGGAGAGATGGAGAGAGAGGGAGGAAGAGAGGGAGAGATGGAGAGAGAGGGAGGAAGAGAAGGAGAGATGGAGGGAGAGGGAGGAAGGGACGGAGAAAGAAGGGATAGAGAAGTTGAGGGAAGGGAGAAGGGAGGCTGGAAGGGAGTGAGGGAGGGAGTGAAAATTGGTGGAGGAAGGAAGGACTGATGAAGGGAGGATAAGAGAAACGGTAGGGAGGGAGGGAGATAGGGAGGGAGGAAGGAAGGAAAAAAGGAAGGAAGGAAAGAAAGACGGAAGGCAGGAATATAACAATCGTAAGAAAATAAGGAAACGAAGCAGAAGGAAGGAAGGAGGGAAGGAAGGAAGGAGGGAAGGAAGGAAGGATGGAAGGAAGGAAGGAAGGAAGGAAGGAAGGATGGAAGGAAGGAAGGAAGGAAGGAAGGAAGGAAGGAAGGATGGAAGGAAGGAAGGAAGGAAGGAAGGAAGGATGGATGGATGGATGGAAGGAAGGAAAGAAGGAAGGAAGGAAAGAAAATGCAAAAACTCAAGAAACCAAATAAAAAGAAAAAAAGCTATGATTAAACACGAGAGAGAGAGAGAGAGAGAGAAGGGAGGGAGGGAGATAACAGTGATGGATACCAGGGAAGGAAGGAAGGAAGTTGGAGGAAAAATGAAGAGATAGGAGAAAGAGGGAGAGGAAAAGAGGGGGCAAGGTAGAGAAGAGGAAGGGAAAAGTGAGGAGGATTGGGCAAGAGGAGAGAAAGAGGAAGGAGAGAAGGAAGATAAAGGAGGATGGAAAAAGAATGATGGATGTAAGGGAGAGGAAAATGAGAGGAGAGAAGGGATGAGGAAAGAAATTGTGTGTGTGTGTGTGTGTGTGTGTGTGTGTGTGTGTGTGTGTGTGTGTGTGTGTGTGTGTGTGTGTGTGTGTGTGTGTGTGTGTGTGTGTGTGTGTGTGTGTGTGTGTGTGTGTGTGTGTGTGTGTGTGTGTGTGAGAGAGAGAGAGAGAGAGAGAGAGAGAGAGAGAGAGAGGCCTCCTTCCTGTCTCCGGCCTCTCAGAGTGTGACAAATATCTAGTCATTAAGACCTTTTATTTCCTCCTCCCTCTCTCTCTCTCTCTCCCTCCCTCTCTCTCTCTCTCTCTCTCTCTCTCTCTCTCTCTCTCTATCTCTCTCTCTCTCTCTCACCTTGTGTAATAAAATACCACATCATTAGAACCATTTTCTCTCCCTCTCTCTCTCTTCCTCCTTATCTCTCCCTCAATCTTTTCTCTCCCTCTCTCTTTCTCCCTCCTTATCTCTCCCTCATTCTTTTCTCTCCCTCTCTCTTTTTCCCTCCTCCTTTTCTCTCCCTTCTTTCTTTATCCCTCCTTCTCTCCTGTTTTCCTCTCTCTCCTTTCCTCCTCCTCCCTTTTTTCTCTTCTTTCTTGATCTCTCTCTTACTATCTCCTTCCTTGCTTCCTAACTCTCTCTCTCTCTCTCTCTCTCTCTCTCTCCTACCAAATTTTTTCATCATTCTTTGTCTCTCTTTGCTTTCTCTCATTCCTTAATTCCCCTCACTCATTCCTTCCCCTTTCCTCCCCTTTTTCTCTCCTTCCAGTCTGGTCCTCTGTCTTTCTCCTTCCTTCTATCCTTCCTTCCTACCTGTTTTCTTTCCTCTTTCCCTCACATTCTTCGTCCTTCCTTTCTTCCTCTTCTTTCCCTCCTTCCCTTCCTTCCTCCACTGTTCTCCTTCGATATTCCATTTTTCTCTCTTTCCTCTTCCTTCTTTCCTTTTTGCCTTCTTAATCTTTCTCATTTCTTCCTCCAGTATTCACTTCCTCCTTCCCCTGAATTCATTTTCTTTCCTTCTTCCTTTATTCCTTCCTCCTCCTCTCCCTTTCTCCATATCCTTCCTTTCTCCATTCTCCCTTCTTTCTTCTTTCCTACCTCCCTTAATTTCCTTGTTCCTAACCTTCCCAGCTTAAAGACTTTCTCTCCCTCCGTTCTTCGCAGCATTCTCCCTCGTTTCGTCTCCTCCCTTCCTCTATTCTCCCTCCTTTCCTTCCTCCCTCCCTTTCCCCTTTCCTTCCTCCTTCCTTCCTGCCTTTCTCCCATCTCCCTCCCTCTCTCCTTTCCTTCCTTCCCTTCTTCCTCCCTCCCTTTCCCCTTTCCTTCCCTCCTTCCTTCCTACCTTTCTCCCTCTCTCCTTTCCTTCCTTCCCTCCTTCCTCCCTTCCTAAGCTGTGCCTACATTCTCCCCCCTTTCCTTCCTCCCTCCCTTTCCCCTTTCCTTCCCTCCTTCCTTTCTCCTTCCTCCCTCCCTCTCTCCTTTCCTTCCTTCCCTCCTTCCTCCCTCCCTTTCCTCTTTCCTTCTCTCCTTCCTTCCTTTCTCCTTTCTCCCTCTCTCCTTTCCTTCCTTTCCTCCTTCCTTCCTTCCTATTCTGTGCCTATATTCTCCCTCCTTTCCTTCCTCCCTCCCTTTCCCCTTTCCTTCCCCCTTCCTGCCATTCTTTTTTCCTTCCTTCCTCCCTCTCTCCTTTCCTTCCTTCCTCCCTCTCTCCTTTCCTTCCTTCCTTCCTCTCTCCTTTCCTTCCTTCCCTCCTCCTCCCTTCCTTCCTCCCTACTCAAGACAAATATGTAGTCATTAGGACCTAACCCACATTAAGCCAGCCTTACTACCACTACGTAATTGCCCCCCCTCCCTCTCTCTCTCTCTCTCTCTCTCTCTCTCTCTCTCTCTCTCTCTCTCTCTCTCTCCCCTTATCACTGCTTCATTTATCACCCTCACTCTCTCATTTGCAAGTCCTTCCTCTTTTTCTCCCTCCCTACCTTTCCTCCCCATCTCCCTCTTCCCCCTCTCTCCCTCCCACTCCCTCTTCCCCCTCTCTCCCTCCCCCTCCCTCTTCCTCTACTCCCTCCCTCCCTCCTTCCATCCTCCTTCTCCCCATTATCACCTTTATTTTCCTCCTCTCTTCTTCCCTCTTTCCTTCCATTTCCTCACGTTTCTTCACTACTTCTCTTCTCCTCTTCCTCCTTCCTTCCTCCCTTCCTTTCCTTCCTTCCTCCCTTCCTTCCTCCCTCATTTCCATTTGCGTCTCTGCCCCCTCCCTTTTTTGTCACCTAACTTCCTTCCCTTTTCTCTCCCTCCTCCTTCATCTCCTCCTCTTCTTCCACCACCACCTCCTCCTCCTCCCCTTCCTCTTCCTCCTTCTCCTCCTTCTTTGTCCTTTGTGTGGCGTTTGTTATTACTCTGCAAACATCCTCACTTCCTTCCTTTTCATTTCCTTCTTTCATTCGTTTACATAGTCGTCTCTCTCTCTCTCTCTCTCTCTCTCTCTCTCTCTCTCCCATTTTATACTCTTCGCTGTTCACTCTCTCTCTCTCTTCCTTCTTTCCTTCGTCACTTCCTCTTCTCTATTTTGTTTCCATCTCTTTACCTTTCCTTCTTCCCCTTCTCTTCTCTCTATTTCCTTCCTTCCTCCTATCTCTCTTCCTTCCTTCCTTCTCTCTTTCCCTCCCTCCCTCCATCCATCTCTGTCTCCTTCCCTCCTTCTCTCCCCTAGTCCTTCCCTCCCATCCATCTATGCTTCCCTCCCGCCCCTTCTCACCCTCTCTCTCTCTCTCTCCTCTCTCTCTCTTAACCACACCTCTTTCCGGCTTCTCATATTTCTCTTCCGCTTTACCCATTCTCTCCTTCCTCTCTCCCTCTCTTTATTTCCCTCCATTTTTCCTATCTCTCGCTTTTTATCCTCTTGCCTCTCTTTCCTCCCCCTCCCCACTTCCCTCTTCATCTTCCTCACTCTCTCCCTCATTTTTCTCCATCTCTCCTTCTGTCTCATTTCTCTTCATTTCTCTCTCTCTCTCTCTCTCTCTCTCTCCTCATTTTTCCTCCTTTATATTCATCTGCTCGTTTCATTTCCTTCCCTCTTTCTCTCATTCTCTCCCTCCTTCCCCTCCACTCTCCCTCCCTCCCTCATTCTCTCCCTCCTTCCTCTCCACTCTCCCTCCCTCCCTCATTCTCTCCCTCCTTCCTCTCCACTCTCCCTCCCTCCCTCATTCTCTCCCTCCTTTCCCTCCTCTCTCATTTTCTGATACCTCTTCTACCTCCTTCCTTCGCTCATTCCTTCACTTCCTCTACCATTCTCTTTCTCCTTCCTTCCCTCTCTCATCCTTTCTTTCACTGCCTTCCTATCTCTTTCCTTCCTTCCTTTTCCTACTCTCCCTCCTCCTCCCAACCCTCCCTCGCTCCCTTCTTGTCTGCCTCACATTCCCTCCTTCTCTCTCCTTCCTCTCCTCCATTCCACTCTCTCTCCTTCCTTCCACTTTTCCATCCTTCTTTCATTCTCTCTCTCTCTCTCTCTCTCTCTCTCCTTCCCTTCCTTTCACATTCTCTCTTTTCCCTTCCTCTCTTCTTACTTCTCTGTCTGTCTGTCTGTCTGTCTGTCTCTCTCTCTCTCTCTCTCTCTCTCTCTCTCTCTCTCTCTCTCTCTCCTTCCCTTCCCTTCCCTTTCTTTCACAATCCCTCTTTTCTCTCCCTCTCACCTTACCTGGGTCCTTCATGCCATCCTCCTTTCTCTCCAACTCTCGCTCTCTACCTCTCTCTCTCCCTCCTCCCCTCTCTCCTTACCTCCTCCCTTCCTCCTTCCCTCCTACTTTCCTCCACTCTCTCCCTCCCTCCTCTGTACTCACGTGAACAAAGTAGGACTCTTGAGCGTACCTGGAATTAAAGAGAAAAAAACAGTCATTAGTAGAGCCAACCCAAATGAGAGAGAGAGAGAGAGAGAGAGAGAGAGAGAGAGAGAGAGAGAGCAGCAACAACGACTCAGCCTCCCTTGACAAATTCCACTTAGCTATTTAAACTTAACTCTTTAATATTCAGGGCCATCACCTCGTTAGGAAGTTAGCTCACACGGCCCTGGCTTTAATTTCACCTGCAGTGGCCAGGGAGATAAGATAAGGCCAGGATGTCAAAGATAAACAGCGATAAGAAAGATGTTACGGTACACTAAGATACGGGGCGGCAAAACACGGTAATGGAAGACTACGTTATTTTTTTATTTTTTTTATTTATTTGGAAATTTACTGCCCTTCTGTCAACTTGTCTCCATTTTCAGCTTTTACAAGAGATCAACGCTAGGGTATGGTGCTAGTCACGAAGAAGTGCTATGGAACGGTGAGGCAGAGTTGTCATATCCTTGTGCAACTGAGCAACGCGAAATAAACTGCAAAAAGGACGAAAACATTTGCATAGTCAAAATGAATTAATTACTGATTTATTATCGAAGGACTTTTCGTTCTATTTCTCTCTCTCATTCACTTCCTCCCTCCCTCTCTCATTCTTTCCCTTCCTCACTCATTCTCTCTCTCCCTCTCTCAATCTCTCCCTCACCCCCATCCTTCTATCTTTCTCTCCCTCCCTCACTCATTCTCTTCTTCCCTCTCATTCTCTCCCTTCCTCTATAATCCACTTCCTTCCTCTCACATCATCTCCCTTCCTCTCTCAACCCCCTCCCTTCACTCCTCTATTCTCCCCATTTCCTTCCCCTCTCATTCTCTATTTCCATCTCCTACTTCCTTCCTCCTAACATGGAATTTCTAGCAATATTCCACTTCCTTGCCATCACAAACCCCCTGCCATCTCAAGACGCTTTTTATTGCTACATTCTTGACCTAAGGAAGGGTTAACTGCAGTGAAGGGGTCAACTTAGGTCACATCTAAATCCTCAACCCTGACCTCTCTCTCCTGACCTCGTTTACATCTTATGAAAAACAGTAAGATTGATGATGATGAGAGAGAGAGAGAGAGAGAGAGAGAGAGAGAGAGAGAGAGAGAGAGAGAGAGAGAGGGAACCTTGTAGCTGGGAGCTTCTTACTTGGGTTAAGAAAGCTCCCTAACAGCTCTTCTTTAGCAACTTATTTTTGGATACGGTGGGTAAATACCAATCTGTATGTTATTGATGCCTAAAACGGTGATATAGGAATGATTTAAAGGACACAGAAGAGGACAGAAAAAAAAAGCAAAATAAATCACTTACGAAAAGGTGTTAGGGAGCTTCCTTATCCGACAAATGACTGACGATATTTTCATTAAGTGTAAGCTCAGGCACAAAAAAAGAAAAAGGAAATCTTGAATGGATCTTGACTTCCGGTTAGGCTGAGGATAAGGAACTTTGAATTACGCATCGGGATCTTCCGACGGTCGATTTCACTCGGGTCAAGGAAACACACCACAGGAGAAAATGAACAGGGCAGGTGAGATGAAGAAGGCGTCACCTCACCTTAATTAAATGCAATACAGTTACATGGATGAGTCAAACTGTGCCAGTAGAGAGAGAAAAGACCGTGATTGTACCTCCTCTGCAAAAATAAAGGTGAACGAAGTGAGTGCAAGAATTATCGTGGCATAAGTCTATTGAGTGTGGTAGGGAAGGTACTGTATATGGAAGACTTATTATAGAAAAAGTAAGAGAGATATCAGAAATCTTAGTGAGTGACGAACAGGGTGACTTTAGGAGTGGCAGCGGATGTGTGGATCAATATTTGCAATGAGACAGATAGTGGAGAAGGTGTGTGAGAAGGACTATTAGGTGTTTATGGCATTTATGGATCTGGAAAAAGCATACGACAAAGTAGACAGAGATGGACTGTGGTGTAGATGGTAAGCTGCTAGGTGCCGTCAAGTTTTTACGATTGTAGTGAAGTACGTGTAAGGGTAAATGACCATCTGTGTGAATGGTCCACTGTTAACGTGGGCGTGCGACAAGGTTGTGCGATGTCCCCATGATTGTTCAATATATATATATATATATATATATATATATATATATATATATATATATATATATATATATATATATATATAAATGGGGTGATGAGAAGTAAAAACATGAGTAATGGAGCGAGGGATGGCGTTGGTAATGAACGGTGATGGATAGAATATCTCAAATTTGTTGTATGCTGATGATGCAGTACTACTTGCAAATACCGAACAAGAGAGTTTGGTAGGCTAGTGCAGAGTTTTCCTGATGTCTATGAGCGTCGTGCCTTGAGAGTAAATGTAGAAAAGAGTAAAGTGATGGTTACTGAGAAGGAAGGTGACTCCCAGTGTGATGTTAGAGTGAATAGAGAGTTACTGGAACTGACGAGAGAGTTCAAGTACCTGAGCACAGTGATAGAAAAGGGAGGGAAATATGCAAAGGATGTGGAAAGTAGGGTGACACAAGGTAGAAAAGTAGCTGGTGCAATGAAGGCCTTGATAAGTAACAAAGGCTTGAGTGCTGCAGCCGCACGAGGCTTACATGAAGGAGTGTTTGTGCCAACTTTAACATATGGATGTGAGACTATGGTGTGGCATAAAAATGAAAAGTCAAGACTAACAGCAGTGGAGATGGGACTGCTGAGGAATGTATGTGGAATACAAAGAGTGGACAGGATACGGAATAATGTGAAAAATCCAGAGTAAGGAAGTCTGTGGACACCAGAATCGAAGAGAGTGTACTAAGATTGTCTGGTCATGTGGAGAGAATGGATAACAACAGAGTGGTGAAAAGGGTTTATCTGAGCGAATTTGAAGGAGGGAGGAGGCGAGGTAGGCCAAGAAGAAGGTGGAGGGATATGGTGGATAAGTGTGTGAGGAAGAGAGATATGGAAGTTGGTGAGGCTAGGGGACTGACAAGTGACCGAGCTCGCTGGATGAATTTTGTGCGGAGAAGTGCATAACCAGGGATTTGGCACCCTTTTTTAAAGTGACAGCGTCCGGACTGACTCTATTAGATAGGTATATGTGAAGCTACAGAACGTGGTGATTTTTTTTTTTTTTCCCCCTATCAGATGAAGCCAGGATTCCGTGAGCTTGAATGATGAATGAATGGAAGCGTGGCCCATTTGAATTGGGTAAACTTAGGCGGTCTGGACGTTGCTACTCCTCACACTGTCTTTGAGTGGGAAAGATGGCCCTGATGATGATGATGATGATGATGATGATACAGCTACACAGATTATTAATTCACAGTGCGTCTCTCTCTCTCTCTCTCTCTCTCTCTCTCTCTCTCACACACACACACACACGAAAAACAAAAGAACGTACCATAATTGCATCACTATATTGCACAACAGAACCCCCTTTGTGTCTGTCTGTCTGTCTGTCTGTCTGTCTCTCTCTCTCTCTCTCTCTCTCTCTCTCTCTCTCTCTCTCTCTCTCTCTCTCTCTCTCCTCTCTCTCTCCTCTCTCTCTCTCTCTCTCTCTCAATTAGACCCTTTCCTCTCCCATTCTTCCTCCCTCCTTTCTCTCACTTCCCCCTCCCATAACTCTCTCTTTCTCACTTCCCTCCACCTGTCGCCCATACAGTCCACCTAATTCTCTCTCTCTCTCTCTCTCTAAACAAAAATCCAGAACTACCATAAATAATCCATGTTAAAGACACCATAATACACACACACACACACACACACACACACACACACACACACACGAGTATTGTGGCGTAAATTCTCAGGGGATTGTGTATTTCAGGTCTCTCTCTCTCTCTCTGTCTCTCTCCATTCAGGCAGCGTGTTCAGTAATTGGGGAGTTCAGTATTAAGACAGCCCCAGGAGAGAGAGAGAGAGAGAGAGAGAGAGAGAGAGAGAGAGAGAGAGTGAGAGATGGAGGGAGAGGGGTAATGGAGCGATGTGAGAGAGTGAAAGTGAGAGAGTGAGAGAGGGGGAAGTGAGAAAGTAATGGTCCGAAAAGCGACGCAAAGTTATGGGAACGAAAGGGATAAGTGAGAAAGTGAGAGAGAATAAGCGAAGCAGGTGAGAATTATGGTGAGTGAGAGAGAGAGAGAGAGAGAGAGAGAGAGAGAGAGAGAGAGAGAGAGAGAGAGAGAACACGACATGGAAATAAAATTCACGGCTAACAGACAGATGCACTGAGAGAGAGAGAGAGAGAGAGAGAGAGAGAGAGAGAGAGAGAGGACAATCCATAACCTCTCTCGGCCCAGCTGTGGCGGGTGACAAGGCAGACGTTAATTCCCAGGAGGCAGGGTGAGGCAGGTGGTAGGGTGAGGCAGGTGACAGGGTGAGGCAGGTGGCTGGGTGAGGTAGGTGGGAAGGAGAGGAAGGTGGCAAGGTGAGGCGGGGTGAGGCAAGTTGCAGGGTGAGACACGTGGCAGGATGAGGCAGGTGGCAGCGTGAGGTAGGTTGCAGGGTGAGGCAGGTGGAAGGGTGAGGCAGGTGGCAAGGTGAGGTAGGTGGCAGTAGTGAGGCAGGGGGCAGGGTGAGGTAGAGGGCAGGGTGAGGCTGGTGGGAAGGAGTGGTAGGTGGCTGGGTCAGGCAGGTGGCAGGTGGCAGGGTGAGGCAGGTGGCAGTAGTGAGGCAGGTGGCAGGGTGAGGCAGGGGGCAGAGGTAGGGAAGTCACGTACAATCAAGGTAAACAGGCTAGTAAAGAGAGAGAGAGAGAGAGAGAGAGAGAGAGAGAGAGAGAGAGAGAGAGAGAGAGAGAGAGAGAGAGAGAGAGAGATGAAAAAAAAGGAAAGTCCAGGAAGAGAGGAAAAAAAGGGAAGGGAGGAAGAAGAAAGGAAGGGGTGAAGAGGGAGAAGGGAGGGAAAGGGAGGAAGAGAGGAAATAAGGGAGATAGACAGAGAAATGACAGGAAAAGGAGAGGAAAGAATGAAAGACAGGGAGAGGAGAAGGAGGAGGTAGGGAAGGGGAGGAAAAATAGAAGCGAAGAAAGATAGGAAGAAGAAAGAAAGGGAAAATAAGAAGAAAGAAGAGGAGAATGAGAGAGAGGGAGAGAGGAAGAAAGGGAGAGACAGGAAATGGAGGGAGAGGGAGCAGGACAGGAAGAAATTAGGTTAACATGGAATAGGAGGGGAGAGAAAGACTGACATTTCGAGGAAGGGAGGAATGGGGAGTGTGGAGGAAAGAGAGACGGAAGGGGGGGGGGGTAAGGGCAGAAAGAAGGGAGAAAAGGGAGGAAAGAATGGGAGAAACTATAAGGAGGAGAAGGAGAGAGAAGAAGAAAGTAGAGGCAGGAAGGGGAGAGAAGAAGAAAAAGGGAAGAGAAGAGGAAGAAGAAAAAGGGAAGAGAAGAGGAAGAAGAAAAAGGGAAGAGAAGAGGAAGAAGAAAAAGGGAAGAGAAGAGGAAGAAGAGTAATAAGAAATGCGTCAGTATAAGAATCTAAGACCAAAGGAGAAAGAAAATAATGGAGAGAGAGAGAGAGAGAGAGAGAGAGAGAGAGAGAGAGAGAGAGAAAGAGAGAGAGAGAGGTAATGACCGTAGGGAGGAAAGTTAGCTTAAAAATAACGATATCCAGAGAGGAGGAGGAGGAGGAGGAATAAAGGAGAGAAAGGAGGAGGAGAAGGTAAGAGGAAATACATTAAGAAGGATGGGAAGTAGGAGGAGGAGGAGGAAGGAAAGGAGTAAGAGAGAGAAAAGAAAGGAGAAGAGTAAGAGGAAGAAAAGTAAGGAATAGGAGGAGCGACGAGGAAGAGGACAAAGAAAATGATGAGGAAAATGAAAGAACAGGAAAATGAAATAAGAGAAACGGCAAGAGGAGCACAAGAGGGGAGAAGGAAGAAATATGAAAGAAAAGAGGAAGAGGAAGTGATAAGAGAGGGCTGGAGGAGGAGGAGGAAGCATATGAATGAGGGAATTAGCAGATACCAGCGAGAAAAACGTGAGAGAGAGAGAGAGAGAGAGAGAGAGAGAGAGAGAGAGGTAACCATTGTATGAGATGTGGAAAATATAAAAGGATGAAAAGTGCTGTAATTACATGAAAAGGGAAGAAAACAAACACAAAACAAAGAATACGAAAGAGAACAGACACAAACACACAAGAAACGACGGAAAAACAAGTGAAAATAGCCCGAGGAAGCAAAAACATAAACAAACGCCAAAGAAAACGAGAATACTACAGAAAACCAATCGAAGGGGGGACCCCAATAAACCAAACTCCACGATAACAACAGCCGGGAGAGAACTGGGTCACAGGCACGAGGTCTGGGGTGGAAATAAAAGCAGATCAGTCCTTTTTAACTATATATATGGAAAAATGCATGACCTACTGAGCGAAATGGAGAGATACTGGCGCGGTATCGGAAAAAAATGAAAAGCTGAAAAATAGAAAATAGGGCAAGCGATGGATATGATAGAAAACGAAGATAAGAAAATGGTACAGGGGATACTCTACGAACCTGAGGAATAATAATGGATGATGATGATGATGATGATGATGATGGAAGAGTGACTGACATTACACAAAGAGAATGATAAATAAAACAATGATAGGGAGGCAGAGAAAGAAGAAAACGGAAATGATAAAGAAGTGACACGTAAATGATGATGACAAAGGCAGAGGAAGAAAGGTTAGAGAGCGCAACAGACAGAGATCAAGGGTAGATAAACTGATAGATATGAGACACAGAGATAGATAGTAAATAGACGCATACAGAGCAGCAGATAGTAGGGGGGATGAGTTAGACAGATAGATAGAGATGGATGATAGACAGACAGATAGACAGATATTAGCAGACAAAAATAATGAAGGAAATAGTACAAGAACAGACACAGTGGAAGAAATCAATCAATCAATCAATCATTTCCTGTGGCACCCTCGGGGATGCATAGGGCCTCGATGAACTCACACCACCACATCCTATCTTGTGCTAACTCCTCAAGATCTCCCCAACACTCATCTCCAGCTTCCCGTCTCATTGTCCTCACCCACGTCTCTTTTGGCCTTCCTCTACCTCTCCTACCAGGTCCCACCCACCCTGGTGTACCTCGTACTATTCCCTGTCTCCTATACACATGTCCTAGCCACTTCCATCGTGAGAATCTAACATATTCATCGATCGGCTGCACTCCCGTTATTTCTCTAATTCTACTATTTGGTATCCTTTCCCACCACTTAACTCCTAATATTCTTCTAAGTGCTTTATTTTCAAACACCAAGAATTTATTTTCCATAGTCACTGTGCTGTACCAAGACTCGTGTCCATAAATTAAGATACTCCTAACCATTACCTTATAAAGTTTGATTTTTGTATGCACAGAGAAATTGTTATTATTCCAAATATTTTTAAGCATTCCCATTGCCTGATTAGCCTTCTTTAACCTTTCCTCGAATTCAAAGTTCAAAGAACCATCCTTGGCTAAATAAGTACCGGTACCTAAATATTTAAACCTATCAACTTGCTTTACAACCATACCTCCAATTACACATTCCTGCGCATTTTCCATATTCATATTGATTATTTCAGTTTTTCCACAATTAATAACCAAACCCACCTTGCGACCTTCACTCACCAAACAGTCCAACACTCTCTGCATCTCTTCTGGCCCATCACAAATCAAAACTATATCATCTGCATAATCTAAATCCAAAAGTTTCCTGTTCTCTCCCCAAAGTATACCTGCACCGGTTTCTGTTCCAACACGTTTCATAATGTAATCAATGACCAATATAAATAGTAAAGGCGATAGAACACCACCTTGAATTACTCCGGACTTGACTTCAAACGAATCACTCAGACAACCATCAACCATCACTTTACAAAATGTGTCCTCATGCATGTTCATAATGACCCTCACAAACTCCTCTGGTATTCCATAATGTCTCATGATCTTCCCCATAGACTCTCTCGAAACACTATCAAAAGCCTTTTCAAAATCAACAAAACAAAGACTTAACGGTACTCTCATTTCATTAACTTGCTGCATCAAATGCCTAACTATAAAGATCTGATCATTGCAACCACGTCCCTTTCTAAAACCAGCCTCTTCATCCCTCAGAATACCCTCAACCACCGGCTCCAACCTATTTAACAACACTCTACTGAAAACTTTCAAAGCTATCGGTGACAAAGAGATTCCCCTCCAATTACCACATTCACTCAGGTCTCCTTTCTTCGGAACTTTAACAATTACAATTCATTCTTCCAAACTGATGGTAGTAACCCCGTCACCCATATCTTATTGAATAGCTTGGTCAAGATCATTATTAATCTATCCCCCTCCACTTTAAACATTTCCGGAAATAAACCATCCTCCCCTGGTGCCTTATTATTCTTTAACTGTTTTACTGCTTTCTCCACTTCTGCAAGCCTCAACTCTCCTGTTTCTATATTTAAATCTTCCTGAGCAGACGGTATATCCTCTTCTGGTGGTATTGGTCTATTAAGAACTGTCTCAAAATGCTCTTTCCATCTATTTTTAATATCTCCATCTTTGGTCAATAAATTTCCTTCCCCTGTCTCTAATTGGTATTTCCTTGCGTTTACCTGCATTACCACTCAGTTCTCTAATCGATTCATATGCTATTCTTTGACTCTGTCCATCATTTTTGTTTATTAGGATTTCAGTCTCTGCAACCTTTTCATCCACACATCTTCTTTTATCTCTCCTAGCTAACCTTCTTACTTCTGAATTCAAACTCCAGTACGCAGCTCTTGCTAATTCAATCTCTCGTTCATCAACGCATTGCATCTCACTCCTCAATTTAGCCTCACCTCTCTTTTTTATCATATCCCACGTTTCCTCTGATATCCATTTCTTTCTCCTGAATCTATGTCTCCTTCCAATCGTACATTCAGCAGTCTCATGCAAAACTTTGTTCACATCCTCCCACATCTCATCTACACTTCTCTCCCCCTCTTCCAACGTTTCCAACACCAAAAACCTATTTCTGCATTCTAATCTGAATTCCTCCTTTTCTTCTCCTTCTCTTCTAAGCTTAACAATATCGTATCTACCAACACCAGATTTTTCCTTCTTCTGATTTTAAGTTTAAACCTTATTTTTGCAATGCTGAGTTGATGGTCACTACCAATACCAGCTCCCCGTTTAACATGAACATCTAGCAGAGAACTTCTATGCCTCCTACTGATAGCGATGTGATCAATCTGATTTTTATATTTTCCACACGGCGACACCCAAGTTGTCTTGTGTATATTGCAATGCTGAAAGAGTGTGCCCCCGATGACTAAGTCATTTGCTAGACAGAAGCTTCCAAACCTCACTCCGTTTTCACTCATCCTACTACCAACTCCCATCTTACCCATACATGCCTCAAATCCCTCATTTGAACAGCCCATTACTGCATTAAAGTCTCCAACGCAGATCAAAACATCATGTCTAGGTACCCTTCCTACTCCTTCTTGCAACTTTTCATAAAATGTGTCTTTCCTTTCATCGAGTGCATCATTAGTAGGTGCATAACACACAAACAGACTGATGTTGCCATGATTTGATTTAAACCGTGCGTATAGCAATCGCTCATCTATAGTATCCTACTCACATAAAGCCTTATTTGCTTTACAACCCAGCAACAATCCTACTCCCTGATAATGCATTCCGTCCTGTCGACCAGATATCAATAAACGTATATTAAAAAAAAAAAAAAAACGAAAGATAGATATAGATAAGTGGAGACAGACAGATAAACAGATAGATTAGATAGACAACCATGAGAGAAAAAGGCAGAGAATCATGACGAGATAAATGATATATGGAAGATGGAAAAAAAGGGGAAAAAATGGAAAAAAAATAGAGAGGAATAAAGATGAATGAGGATATAAACGGATACAGAAAGGATACCCATGGCCATCATCATCATCATCACCACCATCATCATTATCATCATCACCACCATCACCATAATCACCATCATTATCATCACCATCATCAAAACTACAAACGTCATCATCACCATCACCATTATCATCACCATCATCATCATCATCATCATCATCATCATCACCATTATCACAATTAACTACAATGAAATAAAGACAATAACAAAGAAAAACAAAAGATAAGACAAAGATAGATTAAAGTCGATAGATAAATTGGAACACAAATAGATACATAGAGAGATTCAAATTACACACAAAGACAGCTGAGTAGATAGAATGAGTAGACAGAAAAACAGGGCCGATAGATAAATTACAAATAGATAGAAATACTGGAAATTAAAGAGATTAAAACAGGAAGACGGATTAGGCGATTTAGGGACGGATTACATAGATACAGAGAGAGAGAGAGAGAAAGAGATACGCTTAAGATGACCTGGATTCCCGGGGCGTATGACCTAGCCTCACCCCGTAGGCCTATATATTAGAGAGAGAGAGAGAGAGAGAGAGAGAGAGTTGACTTCTTCATGGTTATCTCTACGTGTCCAGCGGTGTGTGTGTGTGTGTGTGTGTGTGTGTGTGTGTGTGTGTGTGTGTGTGTGTGTGTGAGAGAGAGAGAGAGAGAGAGAGAATGGCTTTTCTTCCTCACGGCTATCTCTGTGTCTAGCGGGTGAGAGAGAGAGAGAGAGAGAGAGAGAGAGAGAGAGAGAGAGAGAGAGAGAGAGAGCTTATTCCACCTCAAATCTCTCTACTTTCCGGTCAATCTGTTTTCTCATCTTTCTATCTATCGTCTGTCTACAAATCTATCTACCCACCAATCAATGTATCTATTTTTAAAGCAAGTTCTAGTATATCTATTGCCGTCCTACCCCCATACATTAATTTATCTATCAAGCAGTAACTACGAGAATATATATCTATCAAGAAATATACCAGTCTCTCTCTCTCTCTCTCTCTCTCTCTCTCTCTCTCTCTCTCTCTCGGCTGTTAGTGTCTTAGTCTAAGTTTGTCTTTTTTTAGCTAATGTTTCTGTCTATTTTTCTGTCTACCCAAATTCTCTCTCTCTCTCTCTCTCTCTCACACACACAATATTACACTTTCCATTTCAATGAACTGATTAATCACTTTCCCTGATATGCTCTCTCTAAAAATATGCTAGAGAGAGAGAGAGAGAGAGAGAGAGAGAGAGAGAGTATACGCTTGCTCTTGCCTCATCCACTTCATCCAATACAATTCCTTTACCTTTTTCTCTACAACTATACTCCTTTCACCTTAACCTGGCCATGACTTTCTTGCCAATGCAGCTTATTTCACGTAGCTCAGTGGCAGAAAGAGATGACACGGCTCTGCATCCTTTCCCCAGCACTTCTTCGTGACTGGCATCATACTCAAGCCCCTGTTACAACCCAACACTCAAGATGGAGGGATGGAAAGCTAAAATAAAGTTAAATACTAAGATAAAGATAAATAATGAACCAAGGTATTTATTACGGCCTCAGGGAAAGGATCTTGTACAGGAGAGACTACTGATCGTTATTTATCGTCCTTCTGGATTGACAATTATTTTTTAAAGTGAACGAAATTGACTGGAAACTGATGAAAATGATATAAAAACGAGCGTAAATTATTGGGCTGGTGGTGTTAATCTGAGAACCGTATACGAGTGTTAATAATAATAATAATAATAATAATAATAATAATGACGATGATGATGATAAATGACGACGATGATGATGATGATGATGATGATGATGATGATGACGATGATGGTGATGATAATAAATAATAATAATAATAACAATAATTATAATAGTAATAAACATCACCATCATCATCACCACCAATCATCACCATCACTCTCACCTGAAGATGTGGTGAGGTAGGATCAAGAAGCAACGCATCACAAACACCTATATTCTTTTCACACTAACCTGGCCTAAACTCCTCTCTCCGTACCCAGATGGACTATGGCTGGGTATGTTACTAGGATGCTACACCACAACACCAAACACCTCACTACACCACACCATAACACCACAACACACCACAATACACAATAGCATACCTCACACCACATCCACCCCACCTCAGCTCACACCACATCAAACTCTACCCTACCCTACCCTACCCTACTCCTCATCCCTCCCCACCCCATCTCACTCCTCCCCACCCTACACCCCAGTCTGTTGGGGTGAAGGCGGAGGAACACTGTTACGTGGGAGCAATAAATCACAGTCATTATTTATCCGTTTATTGACTATCGCCCACACCGCCATTATGAAGTACATTCACCTGTAATAACCCGTTCACAGGTGTTGATACTAGGGGTGGAATTAGGCATTACTATTATTATTATTGTTGGTATTATTACTATTACTGTCATCTTTATTACTGTCATCACTATTATCATCATCTCCACTATCATCACCATCATCATTACCATTATGATGATGATGATTATTATTATTATTATCATTATTATTATTATTTATTATCATCCTACCTCTCTTTCTAACCTAATTGAAGTAAGTTATGAAAAGGTATTAAAAGAGAGAAAGGAAAAAAAAAATCGTGCACAGGAACCCCTATTTTATCTATCTATTTATTGATCTATTTATTTTGGCGCCATGACGTCACCAGTAAGCTCGGGTCAAATCTGTGAGACGAAAGACTAATTATATTTTTACTGAGAATTTTAATAGGCTTTATTTTCGTTTGTTGGTTTATTGGCATTACTCCCACAGTCACTTATCTATCTATCTATCTATCTATAGCCCGACGCCCTAATCCCGCAAAGGGTGGCCGCAGACAAAACGCCTCCAAGTCACTCTGCCACCCACCATTTGACTCCCCTCCCCCCAACTCACCCCCCCCTCCCTCATATACCTCTCAACTCCATCCCTCCACCTCATCCTCGGTCTACCCCTCCCTCTCCCTCCCTCCACCTCACCTACATACACCCTCTTAGTCAGTCTTTCATTCTCCATTCTCTCCACATGTCCAAACCACCTCAGTGTATTTCTCCTAATCTTTTCAACCACATCCACATCTACCCCACAACGTTCCTTCACTTCTTCATTCGTCAACCTGTCCCTCCACGTCACTCCACATGCTCCTCTCAAGTAACTCATTTCCACTGCTCTCACTCTTGACTTGTTCCCCTCTTGCAAGGTCCACGCCTCGCTTCCATACGTCAGGGTAGGGATCACAATACCATCATGCAGTGACTTCTTAACTTCCATACTCACCTCCCTATTTCTCATCACTGCTTTCAGTGTACCAACAACCTTTCTTCCCTGCTGTACCCTTTCACGTACTTCATCCCCCAAAGTTCCATCCTTACTCATCACACTACCCAAGTACTTGAATGCACTCACATTCTCCATATCCTCACCATCCAACCTCACTGCACACTCTGTGACTTCATTCCTCTCAAACACCATAACTTTACTTTTGTTTACATTAACTTTCAGCTTCCTCCTCCTACACACTGTCCCAAATTCATTCACCAAACCTTGCAACTCCCATTCATCTTCACTCAACAATATTGTATCATCAGCAAACAGCAACACCGGAAGCTTCCAAATCTCACCCTCATTCATTAGGCCCAGCCCCACATCCACTGCCCTACCTTGCACCTCCTTTACAACCCCATCCATATATATATTAAACATCCATGGAGACATCACACACCCCTGTTTCAGTCCCACATTGAGATCAAAGAACTCACTCAACTCACCATCCACTCGCACTTATGCTGCCTAATAATATACATCTTGACTCTCTCTCTCTCTCTCTCTCTCTCTCTCTCTCTCTTGAAATATGAGGACGCTTTGTACAGTGGGAAACATGGCCACCAGCAATTCTTCATAATCCATCATTTTAACATCTAAAATCCGATGAAACAGCCTCTGCATTATTCATCCATCCATCCATTACCCAATCCTACGTTGCCCCATGAGGAGCGTAGGAGCCCAGGGCTAGGAAAGTTGGTCCTGGCATTTAAGATGAGAGTGACCAGCCTCACTCATCCCTGAGTGGCATTACGTGAGCAATAATTTAAGATGAGACTGACCAGCCTCACTCATCCCTGAGTGGCATTACATGAGCAATAAACCCCAACCACCCCTTGGATATAAACCTTCACCGGCTCAATCCGACTGGAGTGCTTTAATTACCCACTAAACCACCAGGAGCCAAAATTTAGCTAAATGGTTACCACCCAGCGTAGTAAATGGTTTCCTGGTGTACAGGAAACCATTTGGCTTGTCACTCAGTGTAGAGTCACCCACAGGCAGAAGGAAGAGGAAAGAATGAAGGAAAGAAAGACACAAGAGGGAGTGTAAAGTCACCCGCAGGCAGAAGAAAGAGGAAAGAATGAAGGAAAGAAAGATATTATTATTATTATTATTATTATTATTATTATTATAATCATCATCATTGTTTAAATCTCTCTCGTAAGCTACAAACAATCGTCTAAAGATGACATGAATAATATGAACAAGACAAATGACACCTATGATACCCGCACGCACCCCAATTGCATTTATCACCCCTACACATCGTAACAGATGCCCTTTGCCTTTGAACACACCACTGATTCACACAGACACTCCTACTACACACTATAAGCACACGCATAAAACTCTACGGTTGCAACTTGCCAGATTTCGTTCTGGAAAAAGGTACAGTGACTCAGTGAGCGAGTGACACAGTTAGGGATATACAATGGACTGGGCCGCCTCTAAGGGTGCGGCAAGATTACGTCATGGGATTGAAGGGGTTAAACTTGGGTAAGTGTTAATACAGGTACTATGAAAGCCTGAATGCAACATGGCCATTCTTCGGTATTATTATTAATTATTATTATTATTTTGTGTGTCTTGACTCTGGACATAAGCTTCAGATCCTGTTCCCAATGCCCAGCAGTTCCCCTACACGCCATACACCTCCCCATGTCACCCCTTCGGCGCTAACACACACCGTCCATAGTGAGTACATGCTAGGGCTGTCTCATACAGGACTGGTGTACTGGTGTTAGCGGGGGTGTTTTTAGGAAAGGTCGGTGGGTCTTTTGGTACATGAATAAAGTCTAATTTTAATGAACCTCTAATTCTTAAAGTGTTCCTCGTGGCTGCATCTAGACGATTTTATTCAGCTGAGAGAATATTTTACCTTCGAGGGGTTGACAGCCGTTCTCGATTACCGCTTCTGAGGTCATGGCTTTACCTTGATCGCCTAATATGACCTGGGCTTTCCCTTCACCTGACTTAACCCCTTCTGAATGACCAATCCCTTGAACCTGGCGACGCGTCCTGCTACTTTGTGTGTTCTTTTGGCTCATTCTTGCTGCCTCCAGACGATTTTATTTATCTGAGGGGAGGCTTTTTGGAGGGAAGGGGTTGGTGAAAACTATGGCTGCCCTCCACCCCCCTCCCCTTCAATTCGAATTAAAAAAATCTTAAAATGAATACAATCGTCTGGAGGTAGGAAGAAGTAAAGAATATGGGACTGAATTAAAGTGGTCTCTCTCTCTCTCTCATTACCTATTCATAACTACTGGGGACACCACTTAAATCTCTCTCTCTCTCTCTCTCTCTGGGAATAACAGGGCACACAGACAACGGGACAGAGAATTGGCTAACTGACAGCAGCGACAGTACCAGCAAACAGCGTACCTCCACCTTGAGCCAACGACACGGGTGGGGTTCTCCGGGGTTCAGGAGGGTTCAGTGTTGCCTCTAAGTATTGTTTATTATCCATACAGAGGACACAGACGCAGGAAAAGCAACATAACATCAAATTTAACACATGGCATCAAAACTGGAAATGCATCTAATCCCCAAAAAGGCGATCACTGGAATGAGGCTAGGCATCTTAACTCGACGGTCTTTAAAATGGATAATGTTCGTAAGCATTCGTAAGTAAATATTCGTAAGTATTCTGTTTTGGTGCTGCATACTGGAAGTCTAAACAGAAAACATGAGTATGAAATCAGAAGACAGAAGATGGAGGCAACTCATAAAAAGAAAAAAATCTGATTCACGTGACAAACTTCTAAATTTCCTAAGGAGTGTAACGAGGCCTTAAATAAAAAAAGTATAATGCAAGGATTTTTTCTCTAAATAGACGCTGCTCATAGATGTATAAGTAAATAATTATATATCTCTGTCCAAGTTTAGTCACACCGCATCTGTAATGTAATGTCCAGTTCTGGGATGCAGATCTGAGAAAAAGGACAATCAAAAGGGAAACTGGAAGCTGTTCACTAAGACCAACTCGACTAATTCCTTATGAGCTAATGCAAAGATCGTCTACGGGAACTCCTTTACAAAATCTCATCTTCCCACAGCCCTTCTTCCACCCTTCCTTTTCTCGACCTTCCTTCCTTTCTACCTTTTCTCAACCTTCTTTCTTCCTTCTCACTTTCTCTGTCCTTCTTCCTTCCTCCTACTAAGAGGCTTACGGGTTAACATAGGCATCTCTTCATTAATGACCTGTGGAGCAAGGTAACACGCTTCCGGAACATGTTAATACCTGTGCGTTACTATTATTGTTATTATTATTATTATTATTATTATTATTATTATACTCAAAAGCGCGTTAAGTCGCCGTCTGCCAACTCTCTGTATGACATGATAACAGCAACTCAGGCGATATCACCCTTGTTTGTAAAGGCAGACGAGATTAAGTTACAAGATACACTAGATCACAAGATATAATATTGCTCTTTGTGAACTGTATGCTATTAGTTTTCACACACACACACACACACACACACACACACACACACACACACACACACAATACTACTACACCAAAGCCCTGTACACCTGAAAATTACATGAACGCAAACTTCATTTTTTTTTCCGCGTCTTTCTGCCCTTCCTACCATATTCCCTTCTAGTATTTCCAAACTGTTAGCAATTATTTCTGTACTTTTAGGTAAGGTTTATTACCGGAGGGTCCGGAGGGTTGGGGAGAGCCTTCCTCTTGTTCTACCCTTTTTCTTTTACTTCTGTGGATAGGGTAAGACTTTATTTATATCATTATCTTGAAAGACCTGTAAGGTATGTGTGGTCTGAATATCTACGTAACTCACTCTCTCTCTCTCTCTCTCTCTCTTATATCTACACGTGTTACACCCTTCATTAGCTATTCTCAATCTTATTACTCATTAACACCCTCTCTCTCACTCAATTACCTTTTCACCTTCATTACTTTCTCTCTTTCTCCATTCTCTCTCCTCCTCTCTCATTTATCTTCATCAGTGTCTTAGTTCGCTTCTCCCCTCTTTATTCCTCTCTCTCTCTCTCTCTCTCTCTCTCTCTCTCTCTCTCTCTCTCTCTCTCATTAATCTTCTTTTATCATTCCAAGTTTTCCCTTAAAGCCATTCAATTGTTTTTCTTACTTCCTTGTTTCTTTCCTTATTCCAGTTTTATTTAATATCGTTTTCCTCTATTTCCTCCTGCCTCCCTTCCTTCCCTCCTTCCTCCTCTCACGGTTCCTTCCTCATTCTTTCCTCCCATAAAATTCCAGACCTCACCTAAAATCTTGCTTATGTTCCTTCCTTCCTTCTTCCTCTAGCTCAAACTTCTTCCCTCTTTCCTTCCTTCTTGTATCTCATCCCTTCTTCCTTCCTTAATTCCTTCCTTCCTACCTTTTCTCAGCCCTTCTTCCATCCTTCCTTTCTTCCTTTTCTCGACCGTCCTTCCTTCTTTCCTACCTTTTTCTCAGCCCTTCTTCCATCCTTCCTTCCTTCCTTCTCTCAACCTTCTTCCTTCCTCCTCCTCCACATTCTTCTTTCCTCTGATTCTCGTTTCTTATCCTCTTCCTTCCTTCCTCTTCCTCTTGTCCGTCAGTGTCATACGAGGTCAGACAGAGGAAAGAAATGCACGCTTACGAATCTTATAAACATCTTTCGAGACACAATACTTCATCTTGGTACTTCTTGGAGATAAACATTACCACCCAATCTACACTGTCCATCTTCACAGGGTGTA
Organism: Coenobita brevimanus; assembly: GCF_032717465.1. NCBI lineage: Eukaryota > Metazoa > Arthropoda > Malacostraca > Decapoda > Coenobitidae > Coenobita > Coenobita brevimanus. The sequence goes on along the minus strand of NC_137051.1, from coordinate 41,810,343 downwards.
TTCCCTCTCCCTGCACTACCCCGAATCACCGTCCAAGCCCATCCGGCACACTTATGGTTTCCTAATCTCTCTCTCTCTCTCTCTCTCTCTCTCTCTCTCTCTCTCTCTCTCTCTCTCTCCCTCTCTAACCACCATCCCAACCCATCCCGCACACTCATGTACTCTCTCTCTCTCTCTCTCTCTCTCAAGCCGCCTGTCAATACCCAATACAAAACGTCGCAAGTAAAAAAATAAATAAATCAGTGTCTCTTAACCCCTGACTGTGAGGTAAAGCCAGGATTCCGGGGGCTTAAATGAGGTGTTAATGAGTGTCTGGCCCAAATGGATATACTGTTGATTCTTTCACTTTCGTTTCTGGTGGTGGTGATGGTGGTGACGGTGACGAAGAAGAAGATGATGATGATGATGCGCAGGGTGAGCAGTGAGGGGGGGGCATCTTCCAGGAATCCTTTACTGATGTTCCGGGAAGGGGGGAGGGGGTGGGGGGAGGACGGGGGGAGGGGGAGGGGGAGGAATGGATACTGGGAAGCGAGAGGGGAACCCGAAGGACAGGTGACTGTGTGTGTGTGTGTGTGTGTGTGTGTGTGTGTGTGTGTGAGAGAGAGAGAGAGAGAGAGAGAGAGAGAGAGATGTTATTGTTTAAAAATTCCACCGGATAAACGGAGGAGGAGAAGGAGGAGGAGGAGGAGAAGGAGGAGGAGGAGGAGGAGGAGGAGGAGGATTTAGATAACCCCTTCCATCGAATTCTTGCTAGAGGTCTCATGAAATAAATAAATAAATGGTGAGCCTGCTAACAATGAGCACCTTTGTCACTGAGTTACGGAAGTTACTGTGAGGTGAGGAAGTACGCAAAAGGAGACACAAAGGTTAAATAAAAATAAAAAGGCACTTATATGACTTAAAATTTATAATGAAAATAATTTACTCCGGTAGGCCTATGAAATTAAGCTTAACTACTTCACTCCGATGACGCATGTGTGAAAGGGCTGAGAGAGAGAGAGAGAGAGAGAGAGAGAGAGAGAGAGAGAGAGAGACAGACAGACAGACAGACAGACAGACAGACACAGCAAAATATACATGTGGGCGGCGAGAATGGCAGAGGGATGAACAAGGCAGCCACGTGAAGAAAAAAAAGTGAAAAAAGTGACAAGAAAAACAGGAAAAGAAAACGTGAAAAGAAAAACGTGAAGGAAAACGAGGCGCCGACAGGTGAGTAAGAAAAAATACCTGGTCGGCGCACGTGTCTAGTTTTACCTGGAAAAAAAAAAAAATGAAAAAAGTCTACGGACCTAAATTGCCACCGTCCACATCCACACCCTACCTGGAAAAATACCTGAAAAAGTCTACGGACCTGAATTGCCACCGTCCACATCCACACCCTGTCGTCGGGGAGGAGAAAAGGGGGAGAGGGAGAGAGGAGGGAGGGACGGGGAGGGAAAACGAAGAAGACACACACACACACACACACACACACACACACACACACACACACACATCCTCCTACCCACACTCACACCCTTACTTGTATCCCACCTTTCCCATCCTCACAAGACCCCGCCTGACCTACTTCCACCCTTACTACGTTGTCCGAAATAGGGTGACCAGGGCGGTGACTGACTGACGTGGGGGAGGGGAGGGAAGGGGAGGGGAGGGGAGGGGGAGGGAGAGGGGGGAGGTAGCGGATGTAGGGAAGGATGAGAGAACTGTTCTGATACGTCATTACTATTCTACAAAAGACGAGGACATAGGTGGAGTTCCAGAGAGATAGACTGACAGAGAGAGACAGATAAACTGACCAGTGAATAGATTAAGGATGGATGGATAGATTGGATAGATAGAGGATAAGTGCATCAATGGATGGATATAGGAAGACAAGGAAAGATTGTGAGAAAAATGAAATCATATACTGATAATTATGAGAGAGAGAGAGAGAGAGAGAGAGAGAGAGAGAGAGAGAGTCACTGACGTTTAAAAATGCAGAGACAAAAAAACAAACGCAGAGGAAACACACACACACACACACACACACGTACATAGGCAGCACAAACATTAACACTGACACACACAAACCGACAGACAAACAGAGACAATTAAAGACAAAGCCAGACAAAGAAAACAAAGAAAACACGAACAAGGGGAAGCTGTCTCGAGTCAAAACACTTCCACAAAGTAAATTCCACAACAAAGACAGCGGCTGAAGGAAAGACAATGCATAAACAAAGAAGCAGGTAGTGACAAAGACAATTAATCAGACAAAAACAAAGACGCTAGAGAAGGGAAAGACAAAACATCAAGACAAACACAAAGAGGCTAAGACAACGACAAAGCGAGAAAGACAGACAGAAGTGTAATAAAACAAACACAGACACAAACACAGGCAGGAGCGGTGACAAAGACACATTTAATAATCGTGAAAAAAAAGCAATATGAGATGAAAACAAAGACATACACAAAAACAAAGCATCATCATCATCATCATCATCACCATCATCATCATAATCATCACCGTCTTTTTCCTCTTTATCATCATCTTCATTATCATCACTATTATCATTACCGTCTTCTCCTCCTCCTCCTCCTCCTCATCATCATCATCATCATCATCATCACTTAACTCTATCTAACAACAAAAACAGACAAAGGAAACAGATTCAGGAGCAGACAGAACGGCGTTACGACAGGGATAAAAACAAAGACGAGAGAGAGAGAGAATGACACACACGACAAAGAAAAAAAGATCAGAAGACAAAGACAATAAAATAATATATAGATAGATAGACAGACAGAGAGACAGACAGATAGATACTAATAGACAGAGAGACAGACAAAGATATAAACAAAGAAAAATCTATTCAAGGGAGTGACAACGAGGTGGCAAATATGATTGGTGTGACAAAGAAGTAGCAGAGAGAGAGAGAGAGAGAGAGAGAGAGAGAGATTGATGGGTACAAACACAGACATGACACAACAAGAACAAAGACAAAGACGATGAAACAAAGAAACCTGAGACAAAGACAAATAATAAACACACAAACACAGACAGACAGACAGACAGACAGACACACACACACACACACACACACACACACACACACACACACACACACACACACACACACACATGCATCGTTCAAACATAGCATTTCCTCTCCTTCACACACCTAAAACATACATACATACATACATACGCACATACAAGAAACGTTCATACAGTCACACGCCCACACAGACAGACAGACAGACAGAGACACGTGGCACAGCGGGAGACGCAGTAACTCAGACACGTAGGAGTATCAACCATCGAGAGAGAGAGAGAGAGAGAGAGAGAGAGAGAGAGAGAGAGAGAGAATTATGAATATTAGTAATCCATCATCATCATCATCATCATCATCATCACCACCCAGCACCACATAACCAAACCTAACTCATTTCAGATCAACCCAATCCATCCTAACTCAACCCTACCAAATACCCAACCCCATGCAAGCCAACCAGACCTTGTTCAACCTCACGCAACCTCCCAAGCCCAAGCCACCACACTTCACCTGCCAAAGCCACCTGTGTGATAATACCCCTATAAAGCAGGTGACAGAAAAGCCTACTACACACACTAACCCTCCATTCCTTCTCCCTAAAGCTATTTCTTGCCCTAAATACCTGCCATGCTTTTAAAATGACCTCACCGCGTTTCCAGAACCGCCGGGATAAAAAAGGGAAAGAAGAGAAGGAAAGAAGAGGAAGAAGAAGGGAGAGGAGGAGAAACACTACCATTTCTTCTCCCTCAAACTTTTTTTTCTTTCCCATAAATACTTACCACACACATATTGATTAAACCGCTTCTCCAGAATCGCCAGGGCACACACACACACACACACACACACACACACACACACACACACACACACACACACACACACACACCACTACGTTCTGCTTTCTTATATATCCTCGTTCCTTGGTAAGTTATCAAGGTGAAACAACAAGGTAAATTTACTTGCCTTACTAAACATAGGAAATAAAGTCCTTGTCTAAAGAAACTGAGGAATATTATAAGGAAATGTAAGGTTAGGCTTGGAATTAAGATGCTAGGATATATATACTGCTTGCCTCTAGGAAAATGATGGGTATGGTGAGGAAATGGAAGGTAGGCGTGAAGAGATGAATGATCGAGGAAGTGGGACGAGGCAAGAGGACGAGGGCGACTCGAGGGAAGGTCAAGGTGGGTCGTGTCAAAGGTCAAGGAGTGGAAGGAATGGGAAAGGAGTCACAATTTTTTTTCCCGTCTGTCAGAGCTAATATATAAGGGATAAGAATTTCCAAGTCCGTCTTCTCATCGGTTTAAGAAGCTCCCTAACACTTCTTCCTTGGCGATTTATTTTTCGATACGGTTGGTTAATATCCTTTTGTACGTTGTCTATGCAGAGTATGGCGATGTATGAATGACTGACGTAACACAGAACAGGACAGTATGGTGTAATAAGCAAAATAAATCGCTTAGGAAAATGTGTTATGGAGCTTCCTCAACCAACGATAATATGGGCTTTGAAATTGTCCCTGGAGATAATTTCAACCAACATTCAGACAGACAGACGCTTGTAAGATGAGGGAAATGACCCATACAAAAAACAGAATAAAATAAACAGGGATTCTCAAGTCCTGGAACGAATCCTTGTCTGTTTTTCACCTCAAGAAGACGGTTTACATCTAAGAATAATAAAAATCGTCTTAAAGGAGAGAGAAAGAGATATAAAAAAAGTATGATATATTAAGTACTGAAAGGTCAAGAGGTCGCTGGTCACTGTCTTAACCCTTTGGAGACAATGACCACTCCTTAAGACAGTCTGGAAGTAGATAAGATGGAAGTAAGATAGTAAAATTTCTCCCGTCTTGATGTGCTGCGTGTGAGTGAGAAGGGCAATTATGGAGATGTATGTGAAGGAGGGCTGCAGGTGGCTCTTTTGATGAGGTGAGATAATGAGAGGGAAGCCACAGGTGAGCCAGGTGTACAAATGAGGCAGGTCAGGTGGGAGGGAAGTAGAAGGTGAAGAGGTAGAGTTAGACTGCCATTTGAAAAGACGTGACATCGATTCCAAACAGTGAAAGGGAACAGTTTGGGAATCTGAAATTTATAACAACAGTAGTAAATGATCTTCCACAAAAAACGAATTATAAAAAACACCCTCACTACTACCATCACACCAGCCCAAGTGGTGACATGTGAAAGGATGGTCACGCCATCTGTTGCGCGCCGGGTGACTATTAGGCCTCGGGGAACGGACGGGGTGTAATCTATGCCTTGAGTCGGATACGTAAATAACTGCAGGTGTGAGTCAGGTGGGGTGATGAGGAAGGGGTGAGTCAGAGGAAGAAATGAGTCAGACTATAAGGAAGGGTTGGTATGTGGGTCGCCCGGGTCAGGCTGGGTCAGGTGAGGTCAAAGGAGTACAAAGGAGGAGAGTACAAAGAAAGAAGCACAATGGAAGGAAGACAAATGAAGGAATGCAAAGGAAGAAACATAGAGGAAAGGGTACAAAGGAAATAATACAAAGGAAAGAATACAAAGGAAGGAGTACAAAGGAAAAAATATAAAGCAAGGAGTACAAATGGAAGAATATAATGGAAAGAAAACAAAGGAAGGAGTACAAAGGAAAGAATACAAAGGAAAGAGTACAAAGGAAGGAATACAAAAACAGGAACACAAAGGAAGGAGCACAAAGGAAGGAACACAAAGGAAAGAACACAAAGGAAGGAGCACAAAGGAAGGAACACAAAGGAAGGAGCACAAAGGAAGGAGCACAAAGGATAGAATACAAAGGAAGGAGTACAAATGACGGAATAGAAAGGAAGGAGTACAAAGGATGAAATACAAAGGAAGAAGTACAAAGGATGGAATACAAAGGAAGAAGTACAAAGGATGGAATACAAAGGAAGATGTACAAAGGATGGAATACAAAGGAAGAAGTAAAGGATGGAATACAAAGGAAGGAGCACAAAGGAAGAAGTAAAAAGGATGGAATACAAAGGAAGGAATGCAAAGGAAGGAGCACAAAGGAAGGAATGCTAAGGAAGGAGCACAAAGGAAGGAATGCTAAGGAAGGAGCACAAAGGAATACAAAGGAAGTAGTACAAAGGAAGTAGTACAAAGAAAGTGTACGAAGGAGTACAAAGGAAAACAAACACCACAAGAATTACTGCTCGTTTGGTGGCTGCTTATTACAGGGTGGATCAACTATAGTATCTATTTTATGAGGCTAAGACAAGGATAGCCAAGCAGGAAGGAGTGACTTGAATCTGGGTAATGACCGGAATGTGTGTGTGTGTGTGTGTGTGTGTGTGTGTGTGTGTGTGTGTGTGTGTGTGTGTGTGTGTGTGTGTGTGTGTGTGTGTGTGTGTGTGTGTGTGTGTGTGTGTGTGTGTGTGTGTGTGTGTGACTCAAATGGAAGTAACTGCAGGTCGAGGAACCCTTCAAGGAATTCACTCCTACAGGTGGTGATGGGGGCAGGTGAGTCAGTGTGTGTGTGTGTGTGTGTGTGTGTGTGTGTGTGTGTGTGTGTGTGTGTGTGTGTGTGTGTGTGTGTGTGTGTGTGTGTGTGTGTGTGTGTGTGTGTGTGTGTGTGTGTGTGTGTGTGTGTGTGTGTGTGTGTGTGTGTGTGTGTGTGTGTGTGTGTGTGCGTGCGTGAATTGAGTATTGAACGCCGTTCCTGTAAATGCCAGTGCTACACTAAGATAAGGCGTAATAAAGCAAGGCGTCTCAATGGGCAATGCTGGTGGGAGGTAAAGCTTTTTGTAGCAATAAAGATAAAAAATGAAGCCCCATTTACCAACTAGCTTCAGTAAAATGGCTAGAAATTCACGGTTCCTTAAGACAGTCTCCTAAGGTGGGGGTCAACAGGGTCAGGATCGAACCTAAAGAATGCCGACACACTACTATTTCAGGTCTTCAAGAGCCTCTCTCTCTCTCTCTCTCTCTCTCTCTCTCTCTCTCTCTCTCTCTCAGTAGTCTTTTGTATGTCATCGTGTCATCTGATCTCCTCCCTCCTTCTTTGTTTTGCTTGCCTCATTACCTCTCTCTCTCTCTCTCTCCCTCCCAAAAACACACAGAGGCAAAAACATAACAATTTCCCATCTTCGGTCTTGAGAGTTTTACCACACAAATAAACACACACACACACACACACACACACACACACACACACACATATATATATATATATATATATATATACAAACACCCAGGTCTCCAGTACTACAGTATATGAACACTGTAAGTTCAATTTGTTCATACCTGCCTGTCTCCGCTAATGAATAACAATAACACAACAGACAGATACAAAGACAGACAGACAGACAGACAGACAAAGACACGCCGCTGATCCCCAACACCGAGGAAGTGTTTCTTCTATAAAGGTCAAGGGTCAGAATCAGGTCACAGAAGCCAGACAGGAGATAAATACCTGAACACATCTACTACAACACTGGAACAACTCTACCAAATGCCCCCTGCCTCTACACTCCCTGTTAGTGCGTGTAGGGTAAAATATGGCATGAATATTGAAGTCACCCCTCTGGCCCCTCTCCATTTTCTATCTAACCATATTACCTCGCTGTTTTTACGATTATTACTGATATTATTATTCTATTCTATTTTTTTATTTAATGGTGAGGTGTTTAATTCTTCATGCTACATAATTTTCCAGTCTTTAATAATAGGAAAGCTTTAACAGGACACAAAAGAGGGAAGTGAGGCGTTTATTCTCATGTGTAATAATAATAATAATAATAATAGTAATAATAACAATGATAATAATGAACAATAACTATCTATCTATCTATTGCCAGACGCCTCAATCCCGTTTGGGGTGGCCACAAACAAATCGCCTCCAAGTCGCCCTGTCCCCCGCCATTTCACTCCCCAGCTCCCAACTCACACCCCCCTCTCTCATATACCTCTCCACCCCATCCCTCCATCTCATCCTCGGCCTCCCCCTCCCTCTTCCCCCCTCCACCTCACTCACATACACTCTCTTCGTCAGTCTTTCACCCTCCATCCTCTCCACATGGCCAAACCACCTCAATATGTTCCTCATAACGCTTCCTATCACATCCACATCCACACCACAACGCTCCTTTATATCCTCATTCGTCAGCCTGTCTCTCCATGTGACTCCACAGGCTCCTCTTAAATAACTCATTTCCACTGCTCTCACTCTTGACTTGTGTCCTTCCAACAATGTCCAAGCTTCACTTCCGTACGTTAGAGTTGGTATCACAATACAGCCATGTAGTAACTTTTTCCCTTCCATTTTGAGCTCAGGTGATGACCAGGTGAAGTCAGGTGAGAGGATTAATTTGACTAGTAACCAAGAAGACTCATTCCTACAACACATCTCTAGCTCCTAAAAATCCATACAACCACGACATTGGTATCTGAGTTGTGAGAGAGACAGTCCCACCAGAAAGAAAAAAAAAAGATAACAGCAGGTGTGGATGACCCAAAATGATGATGGAAAAATATATGGTGAAAAAATTAATACCTGAAAAAATATAGTTGGTGAAGCGAGGGAGGTGATGAATGATGAACATGGAGGGACGATGTATGTATGGATGAATGAATGTATGTCTCTTTGTATGGATGGATGGATGTGTGTGTGTGTGTGTGTGTGTGTGTGTGTGTGTGTGTGTGTGTGTGTGTGTGTGTGGATGGATGTAATTGGAGGGACGATGTATGAATGAATGAATGAATGAATGAAAGTATGTACGTATATGTACGTATGTATGTATGTATTTGTGTGTATGTGTGTATGTATAATAAGCACATACCTATACCCCTCTCTCTCTTACCTGGCCTAAAATTGACATCTCATTATCTTGAATGCTTGGAACGACAGATCAGCGCTAGATTAAGATGTTAGTCACGACGAAGTGCCATGGGAAGGTGGTAGCATTAGTGTCTATGTATCTCCGTAATTATTTATCTATATCTTTTATTTTGCCTGGCAGTCGATGGAATGGATTCTCTCTCTCTCTCTCTCTCTCTCTCTCTCTCTCTCTCTCTCTCTCTCTCTCTTCCTGAGCTGACAAAAATCGTATGGCGGACACAGGACACAGTAGCATAGAGTCAATTCTCATGGGCTGAATATCCATCCATCCATCATCCAATCCTATGTCGCCCCATGAGAAGCGTAGGAACCCGGAGCTAGACAAGTTGGTCTTAACATTTATGATGAGAGTGACCACCCTCTCATCCCTGAGTTTCATTAGCCTAAGTGAGCAATAAACCCTGCACAGGCCCAATCTGACTGGAGTGTCTTAATTATCCACTAAGTACGCACTAAACCACCAGGCGCCATAATTTGGTTATATGGTTACTACCCAGAGTAGTAAATGGTTTCCTGATGTACAGGAAATCATTCAGCTTGTCACTCAGTGTAGAGCCACCCACAGACAGAATGAAGAGGAAGAAATGAAGGAGAGAAATACACAAGAGGAAGGAAGAATGGAAAGGGTTGTCACCTGAGAAGAGCACTACACTGAGTGGATGGTAGGCACCCCCACCTACCACCTTTATACACACCTATAACGAGACTTATTCTGTACATAGTTTCTGACCTGCACAGGCTTTTGATGAGCCTGAGACAGACTTGACTGACATGCTGGTTGCCTGCGGGACAGTTGGGGGGGGGGCTTGAGGGACCTTGGCAGGGCCCGGGGGTTCCTGGGGGAGCTCTGGCTGCTCATGGGGGCCCGGAAGGGTTTGGGGGGGTTCGGAGGGCCCTGGGTGGCCCTGGGGGAGCCCGGGTTGCCCTGTGGGCCCCCCGGGCTCATCCGGTGTCCCCCAAATGCCCCCCCCTGGACTTTCCTGAGGCCCCCAAGGGACCCTCGGGCCTTCCCCGGGCAGCCCCAGCCCTCCCGGGGTTCCCTGGATCCCCCCGTGGCCTTCCAAGCCCCCCGGAGTCCCCCCCCCTGGCTCCACGGTCCCCTCCGAGGCCCTCCGACTTCCACCTGGGCCCTGTGGGGCCTCCCGGCTTCTTGGGCCCTCCTGGGGTCTCCTTGCCTTCCCGGTGCCCCTCGGGTCCCACAGGGGCCTCACAGACGCACCCGAGGCCCCTCGGGCCCCCCCGTTGTCCCCAGGGCCCCACAGATAAACAAAATAATTGAAAGATAGAGACAAATGGACAGATAGATAGATAGACAAACAGACAGATAGATAGATAGATAGACAGACAGACAGACAGACAGAAGTGGTGTAATAAAAGATGGTTTAATTCTAGATAGGCTGATTCCTTTTTATTGGCTAGTGTGTGGCGTGGCTGTGCTTCCCCGGGTAATGGCTATTGTTATGGCGCGGCCCTGGTTCCTGCCTCGCCCCAACCCACATATATTGCTCTCGTTTTTATGTCTGTTAGTAGAATGTTATGTTGGGTGCTCTCTCTCTCTCTCTCTCTCTCTGAGGCGGAATTTAGGTTAATCTGGCTAGAAACTGCTGTATATTTGTACGCTTCAGTATTCGACTGGCAGGCCACCATCCACTCACTTGACGTACATAATCTCGACAAGTGACTCTAGACCGAGCAACAACCCAGATGATTTCTTGCACCCCAGGAAACCGTGACCTACGCTGGGTGGTAACCATATGAAACGAACGACTGGTTGTCAAGTGGGTTACAGCGGTCCAGTGGGGTTGCTGGGTTATACTGCCCATATAATATCAATCAAGGAAGAGCGACTGGTCATACCTATAATTTCTGGATTAATCAGTCTAGCCCCGGGACCCAACCCTCACGGGAGGGGAACTAAAGGATTGAACGATAAAGTAAGCGTGTTTTAAAGGATTCTGTGTTTTTATATCTCAAAATGTTTCGCCTGTTTTATTACTGTTTAAGTCTCAGTGTTCCTTTAAGTTCAGTGTTTAGTATTTATCAATGCTTCCCTCTGCTGTACTAAAGCTGCAGCATTTTGCAGCACCTCTGTATTGTGTGTGTGTGTGTGTGTGTGTGTGTGTGTGTGTGTGTGTGTGTGTGTGTGTGTGTGTGTGTGTGTGTGTGTGTGTGTGTGTGTGTGTGTGTGTGTGTGTGTGTGTGTGTACGTATGTATGTGTATGTATGTATGTACGTATGTACAGTATGTGTGCATGTACTGTATGTATGTATGTATGAATGTATCTATGTATGCATGTATGTGTGTGCATGTATGTATGTGTGTGTGTGTGTGTGTGTGTGTGTGTGTGTGTGTGTGTGTGTGTGTGTGTGTGTGTGTGTGCGTGTGTGTGTGTGTGCGCGAGAGAGAGAGAGAGAGAGAGGTAATACAACCATTTACCTTCTCACTGTTAAGAATACCTGTCAGAAGCCATTAGCAATTTTAAAAAGTATATGTAGTTTTATACCAGGTGTTTTTCTTTTCTTATAACTTCGAGAGATTTCCCCAAAGAGGCAAAAAATATCGTCTTCGAAGATTATATTTTAGAAACGTTATCTTAGAGTCAAATTTTCTATATCTTTGGTTTTCAATGTTTTTGCCTCGCTTTATATGCAACTACTTGTCTTAAAATGCCCACGATATTTCACTTCCCATACATTATTCACTCCATTAACTCATCACACACGGATCCTCTCATAGTTATTCATCTTGTCCTTAGATTATTTGTTTTACTTATCTATCCTCATTCATCTCTTACTCATCTCACATTCACTCATCATTCTTCACCTGTTCTTATTCATCTCTTTCCTATCTCACCCTCAGTCATCTCCAGCATTCATTTCTCAGTTCCACCTCTGCTGCACTTCTTATTCACCTCACATTCATTCCTCACCATCATTCATTTCCATCCTTCATTCTCATCACCACGACACTCATTCTCCCATTCATTCATCACCGTCATTCACTACTCATCCCTGCCTCACTTCTTATTCATCTCACACTCATTCATCGTCATCATTCCTTTCTATCCTTCACTCTCACAACCACGTCATTCATTCTCACTCATTCATCATCATCATTCCTCTCTATCCTTCACTTTCACCACCACGTCATTCATTCTCACATTCATCACTCTCATTCACTACTCATCCCTCCCTCACACTCACCACTATTGTCATTCCCTCTCCTCCCAGTTCCTATTTTCGTCAACGCTTCCTATTCACCCTCCCCCTCCCCACCTGCACTTCCGGGACGAGGTGAGGTCAGGTGGGCCGGGTGACCTAACCTAACCTTGCTTCGGGGAACACCTGCCACCTGAAGTCACGACCAGGATACGACACAACACATAAAACGGATACCCCCACATCTATCTGTCTATCTATCTATCTATCTGTGTCTGTCTGTCTGTCTGTTTATCTAACTCTATGTCTATTTGTCTGCCTGTCTGTCTATCCATCTATTTATCAATCTATTTATCTATCTATCCACTTGTGTGTGTATGTATGTATGCATGTATACTGTATGTTATGTATGTATGTGTAGGTATGTATGTGTGTGTATGTACGTTAGTATGTATGTATGTATGTATGTACGTGTGTGTGTGTGTGTGTGTGTGTGTGTAAATTCATCCATCATATAATCGCACAAAACATTAAAACAATCATTTACACTCAACCTAATCAAGCGACTCAGCCAACTAAACCACCAGGCGCCCACTTCCCGGTAACTGGGTGTCCGCCGAACGTAGTAAATGATTTCCTAGATGACAGGACACAAGAAATATCATTCAGTGTAGAGTGAGCTGGAGGTAACCCTTTATCGAGTGCGTGGATGGTGGCCGCCCCCATTTATATCCACGGTAGGTATATCCATCTATTTATCTATCTATTTACTTGAAAGAGATAGATAGATAGATAGATAGATAGATAGATAGAGATAGAGAGAGAGAGAGAGAGAGAGAGAGAGAGAGAATATACACCTCCACGCTTCCCACAACACTTCTTCGTGACTAGCACCACATTCGCGTCAATCCCTTATAGCAACTCGTCATGCACGCTAGAGAGAGATGGCAATTTTGGGCCAAGTTGGAGCAGACGGAGTATAGAAATAAATAAATAAATTAATAAATAAGAACCAGGCATCAGGAAAATGTCATGATAGACGTGGATGGAATTAGAGAGAGAAATTATATATATATGAAA
>NC_137051.1:41784725-41792225 GCF_032717465.1 Coenobita brevimanus | reverse complement strand
CTATTGCTTTCATTTTAGACTGGGCAGTATCATCATCATCATCACCATCATCATCATCAGTAGTATCATTGCATTATTATTATTATTATCATTATTATTATTATTATTATTATTATTAACATTATTACTGTTGTTTTGTGGTCACCGTCGTTGTTGTTATTGTTTTTGTGTTGCTGATGTTGTTGTTGTAAAGGATACTATTTGGGAAATTGTACATGTGCTGCAGTCTCTCTCTCTCTCTCTCTCTCTCAATCCACCCACCCATCCATCCCTCCATCTACCTACCTATTTATATCTATCTGTCTACCCATCGATCCATCCATCTATCTATCTACCTATCCATATCCATCTATCTGGCCATCCATTCATCTATCTATCCATCAATTGATTTATCTATCCATCCATTTATATATCCATCTATCTTTCCATATACCCATCTAACCACCAACCTATGAATATACCTCTACTTATCTATCCATCTATCAATCCATCCATCTACTTATCCCACTATCTATATATCCATCCAACTATCTGTCTACCCTTCACATCTATCAATCTATCTATCTATCAATCTATCTACCTCCCCCCACCTCCTCCCAGTACACTTTTCCCGGCGTGAAGTATGTGGGCTAAAAGTAATCAAACTACTAATGAGGCTAACTTGAATACCACTTTAAAAACTTCCCCTCAAAGTCACCTCTAAGGCAACAAAGAACGGCCAATGAACGGACGGCCTTCGAAGGGGCCAATGAACGACGTGATATGAACGGCCGAGCACCAATCAACGGGGAGAACGGGTACAGAAAGGCATTCAAAAATTCTAAATGTTAAACGGACCAATCAGAGGCAGGCGTTCAAAAATTCAAAATATTAAACGATCAATGAATGGCAGGCGTTCAAAATTCAAAATATTGCACAGACCAATGAGGCAGGCGTTCAAAATTCAAAATACTGCACAGACCAATGAGGCAGGCGTTCAAAAATTCATAATATTAAACGGACCAATGAAGCAGGTGTTCAAAAATTCAAAATAGTAAACGGACCAATGAGGCAGGCGTTCAAAAATTCAAAATGTTAAACGGACTGATGAAAGAGTGTTGATGCACCTACTAGTGATGCAATATCATTCAAGTTTTAAATAAGCAAATAAGTAAAAAGAATAAATAAATAAATGCTGATGATACAGAACAATGAGAAGCAATCGTTCAAAAATTCAAAGACTCCTTCACTGCGGATGTGGTTGCCTCATTTTGTTTTTGAAACCTTCCTTGTTTCCTAGTCCATTTTCAACAATTAAATGAAGGTATGTTGTGGTAGGTGGGGGCGCTCACCATCCACTCACTCGATGTAGTGCTGCTGTCCGATGTCTGCCCTTTCCTCTCCTCCATCCTTTTTTCCTTCCATCCTCTTCTGTCTTTCTTTCCTTCAGTCATTCCTCGTCCTTCTGCCAATGGGTGACTTTACACTCCCTCTTCTGTCTTTCTTTCCTTCATTCTTTCCTCTTCCTTCTGCCTGTGCGTGACTCTACACTGAGTGACAAGCCAAATGGTTTCCTGTACTCCGGGAAACCATTTACTACGTTGGGTGATAACCATATAACCAAATTTTGGCGCCTAGTGGTTCAGTGGGTAATTAATGCGCTACAATTGGATTGTCCCCGTGAAGGTTTATATCCAAGGGATGGTTGGGGTTGATTGCTCACGTAATGCAACTCAGGGATGAGTGAGGCTGGTCACTCTCATCTTAAATGTCAGGATCAACTGCCTAGCCCCGGGCTCCTACGCTCCTCATGGGGCAACGTAGGATTGGATGATGGATGGAAATGAAGGTATATATTTTCTGATACATTTATTCCAAGTACTGATTATTCAAGAGGCTGCAAAATTATAATTCCATTCTCTCTCTCTCTCAACATCGGGGTCAGTGATATTTACCACGTAGGACCCCCCTCCTCTTTCTGACTACGCCCCCACATACCCTTAAAAGTCTCTCTCTCTCTCTCTCCCTCTCTCTCTCTCTTTCCCGTTGGCAAATGAGACAGCACATTTCTTTATATAACCAGGCATAGTGACCCGCTGTGCATTTTACCTTCTTGTTATGTGTTGTGATGACCTATAATGAGAAAGGCTGACCATATTTGTTCCCTGACCTATTACGTGTACCACTGACCCACACACACACACACACACACACAAACCCCTTCAACCCGGGAATGTAGTTTGTATTCCAGCCGAAGAAAGATAAAAAAATATAAAAAAAAGTCCCCTGCATTCTACAAAAATTAATGTATTTTTTTTCCAATACAGAGGTTAATGATGCTTTGTAAACTTTTCAAAAATGGAGGTTACCCCAAAATGCAATGAAATCTGGTATGAATAATACAATAAACAAGAGATGATAATAAGGGAGATGAACTGTGTGGGGTGACTAAGAAATCTATTTATTTTTTCTTAATGTGTGTGTGTGTGTGTGTGTGTGTGTGTGTGTGTGTGTGTGTGTGTGTGTGTGTGTGTGAGAGAGAGAGAGAGAGAGAGAGAGAGAGAGAGAGAGAGAGAGAGAAACTGTATATACAAGAAAGCCATAAATTCCACGTGTTTATTTTGATGATATTAACACCTTCAGAATAATTATAGTTTTCCATACCTTAATATTCCCGTCCGTAAGTCAAACCTGTATTGAAAGAAATCACCTGGAGAGAAAGGGGTGACTGGTGAGGTAATACGCCCCCTAATTAAAGGCAGGATGGCGTAAGTCAGGTGTGTGCAAGACTCAAGGTGGAAGATGTATTTAGAGACACGTGTTAAGGAGGAAATAAGGAGTGTGACTGACTGAACTACTATGCGCGGTACTGACTCGTTATCCGCGGTACCGACTTGGTATGCACGGTACTGACTTGATAACTGACAATATCCACGGTACTGACCCATTATCCGCAGTACTGAAGTGTTATCCGCGGTACTCACTCATTATCCGCGGTACTGACCCGTTACGTGCGGTACTGACCCGTTATGTGCGGTACTGACCTGTTATGCGCGGTAAACTCGAGGTGCAGGATGTGGTCGGCGTCCCTCTTGGCTCGGTGGTGTTGTCGGCTCAGGTGTTCACGGTCGTAGAACACCGGCTCGTAGTGGCGGATGTGTTCACTCAGCACCAGACCTGCAGAACACAGAACACGGTCAGAACTACGGGCAGGAGAGAACACAAAACAGCGAAAAGCTTAATTTAAAAAGTGTGGAATCGAAGAGTGGGTAGACTGACAGGGAGGGGGTGAGGAAAAAGGGAGAGAAAATTGGAGGAAAAGGAGAAAAGGAGGTAAAATTAAGGTGTAAACAGTGATGGGTGTGGTTCAGTGGTAAAGCAGTGGACTTGTGGCCTGGGATGCATTACGCTAACTGGAGATGCGATACAAAAATATGAATTACGGTACAGTATGAAAAAAAATGTAAAAGATGCCTTCTAAATTGACGAAAATACTACCCCTGAATGGAAAAATAAGCAAATACACAAATAAACAACAAAAATATATACAAGGAAAAAAGATAATAAGGAAGGATGGCTTAGAGAGAGAGAGAGAGAGAGAGAGAGAGAGAAGGAACGCAGGGGGAAGACAAAATGAAGGAAGGAGGGTAAGATGGTCATAAGGACGGAAGGAAGGAAGGAAGGAAAGCAAAAGAAAGTGTGAAGGAACTAAAGAAGATAACGAGGAATAAGGAAGATGAAAGAAAGTAGGAATACACGATAAGGAGAAACGAAAGATATAAATAACAGATGAAAAAATAGACAAATGAATCTCTCTCTCTCTCTCTCTCTCACTCACCTGCATTCCAGCCTCTTTCACTCCCGCATACCTTCATTCCTTTCATTCTTTCTTTTCTCTCTTTCTGACTCTCTTCTTACCACATTCTCTCTCCTTTCTCTTTTTTATATTGTTACTCATTTCTCTCCCTCCCTCCCTCTCTCTCTCTCTCTCTCCCTCTCTAGTTCATTGCTCTTTCTCCCTTACTGACGTGTTCTATTTTAATCATACAATAAACGTGAGAGAGAGAGAGAGAGAGAGAGAGAGAGAGAGAGAGAGAGAGAGAGAGAGAGAGAGAGAGATGGATAATATATGCGTCAGGGAGGTAAGGAGGGAGGTAAGAATGGAGGGAGGTAAGAATGGAGGGGGGAGGGAGGGAGGGAGGAGGAAAGAGAGGGAGAGAAAGAGGGGGGAGGGAGGGAGGAAGAAAAAAGAGGGAGGGAAGGAGGAGGGGAAGGGAGAGGAAAGTAGGTGAAGTATGGAGAGAAAAAAAATGAGAAAAATGAATGACAGGCGGAAGGACGGGCAGCAATGAGAGAGAGAGAGAGAGAGAGAGAGAGAGAGAGAGAGAGAGAGAGAGAAGGAACGCGGGGGGGAAGAAAAAATGAAAGAAGGAGGGTAAGATGGTAATAAGGAAGGAAGGAGGGATGGAAGGAAGGAAAGCTAAAGAAAGTTGAAGGAACTAAAGATAACGAGGAATAAGGAAGATAAGAGAAAGTAGGAATACACGATAAGGAGAAACGAAAGATATAAATAATAGATAAAAAAATAAACAAATGAATCTCTCTCTCTCTCTCTCTCTCTCTCTCTCTCTCTCTCTCTCTCTCTCTCTCCCCTTTTCTGACGTGTTCTATTTTAATCATACAATGTGGGAGAGAGAGAGAGAGAGAGAGAGAGAGAGAGAGAGAGAGAGAGAATGAATGAATGAGTGATGGAGATGGATAATATATGAGTCAGGGAGGTAAGAATGGAAGGAGGGAGAAAGAGGGGGAGGGAGGGAGAAAGAGGGGGAGGAAGGGAGAGAAAGAGGAGGAAGGGAGGGAGGAAGAAAAAAAGAGGGAGGGAAGGAGGAGGGGAAGGGAGAGGAAAGTAGGTGAAGTATGGAGAGAAAAATGAGAAAAATGAATGACAGGCGGAAGGACGGGCAGCAATGAGAGAGAGAGAGAGAGAGAGAGAGAGAGAGAGAGAGAGAGAATATTACCCAAACTTGCTCAGACGTAAAATTGGAAACCCTTTATGTTGTGGAGGGAGGAGGAGGAGGAGGAGGAGGAGGGAAAAGCAGGAAGAATGATGGAGGGAAGGGTAGGAGAAGAAGCAAGGAAGGGGAAGGGAGGGGAGAAGGAATGAAGAGGGGAGAATATAAGAGGATGACGAAGGGCAAAAAGAAGGGAGGAAGGAAGGATAGGGAGAGAAAAGGAAGGAAGGAAGTAAGGAGGAAGGAAGGAAGGAGGAAGGGAGGAAGGATGGAAGTAGGAGGGATGGAGGGAAGAGAAGATGGAGGGAAGAGAAAGGAAGATATGACAAAAAGGATGGAAGATATGTGAAAATGGAAGATGAGAAGGAGAGAAAGGGAGGGAAGGTAGAAAAGGAGAAGGAGGGAGGGAAGGAGGGAAGAAAGGGAGAGGGAGGGAAGGAGGAAGGGAAGGGAACAAAGGGAGAGGAGGGAAGGAGGGGCCAAGAGAGAGATCGAGGAAGGGAGAAAATGAAAGGATGAGAAAAAAAGGGAGGATTAGGAGGTGAGAAGAGGGAGGATGGAAAACAGGAAGGGAGGAGGAGGAGGAGAAGGAGGGAAAATATCAGAGGGGGGGGGGGCTGAATGGGGAGAGGAAGGGAGAGAGAGAAAATGAATAAATGAAGGAAGGAAGAGGAGAGGGAGAAGAAAAAGAGGAATGTATAGAAGGAAGGAAGAGGAAGTGAAACGCAGAAGGAAAAATGGGAGGGAGAGAGAGAGAGAGAGAATAATATTATGCATTGCCATACTTTTCTGGCCTGCCTCTCTCTCTCTCTCTCTCTCTCTCTCTCTCTCTCTCTCTCATCCGCTTTGTATTTTTCTTACCTTCATTTTCTCTCCTCTTCCCTCTTTTCTTTTCTCCCCTCCCCTCCCCTCTCCAATCCCCTCCCCTCCCTCATCACGCCTCCCCTATGGCAATTCACCTCCTCTATTTCTCCCCTTCCCTACTCTCCCCACTCCTCCTCCACCCTTCCCTTCCCCACTCCTCCTCCTCTCCCTTCCCCCCACCCCTCCCTTCCCGTCCCCCTGCTCCCTCTCTTTTTCTCCCCCTCCCCTCCCCTCTCCCTTCTCACCCCACTACATAAACTCCCCTATTTGTTTGTGCCCTCAAAATTGCACAATGCCTCTCTCTCTCTCTCTCTCTCTCTCTCTCTCTCTCTCTCTCTCTCTCTCTCTCTCTCTCTCTCTCTCTCTCTCTCTCTCTCTCTCTCTCTCTCTCTCTCTCCTGTCGACTTAATTCTTAATTCATATCACTTCCAATGTACCTTCCTTCCTTCCTTCCTTCCTTCCTGTTTTTCTTCTTCCTCCTTCCTTCCTTTCTTATTTTTCTTCCCTCTTTCATCCTTTGTCTTCCTTTCTTTCTCATTTCTTCCTTCGTTTCCTCCTTCCTTCCCTCCTTCCACACTACCATCTTTCTTTCTCTTCCTTCCTTCTTTCCTGCCATTTCTTCTCATCCTTCACTGTTTCCCTCTTTCCTTGTTTTCCTTCTTCATGTTCCTTCCTTCACTTCTTCCTTCCTTCTTTCCTTCGTATGTGTTCTTACTTCCTCCCTTTTGTCTCTCCTTCCACCTTCCTTCCTCCCTCCCCTCTTTCCTTTGTCCTTCCTTCCCCCTCCTCCACTCTTTCTCTCCCTCCATCTCTTTCTCTCAGGTGCTCCTTCAGCCTTTATCCCTGGAGAGAGAGAGAGAGAGAGAGAGAGAGAGAGAGAGAGAGAGAGAGGGAGGGAGGGAGGAAAAATCTGAAGGAGGGAGACAGGGTGATAAGGAAAAATACTGAGAGGGAAAGGCTACGAGGAAGACAGGATGGGAAGGGGAAGAAAGGGTGGGAGGGGAGAAGAAAGGGTGGGAGAGAGGAGGAAAGGGTGGGAGGGGGAAGAAAGGGTGGGAGAGAGGAGGAAAGGGTGGGAAGGGGGAAGAATGGGTAGGAAGGGGCAAGAAAGGGTGGGAAGGGGGAAGATGGGGGAGTGAAGGAAGAAGGAACAGGAAGAGAGGTGGGGGAAGGGTTAGCCAGGAGGAAAAGGTGAGAGAAAGGGAGAGAGGGAGCGAGAAAGGAAGTGAGAGGGAGGGAGGGAGGGAGGGAGGGAGAGAGAGTGTTGGAGGAAAGGTTATGCAGAAGAGAATTTGCCAAGCTAATGTTTGTTCATTACGGGGTGTCTCTTGGGGAGGCGAGGGAGGGGAGACAAGAGTGGGAGGAGGGGACGAAAGGAGGGGAGACAGGAGGGGGAGGAGGGGAGACAGAAGGGGGAGGAGGGGAGGAAAGAAGGGGAGACAGGAGGGAAGAGGAAGGGGGGGCGAGAGGGAGGGAAGGAGTGAGAAACGGAGAAGAGGAGGAGGAAAAAGTTGGGGGAGATGAGGGAGAGGTAAGAAGGTAGGAGAGAAAGAAGGAATACGTGGAGAAGGGGGAGACTTGTAGACAAAGGTGGGAGGGAGGGATGAGGAGGAAGAAGGAAGGGAAGGGAGGAAGAAGGAAGGGA
>NC_137051.1:41767225-41782225 GCF_032717465.1 Coenobita brevimanus | reverse complement strand
AAATATATTTCATCTATATTTATGGTTAGAGACGGAATATAAAGTGAGAGAGAGAGCATTGATAGGATGAGAGAGAAAGTGAGAAAGATGACGCGGGGAGAACCATAATGAAAACGAACATGGGGAATGCGAAGGAAATTGACAATAATACACCGCTGACGTCACTCATTGCCATGGGTCGCTGTCTCTCTCTCTCTCTCTCTCTCTCTCTCTCTCTCTCTCTCTCTCTCTCTCTCAGGAGATAAGCGAGGAGAAACAAGGCATACAGGGAGGGGTAAGAGAGAAAGGAGTCAATATAACAAGCGTGACTAATTCGAAAGGAGTGGTTGCGTTAGAGGGCCGAAAAGTGTCCCCCCCCCCTTCTCTCTCTCTCTCTCTCTCTCAAATGTGCATGTCTCCCACTGCTATCGTTGTTAAATTGTTACTGTTCTGAACTGTCTACTTGCATACCTCATAACAGCATGTCCATAGTACCCGTCTACAAACGCACTTTTTACATTTACTCTCTACCGACAGAAAATATAGGTCTTCTCAGTCCATCATAAACTGGTCAACTCTAGAACTATCTTCCACAATCTGTATTTCCCTCTGCCTATGACCTCCAGTCCTTCACCCATGCAGCTCAAAATGAAAGGACCTCGACCTACAGTTCTTCCTTTCATTTTTTTTTTTTTTTAAGTAACGATGTATTGCAAGATTTCAACCTTTAGTTCTTTCCTTTTGCACTTACAACACATTCTCTCTCTCTCTCTCTCTCTCTCTCTCTCTCTCTCTCTCTCTCTCTCTCTCTCTCTCTCTCTCTCTCTCTCTCTCTCTCTCTCAGTAAACATCACTTGTACATATATTATTAATGTGAGTGACGTGCATCAATAACTAAACATTCACATTACATTCGTATCTCTTGAAATAAATAATACCTGATCATTAAAATGTATGTTAATTACAACGACATGATACCCGACTCTCTCTCTCTCTCTCTCTCTCTCTCTCTCTCTCTCTCTCTCTCTCTCTCTCTCGTTTGCTTTGAATGAACCGTAGTGTGTACAGCTCGATGTGAAAACAATAACTACTACTTCTACTATTACTACTACTACTACCATTACTACTACTACTACTGTTACTACTACTACTGCTACTACAACAACTACTAATACAACTACTGAAGTTCTGGTGAAAAATAATAATAATAATAATAATAAAGTTCTGCTGAAGACTACCATGCACATTAGCCTTCCTTTGGTAATGATCGCCGGTACAGCTTTTATGAGAGAGAGAGAGAGAGAGAGAGAGAGAGAGAGAGAGAGAGAACCGTAATACCACAAGGAAGATCATAGTAAAATACACACACAAAGCAAAACTCTCTCTAGCTGTCACTGTCTCCCCGGCTTGTTATTACGGCTAAAGGGAAAGTTACTCACGAAGGCAGTACGTGACACCAAACACCGTCGCAGAGCACCACTTGGGCACTAACATCCACCACTCATTTCACGCTATGTTAAAGGTGTCTCATGCAGAAGTGGCGCAGAGTGTTGACAAGTGGTATTATTATGACATGACAATAAATTCAACAGAAGAGCAGTTAAAGCAATTCTGTTAATATATTCCTAAGTGTTAATGTTAAAAATTTGTTCTTTTTTTTTCTTTCTTTTATGGGAAGTGAGTAAGGAAGTAGAAAAGTCACTGCATGATAGTACTGTGATACCATCTCTAACGCATGGACGCGAAGCTTAGACCTTGTTGGAAGGACACAAGTCAAAGGTGAGAGCAGTGGAAATGAGTTATCTGAAAGGAACATGTGGGGTTACATGGAGACAGACTGACAAATGAGGAAGTGAAGGATCACTGTGGTGTGGATGTCGATGACAGAAAGTGTTAGATGAAATACAGTGAGGATGAAGAGTGAGAGACTAACTAGGAGTGTATAAGTGAGGTGGAGGGGGAGAGGGGGAGATCAAGGATGAAATGTAGAGATGGAGTAGAGAGGTATATGAGAAAGGGAGGTGTTAGCTGGTGGGAGGAAAGCGAAATGCCAGGGGACAGGGCGACATGAAGGCGATTTGTTTGTGGCCACTCCTAACGGGATTAACCCGCCCCATCCCGACCACTTTTCCACCACTGACTCCCCCCAATCCCGACCATTTTTGGAAAAAAAAATTTTGGCTCAAACCTCTGCTTTTGGTGAGAAACATCGAAAATTCATAGAGAAATCGCTCACCTGAGGTTTAAAATACTCGATACAGGTAGGAGTACCTCCTTACCTTACTGGGTTTTCTAACAGGCTGGCACCAAAGAAAACGAGTTCTATGGGAGGATAACTATTTCACACCACTCATAAACAGTATTTATTTATTTACTTGGTAAGAATTTATATGTAGTATGACAGTATATTGGTTTTCAAGCAGTAATATAGGCATTATAAGCATTGTTCCACTCACTAACTCATCACCATACCTGACCTTTTTTTACTACATTACCTGATCATCATTTCTGACTGTTTCTTCCTCTATTGCTATGTAAAGTTTGTCCTCCACATTGTCATTGATTGGGGAATCACTCTGGCCCTGAATTTCGTACCGTGGCATGACATGGCTTTACTGGCCAGGTCACTGATAACAGGTGAATTGCTGAGACAATGGCGTGCAGGGAGGGGAGGAGGTCATGCTAGGTAAGGCATTGTCCCTGCCTGGCATCTTGTAGAGGAAGGTGTCACATGTACTGTATACGTACCAAAAATCACTTGCGAAAATTGAAAATTGTGCAAATTAGGGACCTTGCAATTGATTCACATTTATGTACGTCAACGAGATTGGCAGTGACAAAACGTGTGGACGTTAAAGAACGTCGACGGGACACCGTGGGTTAAGGCGTCTGGGTATAGTTAGACAGACTTTTATCATTTATGTATTTTCCTTTATTTAGTTTTATTTATCACTACCCTTTTCCTATTCACAATTACCGAAGTTAGTAATAAAAATCTAACTTTCTGCTCACTCACTTTACTACTATACTTTTCACTGCCCTAGTCACTAAGCTCCTTTGCAGTGATGTGGTGTGTCTCAGTGATATGCTGCCACTCAAAGAGGGGGGGCAATTCTGATGTTATGTTTTATGCAGGAGGGGAC
The DNA here is from genome assembly GCF_032717465.1 of Coenobita brevimanus. Classification (NCBI taxonomy): domain Eukaryota; kingdom Metazoa; phylum Arthropoda; class Malacostraca; order Decapoda; family Coenobitidae; genus Coenobita; species Coenobita brevimanus. The sequence continues at coordinate 41,779,103 of NC_137051.1, read as the reverse complement.
AAGTGCTGGCTTATAATTGGAAGTTAGTAGTAGTTGCAATAGAAGCAAAGAGTACAGAGAAAGATAAGAGGGGACAGTCGCGCGAGTCTCAACGGGAAAAGTGTAACTCCGGGAACGGTGGCGCCGCCCGATGGCGGGCGCGGAAACTGTGATAGCAGTCGTTTGTGCTGGCTCACACCACACCAGTGTTTAAGGAAATGTTAGCACTTATGTGGGTTGTAACAATATCTTAAGCTCCATTATAGCCTACGTATATAAAACGATGCACTAATTTGGAAATCTTACTAATTATTCTGCGGGGAAAAAATTAGTAAATAAATACATATGAGAGTGGCGCTCGTCACTGACAGCTCATACCTCTCGACTTGACAACTGGCCTCTGACTGTGGTTTACATCTTCATTTAAAACTCCTGGCACTAAATCAAGTGTCATTCAAAAAGCTGGGACGTAGGGAGTAAATAAATATCAGACCAATCTATTATGAAAATGAAACTCTCCATTGCAAATAAATAATAACAATACTGTATCTGGAACAGCATTAGTATGATTTTACAAAAATATCTGTTCTGTCTGCATGTATAGCTATGAATGCAGACAGAGGGAGCATAGCCTATATATATACCCCAGTTTTACATCCTAACTTAGCCTAACGTAACCTATCCTTCTAACCTAACTTAACCAAACCTAACCTAACCTAACCTAACCTATCATAAACTAATCTAACCTAACCTATCCTTGGGAACATAGGGATGACCCCCAAAGAGAGAGAAAGAGAGAGAGAGAGAGAGAGAGAGAGAGAGAGAGAGAGAGAGAGAGAGAGAATGATGAAGAGGGAGAAAGGGAGGGTTACCAGTAAATTATCAGAAATATATAATAGTGATGAATATATACCGGTAGCTGAAGATTATCTCTTGGTTCAAATTATTCTGTTAAATATTTGAACCTCTCCATGTTAACAATCATGGACTAATGATAATGTCAATGTCAACATCAATCAAAGCACTTTTGCTACATATGAGGAATTATTGTACCAACAACGTAATTTTTTTTTTCTGCAATAGAAAAAATAACCAACTTTTTGGTGGGAAGGTGTTATGCCAAACCTTATAAATGTATATACACGTTTCGTGGCTTTAAACCAATGGTTTAAACCATTTTTTTTTTTTTACCAAATTTCTCTCTCTCTCTCTCTCTCCCCCCTAGAACTAAATTTAAATTTTCAACTGCAAAAATAAAAGAGGTCTTCCATGTTTTACTAAACCTTAACCTAGTGATTAGAAAGCATGTGAGACAAATGTAGCTGACTGATAAAAGCCTGTGAGACAAATGTAGCTGGCTGATAAAAGCCTGTGAGACAAATGTAGCTGGCTGATAAAAGCATGTGAGACAAATGTAGCTGTCTGATAAAAGCATGTGAGACAAATGTAGCTGGCTGATAAAAGCATGTGAGACAAATGTAGCTGGCTGATAAAAGCATGTGAGACAAATGTAGCTGGCTGATAAAAGCATGTGAGACAAATGTAGCTGGCTGATAAATGCTGATAAAAACATGTGAAAGAAGTGTAGCTGGCTGATAAAGCTTGCTTTTAGACTAAATAAGGAACCGTATTTTCACTTTATGTCCGAGTTCATGGACTGGCCGTCTTCGAAGTGCTCAGCACAAAAAACACAACTTCTAAACAGAGACTCGGATGTTCTCCCCAGGAGATCTGCCTTCCTCGAATTCTGGACCCATCTCCTTGACCTCTACGTTTACAACACTCAGTAACCATAGTAGTTTATAGATAAAACACTGAGAAATTCCCTAGCATGAGCAACATAAAAAGAGCCTGATACCCTAGAACAACGCTCAGTAACCACTTGTAATGTCTAGATACCTCACGGTGAATTAAAGCAACGATGAGAGAATAACCAACCAGATCAACATTTCTGATAATTTCATCAGCGTGAACTTAGTTGTGATTGTCAATATATCACTCACCTTTCCTTGTCCTTTGGGACTCGAAAGAATGATAATCTCGGCCTTTTTAGCCCAGAATTTCTGCAGTGAACAGCAGCACAGAACCGACTGCCCGGTGTCGTATGCACGGAGTGACTTATGCTGGAAGTAACCGTTTCGCTCAGTGCGCATGCGCCGAGTGGCCGTTTAGCTTCTATTTTGAAAGTATCTGCATGTTATCTCAAATTTTGTGCCATTTATCAACAACACTGTATGAAATACATGTGTCAGGAAGATAGTTGGATGTCTTATCGACCAGTAGGTAACTACAGGTCGATATATGGATATATATAAAGATAGATATATATGTATGTTACAGGCAGATTGTGAAATTAGTAATTTCGTGAATTAAGATTAGTTTATTTTAGGTTAGATTGATCTAAGATAAGGTTAGGTTAGGTTAGTTTAGGCTTAACAGAGAAGGGAACAGTAACTTCCAGCATAAAGTCACTCCGTGCATATGACACCGGCATGATGTCTACAATCTGCTGCTGTTTCCGAGCCCGCCGCTTGGGGCGCCACTATCACCCAAAGTTACACGGGGATAGTGCAACTGTCCCCTCTTATCTTTCTCTATACTCTTTGGTGGTAGTAGTAGTAGTATCATCATCATTATTATTATTATCATTATTATTATTACTATTATTAACAATTCTGTTGGAGAAGGAATTGGAGGTGGAGGAGGAGGAAGAGGGAGCGAGACTTCAGACGGGCAGAAGGAATACGGTAGGAGGGGAGGAAAGGAAGGGAAAGGAAAACGTATGCTAAGAAAACAGTAGGGGAATGCAAGAAGGAAGTGAAGGAGGAAATGCAGGAAGGAAGGATGAGAAGGAAATGGAAGGAGAGGAGAGGAGAGAGAGAGAGAGAGAGAGAGAGAGAGAAGGGGTAAGGTGGAACAGTCGGTTATTAAACCATATTTTGGATTCTTCTCGTGACGCCCCCCTCCCCCCCTCTCTCTCTCATCACTTCCTGCTTTCCACACTTCCTTTTTTCCCTCCCCCTCCTTCCTCCTCCCTTCCCTTCCCTTTTCCTTCCTCTCCTTCCCTTTTCTTTCTTCGCATCTCTCCCACCTCTCCTCCGCCTCTTCTTCTTCTTCCTCCACCTCCTCGTCTTCTTCTTCTACTACAACTTCTTCTTCTTCTTCTTTTCTTCTTCTCCTCCTCCTCCTCCTTCTCCACATCCTCCTCTTCCTCCATCTCTTCCTCTTCCTCCTCCTCCCTACAATACTGACATTCTTCATAAATTCTTTCGACTATGAATACCAATAACTCAACTTTAAGGCGCTTCATCTTTTTTTTTATTAATTTTACTTTTATCACAATTATACATATCCATTTATCATTATTTTCCAATTCTTATATACTTTTTAATAATTATCCACATTTATTTCCTGATTAATAATTAATCGATTATAATTTTGAAAAACTTCTATACATTTCGAATTCTCCATCTCTTCACTACGAGGATATATTTTTCTCCCCTAACCCCTCTTCCTCAGTGATTTAGTTTGGGGTATGGCTGGTTAATATTCTTTTTATACGTTATTTATGCAAAGTATGGCGATACTGGAAGGATTTATAGAACACAGAGGAGGGTAGTAAGGTGTAATATGAAAACTAAAACGCTTACGTAAAGGTGCTGCGGAGCTTCCTTAACTGACAAGGGTTAGATCCAGCCTTAAATAAACCCTTCATTACCAGCGAACTTATAATAATAATAAAAATAACAATAGCAATAATAATAATAATAATAATAATAATAATAATAATAATAGTAAGAGCAATTATAATAATAATAATAATAATAATAATAATAGTAAGAGCAATTATAATAATAATAATAATAATACCGGTAATAATAATAATAGTAACAGCAATAATAATAATAATAATAATAAGCGAAATCCTAATCAGAATAAGCATCCTCGGGGTGAATGGGCTGACAAGTGAAGGAAACACGCCTGTACATTCACTATTCATCTCACTCACTCACTCACTCTCGCTTACTCTTGGCCCTTCGCTCCTCACTCACTCACCCTCCTCGCTCTATCTCTACTTCTCTCTTACTCACTCTCCATCTCTCCGCTTCCAATCTTTCTCACGCTAAAGTAAGCCGTCCCAGAAGAACTAAAATGAGAGATAAGGTGACTCATTCTTGCTCTTTACTCGTTCACTTTCTTCCTTTACTCACTCACTCGCTCTCTTCCTGCTGTCTTCCTTCTCCTCTCTCTCTCTCTCTCTCTCTCTCTAGGCAGTAACAGACAATCACATTACCATATCAGGGAAGATTAGTGTGTGTGTGTGTGTGTGTGTGTGTGTGTGTGTGTGTGTGTGTGTGTGTGTGAGAGAGAGAGAGAGAGAGAGAGAGAGAGAGAGAGAGAGAGAATAGGATTAGGCAGATATGGAAATGAGGAAGGAGACTGCTGACGATGGAGAGATAGGATGGAGGAGAGAAGGAGGAAGTAGGAGAGGAGGAGGAAGGAGAGAAGGAGGAAGGAGAGGAGGAGGAAGGAGAGAAGGAGGAAGGAGAGGAGGAGGAAGGAGAGGAGGAAGGAGAGGAGGAAAGAGAAGGAGGAGGGAGGAAACAGGGAGGGAGGAAGAATGAAGGAGGGGAGAAGATGAAGGAAGGGAAGAAGAATGAGGGAAGAAAATATATGGATGGGGAAGAAAATGAGGAATGAGAAAGAATGTGAACTGAGGAAGGAGTGAGGAAAGAATGAAGGAGGAGGAGGAGGAGGAGGAGGAGGAAATCATGGAAGAGGTTAGAGATGGAGAGAAGAGGAAATAAGTGGGAAAGAAGAGGGAAGGAGGAAGGAAGAGAAGGAGGAGGAAGAGAGAGACTGAAAGAGGCCAAGAGAGAGAGAGAGAGAGAGAGAGAGGAGAGAGTAAGTTAGATAACGGGAGAGGTAGGAATGTGAGAAAATTTATCAATGAATGGAGAGAGAGAGAGAGAGAGAGAGAGAGAGAGAGAGGAGAGAGTAAGTTAGATAACGGGAGAGGTAGGAATGTGAGAAAATTTATCAATGAATGGAGAGAGAGAGAGAGAGAGAGAGAGAGAGAGAGAGAGAGAGAGAGACAGCATCCTTCCATGTTTACGGTATGTATGTAAATGAGGGGTCACACACACACACACACACACACACACACACACACACACACACACACACACACACACTGCTCTGCTATCCAAAACGACGCGTGTTCGATCTCAAAATGGGGCAAGGAACAATTTATTTCAATGTTATTATTATTCTATCTATCTACCTATTGCCAGACGCCCTAATTCCGTACGGGGTGGCCACAAACAAATCGCCTCCACGTCGCCGTCCCCCGCCATTTCACTGCCCTGCTCCCAACTCACACCCCCCTCTCTCATATATCTCTCCACTTTATTATTATTATCATTAGTAGTAGTAGTAGTAATAAATAATAATAATAATAATAATAATAATAATAATATTGGCCAGGTAACTTTCTCCACATACCCGTTTTCTTTGGCACAGGGAGGACTCAGACATTTCCGATACTGGCTACGTGTGGGTGGACTTCTTTTTTTTTTTTTTTTTTTATGCCTGTTATTTTCCCTTGTACCTCTTTACTGACAGTCATATCGGGAAGCTGAGTGCGTGCGTGGAATCAAAATTGCGTGCGTGCGTGGAATCGAAATTGCGTGCGTGCGTACCTTGACATCCATCTTACCTGAGTGGGTGATTGATGAAGACTCGCTAGGTAGTTAGAACTGATGTTGTATTCAGCATTCATTTCTACACCTGTTACCTTACCTACACGCATTATTACACACACACACACACACACACACACACACACACACACACACACACACATAAAACCTGCCTGCCTCCCACACACCTGCCTACCTGCCTCTCTAGCACCAACCCTACCTCTCTCTCTCTGCCTAAGTACCTGTTTCTCATCAACTTCTCTGCCTCATTTTCACACCTGCCTTCCCGCCTACCTCATACCTGCCTCATTCTCACATCAATCTTCCAGCCTGTCTGCCTACACCCCAGGCTGAGGCAGGGAGGGTGTACAGGGTTAGGCAGGGCTAGGCTACACCCAGTAACGGTAGTTCAGGCGGGGCGGGCCGGTCTGACTGCTTCCTTCACTGCCTCCTTTCTTCACTACCTCCAACAGTCCTTCACTCACTCCAGTCTTCTTCCTTCACCACCTCCTTCACTGGCTTGCTCCCTCCTTCACTGGCTTGCTCCTTCCTTCATTGCCTTGCTCCTTCCTTCACTGCTTTACTCCTTCCTTCACTGCCTTGCTCCTTCCTTCATTGCCTTGCTCCTTCCTTCACTGCCTTACTCCTTCCTTCACTGCCTTACTCGTACTTCTTCATTCATTATGTAGCTCCTTCCTTCACTCTTCATTCGCTCCTTCAAATGTCCTTCTCCATTTCCTTCATCATTTCTTTCTTTCTTTCTTTCTTTCAGTCATTCATTCTCTCACTCTTTCATACATCTCTTTAAAGCATATTCATTACTCCCATTCACACAGACTTTCTCTCTCTCTCTCTCTCTCTCTCTCTCTCTCTCTCTCTCTCTCTCTCACTCGTCCCATGTTGTGGCCTAATTTCTATCCTGCACCCATTGTCCTCAGTCTCTCTCTCTCTCTCTCTCTCTCTCTCTCTCTCTCTCTCCCCACTGCCCTCTTTTTCCTCCTTTCTTTCGCCCTCTCTTTTCGAATTCCCTTTACACCCCCCTCTCTCTCTCTCTCCTGGAAGGCCCAAAGAGAACACTTAACCTCAAAGTTTCTTATCTCTAGTTAACGATAGGGGGCGGGGAGGAGATAAGAAAAGGGGGGGAGGGATAATGAGAGAGAGAGAGAGAGAGAGAGAGAGAGAGAGAGAGAATCATGTCACAAAATCTCCCCATACAGTGTAGCCTACTGATAAAAATGATAAAAATACACCTAATATTTCCTGTGTACTTCCTGCATAAGATTAAGGGGAAGAAAGTGTGTAGTTAAAATCAATTACCTTTTTTACGAAGGTCTGAAAGAATGGTGGAGAGAATTTTGACTCCCTAACTATTAAAGACTTGGTATTTTCAACATAGATTAGTTTAAGTCTAAGGTGTCTGTTTTTTGGTAGTAATAATAATATAATAATAATAATAATAATAATGAGCAGTTTCTCCTTGTGCATTTAATCACAAAAACTGCCTATCCAGCCCTGTTATATGTATGCTGTATTTCATGTATTCTTTTCCTATTACTTTTTCTCGTTTATATTTTTGGGAGGGAGCTGCCCCCCTCCAAGAATCAGGTCACACACACACACACACACACACACACACACACACACACACACACACACACACACACACACACCTGAAGCGCACAGAAGATGACGCCTAACCAGTGTGTTACGTATTAGGCTAAGAATGTCTCGTGATGGTATGTTTACCTTCTCACTGCCGTCTGTAAAGATGTTGTTAATAAAGCCTAATATTGTACTTAAATTACCTTCCTTTATTACTTTATTGCAGTGCGGCCAGAAGCGAGGGTTTTGAGGAACACGTGTTAACAAATTTCTGTTGATAATGATGGTGTGAAAGAGAGAGAGAGAGAGAGAGAGAGAGAGAGAGAGAGAGAGAAAATGTGATTGGGCAGACGGTGTGGGAGGAAGGGCGAAAGGGCATGTGTGGGAGGGAGGGGAATGAAAGGGACTGTGTTGGAGGGATGGAGAAAGTGTAAGAAAGGGACGTAGTGAGGAGGAGGAGGAAAGACGGGAGTGTGCGGGAGGGAGGAGGAGGAAGAGAGGGATGGAGGAAGAGAGGTCATGCGTAGGAGGGAGGGAGGGAGGGAAGGAGGAAGGACTGAAGGGAAATGGAGGGAAGGAGAGGTCGACTATAGAAGGAAAGAAAGGAGGAGTATAGAGGGAAGGAAGAGAAGAGAGGAGGAAAGAGACACGGAGGGAGGAAAGGAGGGAAGATAAGAGAAAAACGGCGGCAAGGGGAGGGAGAGTGAAGGGAGAGGGAGTGAGGGGTGATGGAAGGGGGAGGGAGGGGGAGTGAAGGAAGAGGGAAGGAGGGGCAGTGAAGGAAGAGGGAAGGAGGGGGAGTGAAGGAAGAGGGAAGGAGGGGGAGTGAAGGAAGAGGGAAGGAGGGGGAGTGAAGGAAGAGGGAAGGAGGGGGAGTGAAGGAAGAGGGAAGGAGGGGGAGTGAAGGAAAAGGGAAGGAGGGGGAGTGAAGGAAGACGGAAGGAGGGGGAGTGAAGGAAGACGGAAGGAGGGGGAGTGAAGGAAGACGGAAGGAGGGGGAGTGAAGGAAGACGGAAGGAGGGGGAGTGAAGGAAGACGGAAGGAGGGGGAGTGAAGGAAGAGGGAAGGAGGGGGAGTGAAGGAAGAGGGAAGGAGGGGCAGTGAAGGAAGAGGGAAGGAGGGGCAGTGAAGGAAGAGGGAAGGAGGGGCAGTGAAGGAAGAGGGAAGGAGGGGCAGTGAAGGAAGAGGGAAGGAGGGGCAGTGAAGGAAGAGGGAAGGAGGGGCAGTGAAGGAAGAGGGAAGGAGGGGCAGTGAAGGAAGAGGGAAGGAGGGGCAGTGAAGGAAGAGGGAAGGAGGGGCAGTGAAGGAAGAGGGAAGGAGGGGCAGTGAAGTGGAAGATAGGGGGAATGAAGGAGTGAAGGACAGAGGAGGAAGGGGAGTGAAGGAAGGGAGTGGGAGGGGGAGTGAAGGAAGGGAGTGGGAGGGGGAGCGAAGGATGGGGGAGGGAGGGAGAGCGAAGGAAGGGGAAAGGGATGTAGGAAAGGGGGGAGGGAGGGAGAGTGAAGAAAAGGGGAGGGAGGGGTAGTGAAGGACGGGGAGGGAGGGGGGTGAAGGAAGGGGAAGGAGGGTGTAGGAAGGGGGAGGGGGTGAAGGAAGGGGGTTGTGAAGGAAGGGGAAGGGAAAATAAGCAAAAAAGGAGGTAAAAGACAAGAAGGAGGGAGGGAAGTGATGGAGAGAAGGAGAGGTAAAGAGGAAAGAACAGTGACGGGGAGGGAAGGGGGGGAGGGGTAGAGGGGGAATACATTAGTAGGAATTCAGATACAAATTACAATAAATCGTGTTGTCCCTGGCCTTCTCACCCCCACCCCCTCCCTCCCCATCCCACTACCTCCTCCCTAATCACCCCGACCCCACTACCCCCTCCCTAATCATCCCCACCTTCCTAATCACCTTCCCTCCCTCCCTCGCTTCCATGCACTCACCCTCCCTCCTACACACTCCACCATTCTCCCCTCCCTCCCATTCTCTTTCCTTCCCTCCCTCTCCCTCCACGCACTCCCCCAGCCTCCACACACTCCCCCAGCCTCCACACACTCCCCCACCCTCCCACACACTCTCCTCGCCTCCCTCCCACACACTCTCCCCGCCTCCCTCCCACACACTCTCCCCGCCTCCCTCCCACACACTCGCCCTGTCTGCCTCTCACACACTGCGGCCATCGGAGCGGATACACCCATACAAATACAAGTAATTCCGGGAGCGCCAGGTAATCTGCTTCATTGGGTTCACACGTGGCCACTTTTTCTGGGGCTGGGGGACGGGTACTGTTTTCACTCGGTTTGTCTGTTTGTTTGTCTGTCTGTTTACAGTATTATGTGAAAACTACTGGTGCGATTTGGACTAAAATTTCAGGGATGATGGGCTATGACCTGATCACCCGATTTAATTTGGGCCAAATTGGGCCAAGGCCCAGGCTGTAGGCCCAAAAATGTATTTAAAAAAAGGGCGGGGGGGGGGGGAATAGTTTTTTCTCCGTAACTCCTTTCAAATTCGTCATACCGACGTGAAACCAAAACCTAATGGTGCATCTTTCAAATCTGCATCCTATAACATGCCTTATTACATCAGGGGGGTCACCTCCCAGTTTGCGGTAGGGGGGTCAGTGTCAGGTGGGTCGGGCCTAAAATTTCAAATGGGTATAAAATCGTCAATTCTCACCCGTTTTACTCCAAATCTATTATGTGACATCTTTCATTAGGTATCCTTTTGTGTTTATACGTCAGCACCAAAATGACTGCCGGAGATGGGTTTGGTGTGTCTAGGCACCGCTTCTTGTTCTCTTTAACACGGACAAAGGCAACGTCCTACATACTAGCAGAAAAAAATACACCATGAATGATAACTAAAAAATGTACACCACGAAAACGGTTTAGGAAATAATAATAATAATAATAATACCGGTGATAAGATTTAACACAAAAAAGAAGTGGAACAATATAGAAAGCTCAGAAACTATACTCATTTTATTCTAACTTGGCTTAAATTTGCAACCTGTATCGTAAATGCTCAGTTGTAGCTGTAGGTTAGCCCCAGAACGTTAGGCTAGTCACGAAGACGTGCTGTGGAAAGGATGGGGACTCGTATCATTGTCTTTTTCTGACAATGAGTTCCTTGAAATAACCTGCAAAGGGACGAAATTCTGGGTCAAGTGAAAGTGAAATGAGTATAGTTGGATTTACAGGCAGAACATTCGAATTCAGATCAGCGAATATCATCCTCATCTTGTAGAGTTCCTTAGTACAGCCACATCTGGAGTACTGTGCTCAATTCTGGTCATCACATCGCATAAAAACATAGAGATGCTTGAGAGAGTAAAGCGAGTGACAAAAAATTCCCGGATATAGGAACAAATCTTACTAGGAACGTTTAGCAGAGATGAACCTGTTAAAATTATCAAGGCACAGACTGCGGAGGGATGTAATTAAAGTACATAACATTTTCAAGGCTCTCGATAAGTGGTTTACAATGGATGGTCGAATTACACGAGAGGCAGTGGTTGTAAAATCATCGACATGTGTTTATAATCTAAGACCATGGAATTTTTTAACGCAGGGTTGTAAATATAGGAAACATACTGCCTAGGAACGAAATAGACGGCGGGAGAGCAATGTGATTCAAAATTCGCCTGTATACATATCTACTTTCTAATTTACAGGTAGCCACAGTCTCATTAACACCAATATCCATCTCACCATTATCCCCTCGTCCAAATCACGAAGACAGCAACAGGTCAGCATCGTTAAGTGATTCGTGACGCTTCCCTTTACTGTCACCGTAGCAAATCGTTCCTCATTCGACCTTTCCTATAAAATTTCCACAGCAGTTTTTCTCAGCTGACAGTCCTTCTCGCCTCATCCTGCCACCTTGGGTCGGGGTTTGGTGAATTGGGGTGCATTTTAAAGTCTCCCCAATATTCTTCAAAAGGCTATTACTTCCATTGTTGTTGTTTTTTTATGCTCTCTCTCTCTCCCTCCCACACTCTCTACCCCAGCCCCTCCCTCCCACGCACTTTCCCTCCCTCCGTCCCACACCTCCTTTACCCTTTTCAGTCTCTCCTCTCGTCCACACACACACACACACACACACACACACTAACTGAAACAAAATTAACACCAAGGATATCAAATGACATACTAAACTTAGAGGAATACAATATATGGAGAAGAGACAGATATTTAAAAACGAGAGGAGGAATTATACTATTAACTAAGAAAAATCTAAAAGTCAATGAAATAAAACTAGATATACCATCACAAGTAGAACTGATTGCAGTAGAGATCAACACATCTGAAGGTAAAGTAATTGTAGCCAATTTGTACATGCCACCCAGATCAAACACATGGGAAAGAGACGAATATGAGGACCTGGCAGAGAGTACAATTCAGAGTTTAAGATCATTACTACATAAAATGGAAGAGAAATCGGAAAGAATTATACTAACTGGAGATTTTGATACAAATATAAATTGGAATACTCTAGATATAATAAGCCAAGAAAGCTGTTGGGACCAAAAGCTCCTGGATCTCGTGCAAGAGTTTTTCCTAACGCAACATGTGAGGGAAACCACCAGAAAAAGAGGACTCGATGTACCTTCA
>NC_137051.1:41744725-41762225 GCF_032717465.1 Coenobita brevimanus | reverse complement strand
TTATTATCGTCCTTTTGAAGTTTATTTTTGTCCTTTTCCAGCTTATTTTTTTCCTTTTGCAACTTATTTTCGTCCTTTTGCAGCTTATTTTTTTTCCAACTTTTTTTCCTTTTGCAGCTTAATTTCGTCTTTTTGCAACTTATTTCGTCCTTTTGCAGCTTACAGCACGTAGCTCGGTGGCTGAAAAGGACAATACTGCAGCTCTACATCCCTTCCACAGCACCTCTTCGTGACTACCATAAGAGTGTTAATCTCTCGTTACAACTCAGCATTCAAGATGGAGAGATAACAATTTTGGGTCACGTTTAAGAGTATAATTGCTAGTGCCATTATGTCTGGATATTAACCCCACCTGGCTGATAATACTACTTCCTTATTCCGCTTTGCGATAACTAGCATTTACTACTATTAAGAAGAGAAAAACTAGAGTTAAAAGTTAGGAAGGAATAATCAAAGGAGAGTGGTACAGGGGGAAAGAAGGGTGTGAGGAGAGTAAAGGAATGAAGGAGGTGAATGTTGAAAAGACGGAATAAAAAGGAGAAAAAGGGGAGGAAGGAGATAAAAAGAGGGAATGATAATGAGGAAGGGGGAGGGAAGGAAGGGGAAAAGAGGGAAAGAATGCAAGAAATGAAGGAGAAAAGGAAAACGATAGGAGAAAAAGAAAGGTGAAAGAATGAGAGAGAAATGGGAGGAGGGAGTGGGGAGAAGCGTGGGAGGTATGCAGGAAATATGTATGGGAGGGGGACAGAGAGGGAGTATAGAAGGGTGGGAGAGGGGGTGAGGGGACAGGTGTTTGTGAAAGAGGGTAAGAGACAAAGTAAGGTGTGTGGGAGGGAGGGAGCGAAGAGAGGGGGAGGGAGGAGAGACATGTGAATGCGTATGAGAGTAAAAGGGAAAAAAAGAGACGGATGTGGAGTGGGAAGGAGGGAGGGAGGGGAGAGTGTGTGGGAGGGAGTGTGTGTGTGTGGGAGGGAGGGAGGGAGGGGAGAGTGTGTGGGAGGGAGAGAATTGAAGGGGATAAAGGGTATGGAATGGAAAGGGTACAGTGCGGTGTGTGGGAAGCAAGGGATGTATGTGTGTGTGTGTGTGTGTGTGTGTGTGTGTGTGTGTGTGTGTGTGTGTGTGTGTGTGTGTGTGTGTGTGTGTGTGTGTGTGTGTGTGTGTGTGTGTGAGAGAGAGAGAGAGAGTCGCAGGTCACAATAAAAAATAAAAAAAAATGCAGCTAACCACTCACGTATTTTCATATTTACACCTGCTGCTTCCAGGCGATTTATTTCACCTTAGAGAAGATCCTCGTACGGAAAGGGTTAATGAAGGCTGTATCTACCTCCTTCAGCCTATAAAATATCTTGAGGTGAATATATGCCTCTAAGGGTGTCAAAATCAAAATATCAGGTCATGAACATGGTTATCATTATGCAATTTGGATTATTTCAGTCTACCCTCAATCGCTATCAGTTTCGTCCTTTCAACTTACTGGCATATTCTTTTTTTTTTTTTTTTTTTTTTTAGGCTGATTCGTCCTGCCTCCAGACGATTTTATCCAGCTTGTAAGAAATCTGTAGTAGTGAACGAATTAATGACATCTGTATCTCATCCCCCTCCATTTTGGACACAAATAAAATTCTTCCCAATGTTCTTAACAATCGTTCACAGACAACATGAATATAAGACAAATTACACAATTACATTCTATACTTTCAAGGAAAATCTCTTAAGAAAAAAAAAATGTAACCCGTTGATCCCGTACTACAAGGACCAAGAGTTCAGGCGGTTAACGGAACGGTGATGTTCAGTCGTCAGATGTTCCTGAGTGTCAGACACACTTGCTATCAAAAATCTGGACCGTCTGTCTTGGCGAAAATTCAGGCGTTTGAATGCCACGACAGTCGCTAGAGAGGGCGAGAACACGTTGAATGAGAGCTAACAGCGCGCGTTATTTTAATGTTTCTTCTGTCTAATAAACCAGACATACTTAAACCATTCTAAGTTGTTATGTCTACGTCCGAAATATGTATTTATGCGCTAGAATTAAGAATAAAAAAATGACGGCACAACGCATAAGACGATGCATTTACGAGCAAGATACGGTATACTGTATAGCAAGGGTCGGGGAACTTTTTTACGGTAGGTGTTACCCCAAAATTTACTTGAGTAAAATGAAATTACCCACGGACTTAAAAAACAAAAAAACAAGTCAACTTGCTCCTAAAATTGTTGCATATGGTACAGTATACATGATACATGGTTTTACATCGTGTTCACTAAAACTTGCATCATGTGAAAAATTAGTAATACCGTATACCACACGCATGACCTCTCTTACCGCATACATTGCACTCAAAATTTTAAATTTACCCCATTTGGGGTAATTTACCCCTGTTCCCCGACCCCTGCTGTATAGGCTAAACATGAATTATGATTTAGTCTACTTATGCTATAATTTTTATTAAATAATTGTCGATATCTAGATGTGAGTTACATGGGCAAAGTGAGTGTATAGCCTACTTCATTGACTTTCATGGAATGTTTCCTGTCAGCCCACCTATCAGGAATTATACAGCGGTACATCCTGATTTTGTGCACCTCTGCCACCTTTACTCATGTTGGCTTGCAGTACATCCTATGTTCCTAAATTTATACTGCAAGACGTAAATAGTTATTACTGTATTATTTTTTGCATGGAGACTGCTTTGCTTCTGTACAAAGGTGGTTGAATGGTGATAGTCATTGCAGCACCAACACATGAGGGATGCAGTAACACTCCTCCATGCTTTTTCAGCTCCACACCTATCATACAACCATGACCGGCAGACCACTTTGGAAAATGTAGGTTATCAGATGTGTGTACTATCACAGGTGTTCATTCAGTTTCTATATACCTGGCTACAGTTTTCCTTCCCTATCTTACTGCCAACTTCCGCGTCACAGTTCTTACAAATAAATTTTTAGTTTAGCTCAGTATTTACACTCCTCTGGCAGCTAATCACGTTCTTGATTACTACCTTCCCTACAAACACTGTGGATTGATTTAAGTTACTTGGTACAGTATTTCTTTTTCTAACCCGGTCAGTTAGATAAGTCTTACCTCTTTTACCAGAAATCAATCCATCTCTATGGTACTTTTATCCAATTCTGTTTTATATATTTTCTGACTGCTTACTGTTCCGTTTCCCTAGCCTTCTATTCACATTCTTCATGTTGGTCTCCTTCACCAAATATTTATCGCATTATAACCTTTTTGTCACAGGCACTGCTTAACTGCTCCTTCATGCTTTGGTATAACCCCTCCACCCAAACCAATACACCCTGCCTTTCCCACACCCATCTACTCCATTGCAATAACTGTCATTTCCTGCTAATTAACTAGTTTTTGTCCTACATATGCATGGTGCAAGTCATTTCCTGATGCCTGCAGCTATTTACGGTAAGAAATCTCTTGGGATAAAGATGCCTGATTTTTTTCTGTGAATCTCATGAAATATTCTGCACTGGTTTACTGACAAATTCCGTATTAAAATCCAAAACGTTTTACCTACAGTATGCTCAAAACTGTTTTAGTGAAATGGTCAAACAATTCACTCTTATCTGGTAACTCTCCCTAATCTTATCTTAGCTAAATCAGCTTATTAATTTACTTAGGTGCAAAAACGAATTACATATTTCAATGAAGAACTTAAGTAATAGTATCTATTTCTTGGTACTAATGAAAAATTTATGCATTCTGTTTTTTTATCCATTCTATTAAGTATAGAGGAGCACTAAAGCTGGTGAAAAATACAAACCTAACTAAACATTTACCAACACTGACCTAACTCTGATATTTGTCATTTCCGCCACTTAATATAATATTGGGTACATTTTTAGAAGTAACCAACGTTTTCTTTTATTATTATTTTTATGGTTTCCAATGCAAAATACTGTGCTTTAATTAGTTTTGACCTTCATTTTGGGGGGAAAATCCCCCTTTTGGAATTTTGAGTAAGCTTTCCAAAAGTGGGTTTATCTCCCAAAATCAAGATCAAGATTAATTAAAAACACACCATTTTGCATTAAACTAACCCAATCGGTAGAGAGGTGGCCTGCAGTCCTAACGGACCCAGGTTTGAATCCCGGCTGGGGCAGGGAACAGTTTAAGGAATTGAATTTCATTAAATCAGGCTTTATTGATCTACCAGAAGACCCGCCGACATGTCGTAAAAATACCCCCGCTAATACCAATACACCAGTCCTGTATGAGACAGCCCTAGCATGTATTCAATATGGACGGTGGGTGTTAGCGCCGAAGTGGTGACATGTAGAGGTGTATGGTATGTAGGAGGACTGCTGGGTCTTAATAGCAGGCTGTGAAGCCTATGCCCAGAGTCGGACACACATAAAAAAAAAAAAAAAAAAAAAAAAAAAAAACCTAGGGCCTGACATAGACGGAGAGCACACACCTGCACCAGCCAATATGGCGCAACATTCATCCACTACTGAGCGACAGCCTAACCTAAGCCACTATATGACTACCTCTACAAAATTTGCTCCCCCAACTCAAAGTAGGCTTAAAAGGTACAGTAAGTCTTAGAATAGTTCAGGGACGTAATATAATGAAAATTGGTAACGTTGGTTACTTCTAAAGTTATACCTAATATTGTATATAAAATATTCTTAAAAGTTATAATATACTTAACCTACTTACCCTCAAGTATGCAGGAAAATCAGTAGTGTACGCAGCAAAGTACTGTACTGTGACTCAGAGTATGTTAGCAACCACTGCAGCTCCTGCATGAATCAACTATACACTTAAACTGTTGGTGATATAAGAGAGAACCTGTATTTTTTACACAGGAAAAATCATCAGAGAAATTACCAATATGCCGGGAATCGAACCCGGGACCCGGGACGTTGGTTACAAGATTGTGACAACGTGAGTTATCTCTTACCTGGTCGTGGTGTAGTGGTATGCTGCCTGGCTCTCACCTGAGAGTCTCGGGTTCGATTCCCGGCACATTGGTAATTTCTCTGATGTTGGTGATATATTTCAAGAAGCGCTCCATTAACAAAAAATGCCATTATTTTCATGATTTTTCAAAGGCAACATTGTCACGCCAGGATATAACTTAGGTCAGAGGCAGAAGCTTACTGGCCTACCCTAAGTGTGGTGACTAAAGCACTGAGCTGACTAATACACAAACTTTCACACTGTTGCCGTTTCAAAAATCTATTGGGAATGTACACAGGTAGTCTGAAATTCACTACGAATCACAATTTATCAATCCAGCTCCAAATATTATGCGCCACGCCGCCACCACAGACGTTTTGTTTACTCGAATTCGTTTACAGAATCAGAAACGTTTAGTCTTGTAAAAATTTTCTGAACAGCCCAGTATGACATATTTTACTGTGCCATGAAAAAATTTATTAACGAATCATTCAGTGTTTACAAACTGAAAAAACTGGTATCGTATTTATGAATATTTATTACACGAAAAGGGGATCTCTGATACCGTTTATCTCCGCCGTCACATTCCAATACTATTTTACGCCATAACCAGGTGACGAACGCCTGGCGCGAACTTCAAATTTATTTATGGTACGAAAAATAAGAATGTCACACGTTCACGTTCGTCAATATTGGCGTTTAGTTTTTATAGTACGGTCCTAAGAGGCTTCGTGGCACCTTTTCCATAGCGACTTATTTAGCGTATTATATCCAGGCTTTTTTTTTTATTTTTTTTTATTTTTTTATTTTTTTTGCTTACATCGTTCAATACACAAGTACACATGGTTTGCCTCAGTACTATACAAGAGGATACTTAGGTTCAGTATCAAGAATAAATGGTTCTAGAGGGGGCGTTAACATTATCACCATCGCCACTTAAGAATGTATCCTTTTCTTTGTGCATTTCCGGACGATTTTATTCAGCTTATAGGCTTTTCAAACGGGGGGGGGGAGCTGTAGTCTTATTAAACCCCTTCAGTACGAGGGGCTTATGCAGGATGAATAAAATCGTCTGGTAGGCTGCAAAAATAAATTCTTTGGCCATACGTGATAATTCGCTGTTTTTTTCATCACTCCAGCCTCCCCTCCCGTCTTCTATTGGCACAGAAAACGGAGGGCGAGGGGTGTCTTGGCTACGTGAGACTGGCCCACGCAGGATTCATCATCGTCATCATCACCACCATCATCATCATAATCATCTTTATCACTGCTATCATCATCAGTAACAGCAGCAGCAGTATCACCACGACAGCTGATAGCACTCATTATCATCATCATCAACAGTACTATCACCACCACCATCATTATCGTATTCCAGTACACTCCCCTAATCACACACACACACACACACACACACACACACACACACACACACACACACACACACACACACACACACACGTAATAACAACACAAATAACTGGTCTACGTCAATGTAGGTTATCTGAGAAACAGGTAAATCATTTGTACACCTGTAACTACCCATACACGGCTCCCTGGAGGATCGAACTTCCTATACATATGGAGAGTGACGGCCAAAATTAACCCTTTCCCATGCTAGCAAAGTGCGAAAGAGGATGGGATGTCAATAGAGAGTGATGCTAAGTGCTGTACTGGTAAGGTTTGGATATGTTTGAGTTTGCATATCGCTAGGACGAAAGCCAAAATCAAAGCACATGCAAGGACATACTTCGATAAAAACACTCAGTTCTAAGGTCCGCCATGGCTTGTACTTCAGACCAAAGACCACAGTGCCCGCGGATTTGTGTGGCGTATTGCGGAGATGCGGTCAGAAGCACAATGGAGGGAGAGGTAGGGGGGGAAGGGGGGCTCGGGGGGTAATGGGGGGGGTCCTGGCATAGCTATGTTGGTCAGCACTCAGGGGATTGTGCCTCTTATCACATTTTACTGCTGCTCTTGTGTTCCCCATGCAAAACACCAATGTAATCCCTCACCCACCCACCCCTTCCTCCCTCACCCACCCCCTCCCCCTCCTCCCTCCCCCTCTCCTTCCTCCCTCATCCCTGGCCTCTCTCTTTCCTCTTCCTCCTTTAAACTGCCCTTCATTCTTCTCTTGCTCCTTCATCCTCTCCCCACCTTCCCTCCTCTTCCAGTCCCTACACCCTATTCTCGTTGCTCCTCCTCTTCCTCCTTTTTCTTCACCTCCTCCTCTTCCTCCACCTCTTCTCCTACTCCCGTACCTCCTCCAGGCCTTTTCCTTTCTTCTCCTCCCCCTCTTCTCTCCTCATCCCTTCTTCTCCCGCATCTGCCCAATCCACTAATGCATAATAATAATATAATAATAATAATAATAATATTATTATTATTAATGAAACATCATCATAATAATAATAATTATTATTATTATTATCATTATTATTATTACACTCATCATTACTGCCTCATCATAACCACTACCATACTCTTCACAATTTTCATCATACAGATTTGAACACCATCAAAAGATAACATGTTATAACATCAGTACCGAACTGTCTTCCTCGGCATGCGTTTCCCTCTGCCTATGACCTCCAGACTTTTCAACGTAGTTCGTCCAAGCACCGGGAAATAAGCGAAAAAGCCTTCACGTGGTGGCACCGACATAACCAGGCGGCTTCACTGCCCGGTAATACACACGTCCCTCTCCCCATCCCCCGAAAGGAGAATGGTGGACTGCAGGAGGAGGGCAATTTAAGCCCGCAGTCCACTGGGTTCATGTCTCAGATGACCATAGGGATACTACTACTACTACTACTACTACTACTACTATTACTACTACTACCGGTACTACTAATCTCTTTTGTTCGATCTTTTCCGGAAACCACATTTTTCAGGTTTCCATTCGTTGCTTCCTTAGTGTTTTTAAAAAATGTACACACACACACACACACACACACACACACACACACACACACACACACACACACACACCTATTTAAACGACCCCCTTCATTAAAAACAAGCTCATTAGGCCTCGTTTTAGTGAATCCTTTAGTGTGTAGCATAAGTACTAAAGGCTGTACGTAATTACTGGTATAATTAGGCCAATTAGAGGGATATAATTACGAGGGAAGATGACAAGTACAAATGGTCATGTATGTGTTGTATGTTGTTATTATAATTATGACGATTATTATTATTATTATTATTATTATTATTATCATTATATTATTATTATTATTATTATTAGTAGTAGTAGTAGTAGTAGTAGTAGTAGTAGCAGTAGTAGTGGTGGTGGTGGTGGTAATTATTATTATTATTATTATTATTATTATTATTATTATTATTATTACCACCACTACACTACTACTACTACTACTACCACCACCACCACTATAATTATTACCATCATCATCATCATCAACAGAGACACCCCACGTGCAGAATAAAGGCCTCTCCCAGCTTTCTCCACTCCGACCTATTGGCTATTACAATGTTCCTTCTCTCTCTCTCTCTCCCCTGTTCTTTCTCTGTCTCCCTCTTCCTTCATCTTATTTCCTGTCTCCCTCTTCCTCTCGTCCCTTCGTCTTGCTGTCAGTCTTTCATTTTTCTATTCTCTCTCTCTCTCTCTCTCTCTCTCTCTCTCTCTCTCTCTCTCTCTCTCTCTCTCTCTCTCTCTCAACAAGTACTCTTTCTCTGTCATATGGGTTTTTTAGTTCATAGAAGAAGGAAGCAAAGGCTAGAAGGTCGCAGAATTCTTCTCTCACATATAAAGAAAGAAAGAAAGACAGAAAGGCGAGCCAAATTCAAGCTCTGTTCATTTCGAGATGCCCGGACACACTGCATTGAAAAGACTGGAGGTCATAGGCAGAGGGATATAAAGACAGAGGAAGACAATTACAGAATACAGACAGAGGAAGAAAATAATTACAGAATACAGAGAGAGGAAGACAATTTACAAAACAGACAATACATTTACCACATTTATATCCACATTACAACCCATTTGTTTAACTACCTTAATTATCGTTTAATTTAATCCACACTAAAAATAATTATAAATCAAATCTCATTGGGTCAAGGTGTTGTGAGCGATAAAGAAAGGAATATATAAACAATTAGTGTGGCTGAAATGAGTGACAGGTCTTTCAATTACAGGAAGGTGGGTGAGAGAGAGAGAGAGAGAGAGAGAGAGAGAGAGAGAGAGAGAGAGACTTTCCAGAACGAGGAAAATTTTGACTCTCTCTCTCTCTCTCTCTCTCTCTCTCAAATTAATATTGCTAAAAAGAACACTAAAATTTACTCATAATTTCAAGCCTAAACTCCAACTTTTACAAACTACTTTCTCCTCCTGCCTGCCTCTCTCTCTCTCTCTCTCTCTCCCCCCCCCGTCTCTGTCTGTGTGTCTGTCTGATTGTCTGTCTGACCCTCACTTTCTCTCTCTCTCTCTCTCTCTCTCTCTCTCTCTCTCTCTCTCTCTCTCTCTCTCCTGCAATCTCCGGACCTTCTCCCCAGAGGGCGGGTGAATCTGTCCATCATTTTATCTATCTATTTCTGTATATCTATCCATCTGTCTCTCTCTCTATCTATCTATCTATATCTATCTGTCTATTTATCTATCTATCTATCTATCACCCCTTCTTGTTAATTACCACCATCACCATCACCACCACCATCACTATCACTACCCCACAATTCCCTTCAAAATCACTACTCTCACCACCATTACTATTACCACCACCATCACTATCACCACCACCACTATCCCCAACATTCCCACTCTCTCCCCAACACCACCACCACTACACCACCACTTCCTCACCATCATCACCATCTTCACCCCCCCTCTCGCTCCAACACCCCCACCCCCTCCACCACCACCATCACCCCCCACCACCACCACTATCACCACCAACACCTTCTGGTATTAACACTCGCCCTTACATACACCAACACCAGTCACACCACCTGGCAAGAATATTAAAAAAAAAGAGAGAGAGAGAGAGAGAGAGAGAGAGAGAGAGAGAGACAAAAAGCACCGAAAAATATCTCTTAAACACTATCGCGAAATTTTGCCCCGAAAAATAATCCCAAAATTATTCCAAAAATTTCCCAAAATCGTATGTACCATCGAGTATTGTTGTTATTATTATTATTATTATTCTATCTATCTATCTATTGCCAGACGCCTCAATCCCGTTTGGGGTGGCCACAAACAAATCGCCTCCAAGTCGCCCTGTCCCCCGCCATTTCACTGCTCTGCTCCCAACTCACACCCCCCTCTCTCATATACCTCTCCACCCCATCCCTTCATCTCATCCTCGGCCTCCCCCTCCCTCTTCCCCCCTCCACCTCACTCACATACACTCTCTTCGTCAGTCTTTCACCCTCCATCCTCTCCACATGGCCAAACTACCTCAGTGTGTTCCTCATAACGCTTCCTATCACATCCACATCAACACCACAACGCTCCTTTATATCCTCATTCGTCAGCCTGTCTCTCCATGTGACTCCACAGGCTCCTCTTAAATAACTCATTTCCACTGCTCTCACTCTTGACTTGTGTCCTTCCAACAACGTCCAAGCTTCACTTCCGTACGTTAGAGTTGGTATCACAATACTGTCATGTAGTAACTTTTTCACTTCCATGCTCACTTCCCTGTTTCTTATCACTGCTTTCAAGGAACCAGCAACCTTTCTTCCCTGCTGTACCCTTTCAAGCACTTCACCCTCCAAACCTCCATCCTTACTCATCACACTACCCAAATACTTAAACGTACTCACATTTTCCAATTCCTCACCATCTAACCTCGCTGTACATTCACTGACTTCACCTCTCTCAAAGACCATCACTTTACTCTTCCCTACATTCACATTTAGGTTCCGTTTCTTACACACTCTCTCAAACTCATCCACCAAGCCTTGCAGCTCCCCTTCGTCTTCACTCAGCAACACAGTATCATCTGCAAACAACAGTACAGGGAGTTTCCAAACACTATCCTCTCTCACCAGGGCCACTCCAACATCCACTACCCTACCTTGTACCTCTTTTATTACCCCATCCATGTACAGATTGAACAACCATGGAGACATGACACATCCCTGTTTCAAACCAACTTTCAAAGAGAAAAATTCACTTAGTTCACCATCCACACGCACTGCAGCCTTCGCACCATCGTACATACTCTTCACAGCATTCAACAACTTCCCATCTACTCCATATATTCTTAACACTTTCCACAATCCTTGTCTATCCACCTTGTCATATGCTTTCTCCAAATCCATGAAAGCCGCATACAACTTCTTTCCCTTCTCTAGAAACTTTTCCACTAAAGATCTAAGAATGAATATCTGATCTACACAACCTCTTCCCTTCCTAAAGCCTCCCTGTTCTTCTCCAACTAATTTCTCTGTTCTTTCTCTAACTCTGTCTATAAGTATCCTACCATACACTTTTCCTATTATACTAAGAAGACAAATGCCCTTATGATTACCACACACTTCTTTTTCCCCTTTTCCTTTGTACAAGGGAATAATTATACCTGACTTCCAATCCTCCGGGACTCTACCTTCCTCCCAGGCCAATCTGCACATCTTCCACATCCATTCTACTACTATCTCTCCCCCATGCTTCAGCATTTCACCACACACTCCATCAATTCCTGGGGCTTTCCCCGATTCAACTTTCTTCATTGCTTCCACAACTTCTATCCTACTGATTTCTTCCTGTCTTCTCACCTTTCTCCTTCTCCCAGCCATTCCCCAGCCACTTATACTCGCATTATTATTATTATTATTATTGCTATTACAACAACAACAACTACTACTACTACTACTACTCTTTTTTTCCTGACATATAAGGCAGGAAGGCAAGGGTGACCAGCCTCCTCCGCCCTCGAGTGGCATGAAGTGAGCAATAAACCCGAACCACTCCTCGGATGTCAACCCTTAAGAGTTTCATCCGGTTGGGGCGCCTTAACACACTCGACCACCAGGCGTCATTCAGTTCTATGGTTACCACCCAGCGTAAATGGTCTGTTAGGTAACAGGAAACTATCTGGCGTGTCACTCAGCGTAAGAGTCACCGAGGGCAGCACTGGTTGGAGGGGGAGGGGGGCTTCCGTCAGTACAAGTCATATCCATGCCTAAATACTCGTAAATCGCACGGTGGTAAGCATCAAGTCAAAATGGTGTCATCGTAGTGCAGGGGTTATATCCAAAAACTGTATGTCATTCTATGGCTTCCCACGTTTTCATTCTTCCTCTTCCTCCTTCTCCTCTTCCTCCTCTTCTTCCTCTTCCTCCTCTTCTTCTTCTACTTCTCTTCTCATTCCTCCTCGTCCTCCTCTTCTATTTCTGCTTCTTCTTCTTCTTCTTCTTCTTCTTCTTCTTATTATTATTATTATTATATATTATATTATATATTATATATATTCTATTCTATTATATTATATTATTATTATATTATATGAGGGAGGGAAGTGTGAGTTGGGAGCGGGGAAGTGAAATGGCGGGGGACAGGGCGACGTGGAGGCGATTTGTTTGTGGCCACCCCGAACGGGATCAAGGCGTCTGGCAATAGATAGATTGATAGACTATTCCCCTTTTTCTTCTCTTCTCCTGCCTGTTCTTCTTCTTCCTCTTCCTCCTCCTCTTTTTAATACGCAGGTTCAGTGAGCAATACCATCTCTCTCTCTCTCTCTCTCTCTCTCTCTCTCTCTCTCTCCTATTCTTCCTTTTTATACATATTACAGAAATTCAATATACATTTTTTTTCTTTTTTTTGAGGCGGTAATAATTCCAAAATGACCAAAGCATAGAGTT
The DNA here is from genome assembly GCF_032717465.1 of Coenobita brevimanus. Classification (NCBI taxonomy): domain Eukaryota; kingdom Metazoa; phylum Arthropoda; class Malacostraca; order Decapoda; family Coenobitidae; genus Coenobita; species Coenobita brevimanus. Next base: position 41,749,474 of record NC_137051.1, on the reverse strand, counting down.
TTTCGACAATGGCCCCCCCCCCCAAAAAAAAAAAAAGTGGTATGGAGATTAGAGAAAGTTTTAATTGTTATTTCCTTGTGTGTGTGTGTGTGTGTGTGTGTGTGTGTGTGTGTGTGTGTGTGTGTGTGTGTGTGTGTGTGTGTGTGTGTGTGTGTGTGTGTGTGTGTGTGTGTGTGAGAGAGAGAGAGAGAGAGAGAGAGAGAGAGAGAGACAGCGCCAAAACTCAAGCTTCATATTGCTCCAAATATTTTAAAAGTTACAATAGATTTTATATATATTGCAATAGATCAGGAAATTTTTACGATAGAGACATGGTACGATACAACAGGAAAATGACACGATAGATAAAGAAAATGTGACGATACAGTGTTACGATACAGCTGGGAAAAGGACGATAAAATGTGGGATTGTCACTATGGTAGGTGGGGAGGTATTGTGGGAAGGTTAGGGGTAAATTAGGAAAATGTTACTTCGCTGATTTACTCCTCTCTCTCTCTCTCTCTCTCTCTCTCTCTCTCTCACACACACACACACACACACACACACACACACACACACACACGCACACACACACACACATACGCACACACACACATACGCACGCACACACACACACACACACACACACACACACACACACACACACACACACACACGTACACACACACACATTCACCCACCCACATATTTACCTCCCTCTCCCCCCACCCCCTCCCCCCTCCCCCTCCCACCGGGCTACAATCTCGATACAGGACCAGAAATGGAGGGGAGGGGGGGGTTGCGGTCATTGTGGTCCTTATGGCGGGGGGCGGAGGGGTCAATGTGCCTTGTGGGGGTTAGGGAGGAGGAGGAGGGGGAGGGGGTGGGGTTTGGGAGAGAGACGCGGAATGGAAATAGAAAGAGCCAGAGAGGATGGGAGGGGGGGGAGGGGGAGGAGTGGGGGGAGGGGGAGGAGGAGGAGGGAGGGGGGGAAGAGAGTGTGGAACGAAAGGGGAGAGAGAGGAGGTAGAGAGGAGAAAGGGCAAAGAGAAAGGGGGTGATAAAGAAAGGGAAAAGGAAGAGAGAAGAGATGAAGAAGGAAAGACAGAAGGAAAAGAGAGGAGGTGGAAAAAAGAGAAAGGAGATGAAAAGAGCAGAGAGGGAATAAAAAAGGAAGTACAAAGGAACACAGAAAAATACAAAGGCAAAGAAGAAGCAATATTAAGAGGCAAAATTAAGAATCTATTTTTAACACTCGAGACTAGGGTTGTAAAGGAAAAAGGCTGGCAGGAAAAAGTGAGAAGCACCATCATGCAGTAGAGAAAAACTGTTGAGAGAGAGAGAGAGAGAATGTGAAGAGGTGGGGATAGTCAAAAGGGGAGGGGGGGAAGAGGGGGGGTCCTAGGCTTAAAGAAAGGGGGGAGGGGGTAGAGGAGGGGAAAGGGAAGGGGAAGGGAGAACTGTACAAGGGAGGGAGGGAGAGGGGGGAGGAAAAGAAAGAGACTGAGACAGGGAGGGAGGGAGGGGGGGAGGGGTGTTCAGTGCGAGGTGGGGAATGATTGTGAGTGATGGGGAGAGGAGGAAGACTCAGAGTAACACCTATTAACTACACGAGGTTAACAATCACTACTTCCTATAACATCTATCTATCTATAGCCCGACGCCCTAATCCCGCAAAGGGTGGCCGCAGACAAAACGCCTCCAAGTCGCTCTGTCACCCACCATTTGACCAGCCTCCCCTCAACTCACCCCCCCCCTCCCTCACATACCTCTCAACTCCATCCCTCCACCTCATCCTCGGTCTACTCCTCCCTCTCCCTCCCTCCACCTCACCTACATACACCCTCTTAGTCAGTCTTTCATTCTCCATTCTCTCCACATGTCCAAACCACCTCAGTGTATTTCTCCTAATCTTCTCAACCACATCCACATCCACCCCACAACGTTCCTTCACTTCTTCATTCGTCAACCTGTCCCTCCATGTCACTCCACACAACCGATATTTTCTAAGTCAAACTCTTCCCCAAGAATACAATTAACAATACAACACGGTGAAAGGGGGCACTGAGGAAACGAACTGTGCCTCTGAGTCTGACCGGCGCACGAATCGAACTCCAGTCCTTCCAACAATGAGCTGGACGTGCTGACCAATGCACCACCGACCCCCCGTGAAAGACAGGGTGGGGGAAGGGGAGGGGGATGGGGGCGGCTGCGTGGGTGAGGGGGTGAACCGATGATGGTGAGGGATAGGGGGAGGGGAACTAGTATGGGTGGGGGTGGGGGGGTCGAGTGGGTGTGCAGGGCGGGGGGAGGCCTGGGTGGGTGGGGGTGAGGTGGGGTGAAGGGGGTGGGGGTGAGGGGGTGCCTGTCCAAGCTGATTTTCTATAACTTTGGTGAAGCGTGTCAGCAGGGAGGCTTGTGTGTGTGTGTGTGTGTGTGTGTGTGTGTGTGTGTGTGTGTGTGTGTGTGCGCGTGCGCGTGAAGGCGAGATCTAAGCCCCTGAAACTCAAAATTCTCTCTCCTCAGCTGAATAAAATCGTCTGGAGAGGGCAAGACAATAATGTAAGAGATCACCGTACTGAAGGGGTTAAAAGTGATCCCCAAGTCCCCCCCCTCTCTCTCTCTCTCTCTCACACACACACACACACACACACACACACACACACAAACCCCATCATTACTAAGACGAATATTATTTTTCAATCGTGCTAATCCCAGACACTTTAATCAGCAAAATCAGAACCACCTGGTAATGAGGGGATTAATGAGGGCTTAATTCAATCCCTCCAGGTCGAAATAAATCCACTCCAAGCTGAATAAAATCGCCTGGAGATTTATACGGTAAGAAATGATGAATATGAGGTTGAGTGGATGACGTGGCTAAATTTGTGGTATATGGAAATGCATCACCGTTTCCACATTTCCCTCGCTAACCAGTCCCCCCCCCACCCCAACCCCCTGACTCCCCTCCCCCTCACCCCCACCCCCAGACCCCTCCCCCTCATCCCCTACCCCCCCACCAGGGAGAGTAAAGAGGAATAAAATAACCTGAACTTCTGACCCACCCCCACCCTCTCCCCCTCCCCTTCCTCTCCCCCACCCCCCACACGACAGCTGAGGGGTTAACGGTGCATGTCCCCCCTCTCCTCCCCACTCCTTTCACCTCTCACCCCTCTCACCCGTCACCCCTCTCACCTCTCACCCGTCACCCCTCTCACCTCTCACCCCTCACCTCTCACATAACCCTGACTTCTTACCTCACGTCCCTTACCCCTACCTCCCCCACCTCACGACTCACCCCCTCCCTTGCACCTCTCACCCCCCACACCCCCCCACCCTTCACCCCTACACACATCACTCCCTTACACCTCTCACAGATGGCATACCCCTCACCCCAACCCCCTTTACATCTCAAACACACCCCACTCTCTCACTAGACACCCTCTGACACACCACACCCCTCCCCTCCCACGCCCCACGTCCCTCACACAGGGTAAACTTGTCATCCCTCACCTCCCCCTTACACTCCCCACACTGCTCATCTGGTACACACACCGCTACACCTGTCACACACACACACACACACACACACACACACACATTTCACATCTTCCCTTCCTCTCTTCTTTTCCTAGGCTTTCTCCCTCATCTTCGCTTAACTCTAACACCCCTCCCTCCCCTTCCCTCCACCTGCTCCCTCTTTTCTCTCCCCTCCCCCTCCCTCCCCCCTCCTACTTGCCTATGCTAATGCGAGTGGGGTGGGGGTAGGGTGGGGGGTGGGGGACGGGGTGAAGGAAAGCCAAGTGAGAGGAAGGAACTTTAGAGGCAAGTTGTGTGTGTGTGTGTGTGTGTGTGTGTGTGTGTGTGTGTGTGTGTGTGTGTGTGTGATCATTAAGGCAGAAAATCAGTATCTTCTAAGTCTCAATCTTCCCCCAGAACACGTCCTGAACCAGTCCTGTTCTGTCAGGGTCCCTAACTGCACTGCCGGGTGAACAGGAAGAGGGAAGAACTAGGATGTGTTGAAATACTGCCAGATGTGAACAGAAACAAAAATCAATCAATCAATCAACTAATCAACCAACCAATCAATCAACTAACCAACCAATCAATCAACTAATCAACCAACCAATCAATCAACTAATCAACCAACCAACCAATCAATCAACTAATCAACCAACCAATCAATCAACTAACCAACCAATCAATCAACTAATCAACCAACCAATCAATCAACTAATCAACCAACCAACCAATCAATCAACTATTCAACCAACCAATCAATCAACTAATCAACCAACCAATCAATCAATCATTAAACCAACGAATCAATCAATCAACTAATCAACCAACCAACTAATCAAGCAATCAACCAACCAATCAATCCACCAATCAACCAACTAATCGATCATTCAACTAATCAACCAACCAATCAATCAACCAACTAATCAACCAATCAATCAATCAATCAATCAACTAATCAACCAACCAATCAACTAATCAGCCAATCAACCAACCAATCAATCCATCAATCATTCAACCAACCAACCAATCAATCTTCCTCACTCCATCTTTCCCTCTGCCTACGGCCTCCAGTCTTGCCATTTCAAATCTTTCTCTTGTAGGGAAAACTTCATTTTTTTTTTTTAATTCAGGGCTTCCCACCTTCACTTTTCACTTCTCCCCCCAAAAAAATTCTTCACCTGTTAAATCCCTGTTCATTAACGTTTATACATACGAGTACTAATGAGATAATTATACATCTTTAGCAAT
>NC_137051.1:41712225-41739725 GCF_032717465.1 Coenobita brevimanus | reverse complement strand
AAAGGTATTAACTAGGGACAAGGAGAGAGAGAGAGAGAGAGAGAGAGAGAGAGTACGTATCCATCCATGTATGTACGAACGTGTATTATCTATCTATCTATCTGTCTATCTATCTATCTATCTACCTCACTTCCGGGTTTCGAACAGCTTGCTCAGCGCCCCACCTGAAAAACAGAAAAATAAATACATCAGTAAAACAGTACAATTTGGTTAAAAAACACTAAAGCAAAACACACACACACACACACACACACACACACACACACACACACACACACACACACACACACACTATACGCCTTACACTTTTAACATCCATACGTATTCTCTCTCTCTCTCTCTCTCTCTCTCTCTCTCTCTCTCTCACTTGACATCAGTCGTTTGCAAGTTGTTGGAAACCATAATTAGAGATAAACTGGTCAATCATTTATATCAGAACAATCTCATCAAAGACTCTCAACACGGATTCCAAAATAACAGTTCATGTCTTACTAATGTACTTGACTTTTTCAAGGATATTACCAACCTGTACGACAGCACTAAATCAGTCCATGTCATTTACCTTGATTTCAGAAAAGCGTTTTATAAAGTTCCACACGTCTGACTCGTCGAGAAACTGCGTGTCTATGGTATCGGTGGCAGTGTACTAAGATGGACTGAAAGCAAGAACCGTAAACTAAGAGGTGTAATCAATGGTAAGGAATCAAACTGGAAAAATGTTATAAGTGGAGTACCGCATGGCTCGGTTTGGGGTCCAGTTCTGTTCCTGATTTATGTAGACGACACTGATGAAGGTGTCCTTTGTAAAATATCAAAATTTGCTGATGATACGAAGGTTGGTAATAGAGCAGATACCCCACAACAAAGAACACTGAGTCAACGGGATCTTGATAAATTGCTTAACTGGGCAGAAAAATGGCAAATGGATTTTAATATCAATTAAATGCAAAGTTCTAAATACTGGAAGTAAGAATGAAAAATAAAGCTATACAATGAAAAATTCACAACCCATAAATGGAAACCATGAAAAGGATCTAGAAATAATGTTAACAGTTGATCTGAAGCCAGATAAACAGTCCACAGAAGCTATAAAGACAGCTAACAAACTTGTTGCATTCATAAGTTGATCATTTGAGTTCAGATCTGAAAATATAATCCTTACACTGTACAATTCCTTAGTGAGTCCATATCCAGAGTACTGTGTGCAATTCTGGTCACCGTATTACAGGAAAGGTATAAAGAAATTAGAGAGATTGCAGCAACGAGTAACAAAAATGATACCCTGACTGAGGAACAAATAAGAGGAGCAATTAAATGAGTTATTGAACCTATCAAAGCACAGACTACGAGGTGATCTGATTCATGTACTCAAGATTATTAAAGGAACTGATAATATGGATGTTGACAAGTACTTTGCAACTGACCATTCGAACTACACTAGAGGTAATGGGTATAAGATTATTGGAAGGCATTTCCAGTCTAATGAAGCCAAACATTTTTTCTTTAACAGGGTTGTTAACATTTGGAACAAACTGCCCAGGGATGTCGTTCATTGCAGCACAGTGGTGATATTCAAAAATCGCTTGCATAAGTATCGCGCTTCAAATCCCCAGCTAAACACCTTCATGACTGAATAAAAATGTAAGCTGTTTTTCCCTATTTCAGATCGCGACGAAACTATAGCAGGGAAATATATACTACGTATTTAATGACACCTGTAGCTTATTGACACTTGTATATGTTATAAATACAGCTTCCCACTTTTCAGTCTTTCCTATGAAATTCCTACGTCATCTTCGACTGGTGGTCTTTCTCACTTTTTTCCTGCCAGCTTCCACTGGAGGGTTTGGTGGGTAGGGAAGAGCCTTCTCGTTTTACTCTCCTTACCTTCAACCTGTAGAATTAGATATCATAGTGATGGTCTTCTCTGTAACAATCAGGCTCGAAAGAACCATTAGTTATGTTGCTGTTTGCTTTCCTTTGTACTCTCTCTCTCTCTCTCTCTCTCTCTCTCTCTCTCACTTTTCTCTCTCTCTCTCTCTCTCTCTCACTTTTTTTTTTCTCTCTCTCTCTCTCTCTCTCTCTCTCTCTCTCTGAGTACTAGCGGCAAGAGGGTGAAATAGGTGATGTAGAGGAGGGTGAGTGAGAGTGAGAGAAAGTGAGGGGTGAGTGAGTTAGAGAGAGTGGCTGTGTACAGAAATCGTGCTGCCCACAATACTGAGAGAGAGAGAGAGAGAGAGAGAGAGAGAGAGAGAGAGAGAGAGAGAGAGAGAGAGATGGAACAAACTGAGAAGATAAGAGGAACAGGAAAGAAAGAAATAGAGAAGGATATGTAGAAAAAATGAAAGGATATAGAAATGAAGCAGAGGAGGAGGAGGAGGAGGAGGAGGAGGAGGAGGAGGAGGAGGAGGAGGACTCATGAATCAGGCGAAGAAATGAGAAATGTAAAAAATAAAAAAAAAGAAGAGAAAAGGACGAAGGAAATAAATAAACACATAAATAATAAAATAAAAATAACTAAGAGGCGAAGAAGACGAGAAGAAAGAGGCAGAGGAAAAAGTTAAGGTAAAGAGAGAGGAAGGAAGGAGAGAAGAAAGAGAGGGAGGAAAGAGAGGGAGGAAGAGAGAGAAAAGGCGCTGACAAATGAAATGGGGTGGAAGAGATAAAAGGGAGAGGGAGAGAGGAAGGGAGAGAAAGAGAGAGACGAAGAGAGAAAGAAGTAGGGAAGAGGAAGAAAGAGGGAGAGACAGGAATTGAATGAATGGAGAACGGAGGAAGTGGAGAGGAATGAGAGAGAGAAGGACTGGGAGATGGAGGAGGTGGAGAGAGAGAGAGAGAGTGTGTGTGTGTGTGTGTGTGTGTGTGTGTGTGTGTGTGTGTGTGTGTGTGTGTGTGTGTGTGTGTGTGTGTGTGTGTGTGTGTGTGTGTGTGTGTGTGTGTGTGTGTGTGTGTGTGTGTGTGTGTGTGTGTGTGTGTGTGTGTGTGTGTGTGTGTGTGTGTGTGTGTGTGTGTGTGTGTGTGTGTGTGTGTGTGTGTGTGTGTGTGTGTGTGTGTGTGTGTGTGTGTGTGTGTGTGTGTGTGTGTGTGTGTGTGTGTGTGTGTGTGTGTGTGTGTGTGTGTGTGTGTGATGGAGAAGGGGAAGAAGGAGAAAGAGAGGGAGAGGTAGAGGAAAATGAAAAGGGAAGGGGAGAGGGAAGGTTAAGGGAAACACAGAATGAGAGAGAGGAGGAAGAGGGAGGGGTAGAGGAAGAAGGAGAGGAGTGGGAGGAGAGAGAGGGAGGGAAGAGAAAGGGTGACAGGGATGAAGTGTGAGAGGGGCAGAGTGACAGAATACGAGAGGAGAGGGAGACAGAGATAAAGTGGGGAGAGGGGGGAGTATAGGGGTGGATAGGGGAGGGGGTGTATAGGGGTGGATAGGGGAGGGGGAGAGAAGGGAGGGAGAGAGGGGGAGAGAAGCAAGAGGAAGGGGAGATATCTACCATCGACAGTGTCATTATTATGTAATGTATGGGTCAATTATGTGGAACAGGGGAGAAGAGGACAGGGGGAGGCCAGGGGAAGGAAGGAAGGCTGGAAGGACGGAAGGAGGGAAGGAAAGAAAGAAGGAAGGAAGGAAGGAAGGAAGGAAGGAAGGAGAGAAGGAAGGAAGGAAGGAAGGAAGGAGAGAAGGAAGGAAGGAATGAAGGAGAGAAGGAAGGAAGGAATGAAGGAGAGAAGGAAGGAAGGAGAAGGAAGGAAGGCTGGAAGGAAGGTAGGAAGGAGAGAAGGAAGGAAGGAAGGAAGGAAGGCTGGAAGGAAGGAGAGAAAGAAGGAGGGAAGGAAGGAAGGAAGGCTGGAAGGAAGGAAGGAAGGAAGGCTGGAAGGAAGGAAGGAAGGAAGGAAAGAAGGAAGGAAGGAGGGAAGGAAGGAAGAAAGGGAAGAGGAAGACAGAGGCAGGAATGATGCGACTGACAATGAGAGAGAGAGAGAGAGAGGTTCAAAGCCTCTCTCTTCGTATTTATGATCTTTGTAGTAGTAGTAGTAGTAGTAGTAGTAGTAGTAGTAGTAGTAGTAGTAGTAGCAGCAGCAGCAGCAGCAGCAGCAGCAGCAGCAGCAGCAGCAGCAGCAGCAGTAGTAGTAGTAGTCGTGGAAGTGGTGGTAATAATAATAAATAATAATAATAATAATAATAATAATCTGGTAGCTAGTTATAAACACACCCAATTTACTCTCACCTGACAACACTGCCATCTCTCCATCTTAAATACTGACTCACAATAGATTAACACCAGAATATGATGCTGGTCACGAAGAAGTGCTATGGGAAGGATGTAGAGCCGTAGCGTTGTTTTTTCTGCCACTGAGCTACGTGAAATAAGCCACAAAAGGACGAATATCTTGGCCAAGTTAAGGTGAAAGGAGTATATAAAAAATAGCTCGGTTTTTCATTTTGTTTCACTTCGTTATTCACAACAGCTTGGCAGCGGTGTATAATATATTGTATGAGCGAAGAGAAATGAATTAATAAGAACCATACATATCTTGAGAAACTGTATACAGGATGGGACAAAAAGTTCACTCTGTATTTCACCCCTTCTCACTTTCCTCCCTGGCACCTTCTGCTTAGCGATTTATTTTTGGATGTGGCTGGTTAATATCCTTTTGAAGTTATTTTGGCCGGGCATGCCGATGTTTGAAGGACTGACATAACAGAACAGGAGAGTCAAGTTTAATAAGCAAAATGAATCGCTTAGGAAAAGGAGTTAGGGAGCTTCTTTAACTCACGAGAATACGGGTGATGGAGTGTCATAAGCTGAGAAAAATAACAAGAATGACGTTGTGGTGAAGGAGTGCATGGGGTGAGTCAAATGCCCTGGAAACACACATATTGCAAGGCAGTGACGTCATCGTGCTCAAGGATATGAAGTTTTGACTGATAGACACATACCAGGCACGGATTGGAGGGGTGTATGCCCCCCTCCCATTTTCGGCAGACCAGTGGTTACTTACAATAATAGAACATTATCATTTACCAAACTATATGTAATAAATATCTTGTGGCACTTCAACTCTCCTTATATTATTATCCTACGATTGTAACAAGTAAAATAAATGAGCATTTTTTCATTTTATTATTAAGCGCACGGATAATTCTGCCAGGCATAATGTTCCTTCCCCTTTCAAAGTGCTGGATCAGGCCCTGCATATAGCCTACACACAGATCAAGACTTACGGTACAAACAGATCTAAACAAGGGACATGGTTCACATACTGTATATATCAATCAATCAATCATTTCCTGTGGCACCCCACGGGATGCATAGGGCCTCGATGAACTCTCTCCACCAATATTTGTCTCTTGCCATCTCCTTCAGGTCCCACCAACACTCCTCTCCTGCTTCTCTTTTCACTATCCTCAACCAGGTTTCCTTCGGCCTTCCTCTGCTTCTTCTTCCTCAAGCAGTCCACTCTGGCACATGCTGTATTAAACTGCCTTCTTTTCTATATATGTGCACCATATATATATATATATATATATATATATATATATATATATATATATATATATATATATAGGCCGACGCATGCAAGCATGTTGGAGCCTTTAAAAACAAAGCGATATATATATATATATATATATATATATATATATATATATATATATATATGGAATATATATATATATATATATATATATATATATGGAATATATATATATACTGGTACTTTCCTACATAATTAACGGGACTAACTGATAGCCATCCCATCAAAAAAAAAAATGTTTGCAAATACCGTTATCTTTGTTTCCATAACGCCATCCAGCCAACACAAACCAATTCTGACCAGAAAGTCGACAAAATTTTTTCGCATATTTCCGCATGTCGCGATTTTCGACAGTTTCGCGCCGTCGCATCGCGATCGCCAAAAACTTTGCTTGATGTTGTTTCTGACACTCCCTGGACTTACCCCGACCTAATGCAAAAGGAATTAGGTCGATATTTATTACCGTCCTCGTGAAAGAAACGAAAGAACACACACACACACACACACACACACACACACACACACACACACACACACACACACACACACACACACACACACACACACACCTTGACTGTATTCAGATATACACACAGGTACCAGCATATACAATCATCATCATCATCATCATCCACACCTATGGATGGGGTGAGCTAGGGGGCAGAGAGGAAGGAGAGAGACAAACCACACAATTAGGCAGAACAGTCAATAGCAGACGCAGTGAAATGAGCCACACACTCATTAGCACACCATTTAAGCCACTGGAATCCTGGCTTATCCTGACATGACGAAATCATTTACCTAATACATACGGAAATAAAGAGAGAGAGAGAGAGAGAGAGAGAGAGAGAGAGAGAGAGAGAGAGAGAGTTGGTGAGGTAAATTAAACACAATGACATACTGATAAACAAGCAATGAATAAAAAAATACATATATACATACATACACAAACATACATACATACATATACACAAACATACATAAATCCATACACAAACATACATAAATACATACATACAATGCCTTCCTACACACGCATCCATCACAACAGCGTTCAAAATAACAGAAGAACAAATGATGAACAAGCACATATATTATACAAAACAAACAAAGATATAAATGGGCATAACACCCCTCTCCCCAGCCCTCTTCTCCCCTCTCCTCTCTTCCTCTTTCCTCCTCCCTTCCCCTCTCTCCTCTCTTTCATCCTTCCCTCTCCTTCCTTTCTCACCTCCTTTCCAATCCTCTCCCTACTTTAACTCTCCCCTCTCCTCCACTCCACCCCTCTTCTCTTCCAACTCTCCTCTCCCCCTGTATCCCCTCTCCTCTCTTTTCCCTCTCCTCCTTCACTCGTCTCTCCCCTTCCCTCCCGTCCCCTCTCCCCTCCCCTCATTCTTCTCCTGTCCCTCCCCATCCCCTTCCCCCTGCCAAAAAAGGGGTCCCAGACCCCTCCCTAAATCACAGCCCCCCGTCTTCTCAAAATTCCGGTCACGTATCTCCCCTTTCTCCCCTTCTTTTCCCCTCCCCTCTCCCCTCCCCTCCCCAAACTTTTCCTCCCCTCATTCTCAGGAACCAACTCATACTCTTTCTCATTTCCTCCACTTTACTTCCTGTTTCCCCTTCTTCCTTCCTTCTTTTCCCTTCCCTTCCCCTCCCTCCTCTCCCCTCCCTGTCGCTACTCCAGCCCGTTTATTTTTTGCGTCCATTCTCTCTCTCTCTCTCTCTCTCTCTCTCTCTCTCTGATTTTCCTCTCTCTCTCTCCCCTCTTTTTTCCTCCCTCTCTCTCTCTCTCTCTCCCCTCTTTTTTCCTCCCTCTCCCTCTCTCTCTCTCTCTCCCTCTTGGCCCTCCGCCATAAATCTAAGGGCAGGAAATATATCTTTGCTAATTGGCGGATTCCCCTGGAGTGGGCGGAGCTTAGCGGCTTCTCCACCAATCAGGGCAAGGATTGTGTTCTGACTCATACTGTACACAAACACGATAATGATAATGATGATGATGATGATGATGGTGATGATGATGATGATGACTTCAGGTTATTAATACTGTTCTTGTTAATAATAATAATAATAATAATAATAATAATAATGATAATGATGATAGAGTGTGAGAGTAAGTTATTGATACTGTTCTTGTTAGTACTAAAAATGATGATGATGATGATAATGATAATGATAATAATAATAATAATAATAATAATAATAATAATAATAAAAATGTCAGTGAAAGATGGAATGACAAACACAAAGGCGAGATAAAGATAACAAAGGCGGTAAAGAGGTAAAGGAGAGTAAAGTGCGTTGATAAAGAGCTAACGAGAGGGAAATTAAAGGAACTACTTGGTAGGCATGTAGAGGTGTATGGTATGTAGGAGGACTGCTGGGCCTTGATAGCAGGCTGTGAAGCCTATGCCCAGAGTCGGACACATAAAACACACACACACACACACACACACACACACACACACACACACACGGGGAAGAGGGAAGTAAGGAAGACGATATATATGTAGTGTGTTTGTGCATTACAGGGAGATATTATCGGGACAGCTGGTAACTCGATAAAAATGACAGTGATGAGCGAAATAATAATAATGATGGTGATGATAATAATAATAACAATAATATGGTAGTGAATAATAATAATGATGGCAGTGAAGCATGTGTAAGAGTTAAAGGGCACCTAAGTGAATGGTTCACGATCGGTGTCGGCTTGCGACAAGGTTGTGTGATGTCTCCATGGTTGTAAATATATATATATATATATATATATATATCTATATCTATATATATATATATATATATATATATATATATATATATACCGTATAGAGAGCCTCTGTGGTACAGTGGTAAAATGTGCGTTTTCGTACATTGAAGAACGAGGGTTCGCGCCCCGCCAGGGTGATAAACTTTGGGAGCATTCTTCTGGCCCCGTACTGCATTGGAGGACACGAGAGGTGCTGTGATTGAACCAGTGTCGCATACTATAAAGTATGCTTGCACCTAGTCGGCTTGCGCGGGCCGATTACACTTGGTTCACAGACTACACACACATCCAAAGCCACTCCAACACAACATTTACACTTACAAGCACTTCTCACCCTACATACAATCTCTACTAGACATCCTAAGCCACTTGGTAGAGATACCTTGGCTGTATCGTCCCAACTTCGTTCGGGATAGGCCAGTCCTGCAGTGGACACTCAAAAGGCTGAGATGAGATGAGATGATATATATATATATATATATATATATATATATATATATATATATATATATATATATATATGTGTGTGTGTGTGTGTGTGTGTGTGGATGGGGTGATGAGTGAAGTAAAAACACGAGTAATCGAGAGAGGGATGGCGCTGGTAATGAATGGTGATGGATGGAATATCTCAAATTTGTTGTAAGCTGATGATGCAGTACTGCTTGCAAGTACCGAACATGAACTTAGTGCAGAGTTTTGCTGATGTCTGTGAGCGTCAGGCCTTGAGAGTAAATGTAGAAAAGAGTAAAGTGATGGTTATTGAGAGAGAGGGTGACTCCCAATGTGATGTTACAGTTAATGGAGAGAGACTGGAATTGGTGAGAGAGTTCAAATACCTGGGTACAGTGATTGAAAAGAGAGGAAAATATGCAAAAGAAGTTGAAAGTAGAGTGACACAAGGAAGAAAAGTAGCGGGTGCATTGAAGGCCTTGATAAGAAACAGAGGCTTGAGTGTTGCAGCTGCACGAGGCTTACATGAGGGAGTGTTAGTGCCAACTTTAACATATGGATGTTAGACTATGGTGTGGCATGAAAATGAAAAGTCAAGAGTAAGAGCAGTGGAAATGGGACTGTTGAGGAATGTATATGGAGTACAGAGGGTGGATAGTTTACGAAATAATGTGATTCGTGAAAGATGTGGAGTGAGGAAGTAGGTGGACACCAGAATCGAAGAGAGTGTACTGAAATGATATGGTCATGTGGAGAGAATGGATAACAACAAAGTGGTGAAAAAGGCATATCTGAGCGAATTTGAAGGAGGGGGGAGGCGAGGTACGCCAAGCAGAAGGTGGAGAGATATGGTGGATGAGTGTGTGAGGAAGAGAGGTTTGGAAGTCGGTGAGGCTAGGGAACTGACAAGAGATCGAGCTGGCTGGATGAATGTTGTGAGGAGAAGTGCATGATCAGGAATTTTGGCACCCCTTTTTAACGTGGCAGCGTCCGGATTGACTCAATCGGATAGGTTTGTGTGAAGCTACAGAACGTGGTGAATGTTTTAGGAGTATACGACAGAGCCAGGATTCCAGGGGCTTGAATGATGAGTGAATGGAAGCGTGGCCCATTAGATTGGGCAAATTTGGGTTGTCTGGACATTGCTACTCCTCACCCTGCCCTAGGGTGGGAAAGGAGGTCCGGATGATGATGATGATAATAACAAGCAGGTGGCTGACGATGGCCAGCTCTAAGCGCATCGTTGCTAGGCATCGAGTAGTTGCCTGGCAACCAAAACCTTGCGGACACAACTACAGTAGGTCATAGGCTGGTCACTGTGTCCAGGTTTGGCTGGAATCGGTTAATTCTGAAGGGTGGAAGTGCCTGCCACAATTAAACAAGAAATAATACAAGAAAGAAACAAACCAAATGCGAATAACAAGGGCAGCATGGAGCTGGTCAATAACACCAGCCTAGACCAGTGTTTCTCAAACTTTTTTATTTCCTTCTGTACTTGTGGGAATCTTAACATCCCCGTGGCCCCCCTTCAGGTTTCTCCCAACCCCTTCCCAAATAACGACGAAAAAAACTGTTTGGGTGTCCTCCATTTATTTTAAAACTTTCAGCTATCAATCAGAATGCATATTTTTTGTTACATATCAATGGGATGGATGACACTGATTGTTTTCTGTCAGTCGACAATTTCGAGGCGGAGGCACTGATAACGCACATCTCACATCTGGGTCCACATCTAACCTGTTTCGGCATTTACTTGTTATGTGTAGAAGAGTGAAGAAACCAGATTCACATAAATATGTTGCGGAAAATGGCAAGAGAACTCTATGTGCGATTTCACTGACTTTTGGATATGACTGATATATAGAGCACAAGAACACAGAGATTTGTCTTCATAAAGGTCTCTGGCAGCAGACCTTTATGGATGGTTTGCTCGACAAGTTCACTCCTGCATACTGCATACAAAGTGTTGCCGCTTAGCCATATTTTGTCCTGCCCGCTCACTGGTCCAGCGGTGTTGAAACGTACCTGGAGCGAGAGGGAGCAAGGCGACAAGGTGAGACAGGTTGCCCCTCACCCAACTCTTACTACATACACTAACCCGCCATGACCCCCTAAAATATGGTCCCCAGTTTGAGAACCAGTGGCCTAGCGTTAGACACCACGACAAGGAAATCAATAATGATAAGTTAATAATTTTATGATAAAAATTAATCCCCCACGACAACCATGTCCCACAATCATTAATGCATTGAAATTAAGATAAATATATAAAAACAAATATGCAGTTCTTTTATTTCTACTGCACAGAGCTCCATAACGCTTTTTCAGATTAGCTAATGGCCAGGTGTAATTAACCTGCAGGATAACTTTGACTAGCAACCAAGGAGACTCATACTTACCTCACAAGGCTCATCCAATTTTCAGACGAGTATTTTAAGGTCAAACGTGTGTGTGTGTGTGTGTGTGTGTGTGTGTGTGTGTGTGTGTGTGTGTGTGTGTGTGTGTGTGTGTGTGTGTGTGTGTGTAAATACAACATAACAAACGCATACAAACATAAACATAACAACAATACGCTGGTAAAGAAATGTTACGATGATTACAAACAGACGTAAACACAATAAACAAACGTGTACACAATAATAAACAATGTAAACAAGTAAATCTAAACAATATACACAAAACCCATACCATCAAGCACTACTAAGCTACGGTAATCCCACTAATTACTCTCTCTCTCTCTCTCTCTCTCACGTTGCCAGGTGACATTTAATCAGTGTTGGTCGATGGCTGGCTACTTCAAGAGAACTAATAGTGTGTGTGTGAGAGAGAGAGAGAGAGAGAGAGAGAGAGAGAGAGAGAGAGAGAGAAAGTAGGAGTTGGGAAGAAGGAAGTAGGAAACTGAAGGAATGAAACAAGAGGAAATATGAAGGAGGGAAGGAAGGAAGGAAGGAGGGAAGGAAGGAAGGAAAAATATGTATGAAGGAAGGAGGGAAGGAAGGAGGGAAGGAAGGAAGGAGGGAGGGAGGGAGGGAGGGAAGGAAGGAGGGAAGGAAGGAGGGAAGGAGAGAATGGTTTGTTAGGTAAAATATTATGTAGGAAGAATGGAAGAGAAGGGAGAAATGGAAGGAAGGAAGGAAGGAGGGAGGGAAGGAAGGAAGGAAGGAAAGGGGAAGGAGCAGAGAAGGGGCAAGTAGATCTGCTGCTGTTTACTTCCTTTGTACTCCTTCGTAGGCTCTAAAAAATAAATCAATTAATGAAAGACAAAAAGGGAGAGAAATTACGATACAGAACCAGGCGGAGGGAGAGGAATGGAGGGAGAGAGAGATAGGAAGGAAGGGAGGGAGACAGGAAGGAAGGAAGGAAGGGAGGGAGGACTATGGAGAAAAGAAGGCAGATTAAAAGAGAAAGGAAGAGTAAAAAGAGGAAGGGAATAAGGGAGAGAAAGAGTGTGAAAGGGAGGGAGGAGAGGAGAGGGAGAGAGAAAGAGAGACAGGAAAACTGAGAAAGGAAGGAAAGGAAGAAGAGATAAAAAGTGAGAAAGTGAGGGAGGAAAGGAGGGAAAGAGAGAACAGGAAGGAGAGGGAAGAGATGAAAGGAAGAGAAGGCAAAGGGAGAAAATAAGGGAGAGGAAAGGAAGGGAGAAGAATAAATGCACGAAGGGAGAGAAGAGAAAGGGAGGGAGGGGGAAAAACATAAGAAAAAAATAAAGAGAAAAAAAAAGACCACGAAAGACATAAGAGAGAGAGAGAGAGAGAGAGAGAGAGAGAGAGAGAGAGAGAGAGAGAGAGAGAGAGAGAGAGAGAGAGAGAGAGGGAAGGAGGGAGGGAGAGAGAAGAAAGAGAGAGAGAGGGTGGTATAAGACAACAAAGGGATGGGAGAGGAGAGAAAATAAAGAAGAAAGATAAGAAGGAGGGACGAGACAAAGTAGATTAGAGGGAGAGAGAGAGAGAGAGAGAGAACGAAACCTACATAGACCAAGATCTGTCCATCTAACTGGAAGGAGGGGAAGGAAGGAGAGTGGAAGGAGGGGAAGGAAGGAGAGTGGAAGGAGGGGAAGGAAGGAGAGTGGAAGGAGGGGAAGGAAGGAGAGTGGAAGGAGGGGAAGGAAGGAGGGGAAGGAAGGAGAGTGGAAGGAGGGGAAGGAAGGAGAGTGGAAGGAGGGGAAGGAAGGAGAGTGGAAGGAGGGGAAGGAAGGAGAGTGGAAGGAGGGGAAGGAAGGAGAGTGGAAGGAGGGGAAGGAAGGAGAGTGGAAGGAGGGGAAGGAAGGAGAGTGGAAGGAGGGGAAGGAAGGAGAGTGGAAGGAGGGGAAGGAAGGAGAGTGGAAGGAGGGGAAGGAAGGAGGGGAAGGAAGGAGAGTGGAAGGAGGGGAAGGAAGGAGAGTGGAAGGAGGGGAAGGAAGGAGAGTGGAAGGAGGGGAAGGAAGGAGGGGAAGGAAGGAGAGTGGAAGGAGAGTGGAAGGAAGGGAAGGAAGGAGAGTGGAAGGAGGGGAAGGAAGGAGGGGAAGGAAGGAGAGTGGAAGGAGAGGAAGGAAGGAGAGTGGAAGGAGGGGAAGGAAGGAGAGTGGAAGGAGGGGAAGGAAGGAGAGTGGAAGGAAGGGAAGGAAGGAGAGTGGAAGGAGGGGAAGGAAGGAGAGTGGAAGGAGGGGAAGGAAGGAGAGTGGAAGGAGGGGAAGGAAGGAGAGTGGAAGGAGGGGAAGGAAGGAGAGTGGAAGGAGGAGAAGGAAGGAGAGTGGAAGGAGGAGAAGGAAGGAGAGTGGAAGGAGGAGAAGGAAGGAGAGTGGAAGGAGGGGAAGGAAGGAGAGTGGAAGGAGGGGAAGGAAGGAGAGTGGAAGGAGGGGAAGGAAGGAGAGTGGAAGGAGGGGAAGGAAAGAGAGTGGAAGGAGGGGAAGGAAGGAGGGGAAGGAAGGAGAGTGGAAGGAGGGGAAGGAAGGAGAGTGGAAGGAGGAGAAGGAAGGAGAGTGGAAGGAGGGGAAGGAAGGAGAGTGGAAGGAGGGGAAGGAAGGAGAGTGGAAGGAGGGGAAGGAAGGAGAGTGGAAGGAGGGGAAGGAAGGAGAGTGGAAGGAGGGGAAGGAAGGAGGAGAAGGAAGGAGAGTGGAAGGAGGGGAAGGAAGGAGAGTGGAAGGAGGGGAAGGAAGGAGAGTGGAAGGAGGGGAAGGAAGGAGAGTGGAAGGAGGGGAAGGAAGGAGGGGAAGGAAGGAGAGTGGAAGGAGGGGAAGGAAGGAGGGGAAGGAAGGAGAGTGGAAGGGAAGGAAGGAGAGTGGAAGGAGGGGAAGGAAGGAGAGTGGAAGGAGGGGAAGGAAGGAGAGTGGAAGGAGGGGAAGGAAGGAGAGTGGAAGGAGGAGAAGGAAGGAGAGTAGAAGGAAGGAGGGGAAGGAAGGAGAGTAGAAGGAAGGAGGGGAAGGAAGGAGAGTGGAAGGAAGGGAAGGAAGGAGAGTGGAAGGAAGGGAAGGAAGGAGAGTGGAAGGAGGGGAAGGAAGGAGAGTGGAAGGAGAAGAAGGAAGGAGAGTGGAAGGAGAAGAAGGAAGGAGAGTGGAAGGAGGGGAAGGAAGGAGAGTGGAAGGAGGGGAAGGAAGGAGAGTGGAAGGAGGGGAAGGAAGGGAAGGAAGGAGAGTGGAAGGAGGGGAAGGAAGGAGAGTGGAAGGAGGGGAAGGAAGGAGAGTGGAAGGAGGGGAAGGAAGGAGGGGAAGGAGGGGAAGGAAGGAGGGGAAGGAAGGAGAGTGGAAGGAGGGGAAGGAAGGAGGGGAAGGAAGGAGAGTGGAAGGGAAGGAAGGAGAGTGGAAGGGAAGGAAGGAGAGTGGAAGGAGGGGAAGGAAGGAGAGTGGAAGGAGGGGAAGGAAGGAGAGTGGAAGGAGGGGAAGGAAGGAGAGTGGAAGGAAGGAGGGGAAGGAAGGAGAGTGGAAGGAGGGGAAGGAAGGAGAGTGGAAGGAAGGGAAGGAAGGAGAGTGGAAGGAAGGGAAGGAAGGAGAGTGGAAGGAGGGGAAGGAAGGAGAGTGGAAGGAGAAGAAGGAAGGAGAGTGGAAGGAGAAGAAGGAAGAAGAGTGGAAGGAGGGGAAGGAAGGAGAGTGGAAGGAGGGGAAGGAAGGAGAGTGGAAGGAAGGGAAGGAAGGAGAGTGGAAGGAAGGGAAGGAAGGAGAGTGGAAGGAAGGGAAGGAAGGAGAGTGGAAGGAGGGGAAGGAAGGAGAGGGGAAGGAGGGGAAGGAAGGAGAGTGGAAGGAAGGAGGGGAAGGAAGGAGAGTGGAAGGAAGGAGGGGAAGGAAGGAGGGGAAGGAAGGAGAGTGGAAGGAAGGAGGGGAAGGAAGGAGGGGAAGGAAGGAGGGGAAGGAAGGAGGGTGGAAGGAAGGAGGGTGGAAGGAAGGAGGGTGGAAGGAAGGAAAGTGGAAGGAAGGGAAGGAAGGAGAGTGGAAGGAAGGGAAGGAAGGAGAGTGGAAGGAAGGGAAGGAAGGAGAGTGGAAGGAAGGGAAGGAAGGAGAGTGGAAGGAAGGGAAGGAAGGAGAGTGGAAGGAAGGGAAGGAAGGAGAGTGGAAGGAGGGGAAGGAAGGAGAGGGGAAGGAAGGAGAGGGGAAGGAAGGAGAGTGGAAGGAGGGGAAGGAAGGAGGGGAAGGAAGGAGAGTGGAAGGAGGGGAAGGAAGGAGAGTGGAAGGAGGGGAAGGAAGGAGAGTGGAAGGAGGGGAAGGAAGGAGAGTGGAAGGAAGGAGGGGAAGGAAGGAGAGTGGAAGGAGGGGAAGGAAGGAGTGGAAGGAAGGAGAGTGGAAGGAGGGGAAGGAAGGAGAGTGGAAGGAGGGGAAGGAAGGAGAGTGAAAGGAAGGGAAGGAAGGAGAGTGGAAGGAGGGGAAGGAAGGAGAGTGGAAGGAGGGGAAGGAAGGAGAGTGAAAGGAAGGGAAGGAAGGAGAGTGGAAGGAGGGGAAGGAAGGAGAGTGGAAGGAGGGGAAGGAAGGAGAGTGGAAGGAGGGGAAGGAAGGAGAGTGGAAGGAGGGGAAGGAAGGAGAGTGGAAGGAAGGGAAGGAAGGAGAGTGGAAGGAGGGGAAGGAAGGAGAGTGGAAGGAGGGGAAGGAAGGAGAGTGGAAGGAGAGGAAGGAAGGAGGGGAAGGAAGGAGAGTGGAAGGAGAGGAAGGAAGGAGGGGAAGGAAGAAGAGTGGAAAGAGAGGAAGGAAGGAGAGTGGAAGGAGGGGAAGGAAGGAGAGGGGAAGGAGGGGAAGGAAGGAGAGGGGAAGGAGGGGAAGGAAGGAGGGTGGAAGGAGGAGAAGGAAGGAGAGTGGAAGGAGGGGAAGGAAGGAGAGTGGAAGGAGGGGAAGGAAGGAGAGTGGAAGGAGGGGAAGGAAGGAGAGTGGAAGGAGGGGAAGGAAGGAGAGGGGAAGGAAGGAGAGTGGAAGGAAAGAGAGAGGAAGGAGAGTGGAAGGAAAGAGAGTGGAAGGAGGGAGAGAGAGCAATGTTAAGCCTGGTGGAGTGAACGTAGTCTGTCTGTCTGTCTGTCTGTCTCTCTCTCTCTCTCCCTCCCTCCCTCCCTCCCTCCTTCTCTCTCTCTCTCTCTCTCTCCCTTTCTCTCTCTCTCTCTCTCTCAAACAGTAAACACGCAAAGTTCGACTTAAACAATCTATGCCATACGGGTGAATTTTCTGAGAGAGAGAGAGAGAGAGAGAGAGAGAGAATGGATTTGTAAGTAGCGTGATAAAATGTGACCTAAATACCAATCTACCTACATGCCTACTTACATACTTCTCAACCTACCTACCACCTTTATATACTTACCTACCTACAGTATCTTACCTACCTACCTACTCACCACCCAACCTACCTACTTACCTACGTCCCCAAAGATCCTACCTACTTACCTACCTACCTACTCTCACTTGCCTACCAACCAAAAGACCTACCTACCTACCTACCACAATATTTCATTTAACTACCTACCTACCTACCTACCACAATATTTCATTTAACTACCTACCTACCTACCTACCTCATGTCTCATTTGACTACTTACATATCTTCCAACCTACCTACTTACCTACATACCTACCTACCTACCTACATATCTACCCAACCACTCACTCACCCTCCTACCTACCTACTTACCTACCTACGTACCTACACGCCACCTACCAACCCGGATATAAGCCTCTTTGCTCAGTAGCGCCAGAATGCAACTCGGATATACGCAATCAATTTTCATATTCATTGTGTATTGGCGTAGAGAGAGAGAGAGAGCGAGAAGGAGAGAGAGAGCGAGAAGGAGAGCGAGAAGGAGAGAGAGAGAGAGAGAGAGAGAGAGAGAGAGAGAGAGAGAGAGAGAGAGAGAGACGTATTGAGAGTGCAGTGTGAAAGAGAAAGTGTGTGTGTGTGTGTGTGTGTGTGTGAAAGTGAAAGCTGGCGTGTGCGTGTGTACCTTATCAGCGTACATACATAAGCATGCCTTGCCATCTTACGCACACAGACTCCCACTCAGCAACACACACACACACACACACACACACACACACACACACACACACACACACACACAAAGGTACTGAGGGAGGGCAAACGCAACACTTCCAAGTTGTGTGTGTGTGTGTGTGTGTGTGTGTGTGTGTGTGTGTGTGTGTGTGTGTGTGTGTGTGTGTGTGTGTGTGATCAAGCATTGGGTGTTCACAAGCAATTTCTGTGGAGAGCATAAGGGCGACAGTTATGGGTCGAACGTATAGTAAATTAAGCTCTACTGCCTCCTCTCTCTCTCTCTCTCTCTCTCTCTCCACCCATCTTTGCTCCTTCCTCCTCTTCTTCTTCTTCTCCTCCTCCACTTCCTCCTCCTTCTTCCTCTTCCTCCTCCTCCCCCTCCTCCTCTTTCTCCTCCTCCACCTCCAAGTTATCTTTCCTTTTGCAATTTAATCTTTCTCTAACTTTCCCTTCCATTTTTCTCTCTCTTTTCCTCACTTTTCTTCTCTCTTTTTCTCTCTCTTTTTCTCTCTCCTTTCCTCTCTATTTCTCTTTTCTCCTCTTTTCTCCACTTCCTCTCATATCCTCTCTTTTCTTTTCATTCCTCTCTTCTCCTCTTTATCCTATTGCACTCTGCCTGTCGACTCTCTCAGAAGCTATGCGGCAGAGATACAATATACCATGAGATTCTCGCTCCTCTCTCTCTCTCTCTCTCTCTCTCTCTCTAAGCTTTCCACGTTTCCTTCTGTCTGTCTGTTTGTTATATATACCATCTGGGTGTTTTTTGTCACTGTGAATCCTAGAGACTGATTGAAGACAGAAAAAATAATACCTGTAAT
Organism: Coenobita brevimanus; assembly: GCF_032717465.1. NCBI lineage: Eukaryota > Metazoa > Arthropoda > Malacostraca > Decapoda > Coenobitidae > Coenobita > Coenobita brevimanus. The sequence goes on along the minus strand of NC_137051.1, from coordinate 41,721,735 downwards.
ACTAATAACTAGAAAGCACTCACACAATGCATACCTCCGTCAATGCCACTGTCATTAAAAGGGAATCGTATACGTATCCGTGGAGATATTGTGTGGAATATATAGGATCCTGATCAGCCCCCAAATTTAACCACCTCTTCCTTGTCCCAAAACCCACCTTTCCACCAAATTTAACTGAAATTCATTCAGAACCTTTGGAGATATTGTCTGGACAAACAGACAGACAAACGTAGGTGAATACATAACCTCCTCCAACTTGGTTGGCGGAAATAATAATAATAATAATAATAATAATAATAATAATAAAATAATAATAATAATAAAAAAATAACAATAATAATAATAATAATAATAATAATAATAATAATAATAAAACAACTACAACAACAACAACAATAATAATAATAATAATAATGACTACACCTGGGCATCAACTGAGCTGAAAAGAGGTTAATGAACTTTGTCATGTCAGTGTGAATGTGTTACAGCAGGTAGGTTAAAGATAGATAAGATTATATTTTGAGTTATAGAATTAGTGATGATTAAGAGGAAGGGATGATGATGATGAGGATGATTATGAAGAGGAGGAGGAGGAGGAGGAGGAGGAGGAGAAAGGGATGATAGTGATGATGACACTGATGATGATGAGGAGGAGGAGAAAGGGATGAGAGTGATGATGATGATGATGACGATGAAGAGGAGAAAAGGAGAAAAGTGATGATGATGATGATGATGATGATGATGACGATAGGCCTTCATCATCTTTTTACTTCCGCTTTACTTATGTACGTGACACTCCATTACCCTCTATCATCAATCCCATCTACACCGATATTACAAAACCATAACGTAATACAGGGGAGAATATCGCCGTAACTCGCAAAATAAATCGCTATGGGAGAGGTGTCGAGGGAGAGGCTGTATTCTTGATGCCATAAGTCTCCCTGACACCCTTTCCGTACTGATTTATTTTGTATCCTGTACCTTAATGTTTCCTTTGTTAATTATATCAGCCTTAATGTCACCTTCATTTCCATCATTTAATAACACGTGGATAATGAGGTGGGATGTTCAGGTTAATTCGCTGAGGAGAAGGTGTTAAGACCCTCGTCCCTTATCAGTTCCCACCAGGACTCTTCCACTCTTTCTCCTCCTCTTATCTCCTCCGTCTCTCCTTATCTTTGTTACCTCCTCCTCCAGCTTTTTTCTTAACTTCTCTTCCTTCCTCATTTATCTCTTTCTCTGTTTCCTCTTCTCTCTTAGCCTCCTCTTCCTCCTCTCTCCTCCTTCCTCTTCTCTCCATTCTCCTCTTTTCTCCTCTCCTTTACCTTCTCTTTTCTCCCTCTCTCCTCTCCTCTCCACTTCATTTTTCCTTCTCTCCTCTTCCTTCTTTCTCTTCTCTCCTTGCTTCCATTTCGCCATCCTCTTTTCATCCTCTCCATTCTATTCTCTTCTATTTCCTCATTTACCTCTCCACTCTTTCTCCCTCTCCTCCACCTCTTTCTCTCCCCTCCTTCTCCTCCTCCTCCTCCTCTCGTTGTCCTCTCCCTTTCTTCTTTTCCTCCTCCCTCGTGCTCCCTCCCTTCCTCCTTCCGGTTCCTTCTCCCTCCCCCCCCCAGCTAACTCTTCTCCTTTTTCTTCCGTTTCCTCTTTATCTTCCTCCTCGCCCTCCCTCTCTTCCATATCACTCCTCCCCTAATCGTTATCACTTATCATTTAATTCTTTATCAGCAATCTCTCTTTACAATCTTTATCAGTTATTCGTATCCTTATCCCTCTTTCTCATTTATCCTCCCTATTGCTTTATCTTCGGGGAGAAATTATTTGTATCTATCTATATATCTACCTACATGCATATCTATCTATCTGTCTATCTATCTTCCTATCATCCATCCATCTACAGTATCTATCTATCTATCTGTCTGTTTTTCCATCCATCCATCTATTAATCAATCATTATCATCTATCTATTTACCTCTATACCTACCCATCTACTCCTTAATTATCTATTTCTATTTCCTCTTTTCCGTATTTAATCTACCTGCCTATCTATCTACCTGCCTACAACAATAATCTACACCCTCACTACCACTATTCCATAACTACCACAACTACCACAACAGCACCACAGCGAGTTCAGTATTCCTACCACAATCACTTAAATCCTTCTCAACCACAATTACCACAATCACTCTCCTACCACAATCATCATGACCATCAACTACCAGTATTGCCAGTACCACCACGCAACCACCACCACCACAATCACCATGCACTAACACAGCCACTCCAAAACCACCACAACCACCACCACAAACATCTTTCCACAATCACCACCCTCTTACATCTTTCACCACAATCACATCACCACAATCACTCCACCACTACCACAACCACCACCCACGCCCTGCACAGCACACGACCAACCACCACTACCGCAATTGTCAACAAGAATAAGAGCGTAACCACAACTACAACCACCACCATCCTAAAACCACATCCTTACCTACTACAACCCTCCACCATCACCACTACCACAACTGTCAATAATAAACAAACAAGAAAACTGCAACCAACACCCTCCCATTAACCACAACCACCACAACCCTCCACCACCACAACCAGTACCACCACAGCTACCCCAGACCTCCCACAGAACCACCACAATCTCCCCCCAGACCACCGCAATCCTCCACCACAACTGTCAACAATAAAGAAACAGACAGCGAAACACCATAAAAAGAAAGTTTGCCTTAGCTCAACACTCCCCGGGCGACGCCATCTTTAAAGTTCCGACCGCCTCCCACCTCCAGAAGTTCGCGCCAAAAACTAGTGCGTTGGTTCTCGCCGGGGATAAATTTGATTGGCGCGCGGAAGGGAAGCGGGAAAAAAGAGAGAGAAAAAAAAAAATTAGTTCACCCTTGTTATATATCTTTTTTTTTCTATTGTTATATACTACTTTTGCGATTACTAAAACTCCCACACTTTATTTTCAAGTACACAATGTCCAGATCAAGTCAATGGCGACCGTATAAACTCTTCCAGGCTACTCTCTCACTCTCAGTTGAATAAAATCGTCTTCTGTTACCTGAAATAGAGTACTAGAGTTGTCCCGGCCGTGAATGGACTGGTGGTATCAATACAACACTTAGGTCTGTAGGACTCACTCGCAGATCATATACCCATCGCCATGTAACTTGTCCCTTAAGCCCCGCCCCATTCCTAACGTTATAGCCCCGCCCCTCGTCACCCAATCCCAGGGAAGTGGACGAGGAAAGGCGGGGCTTAGGAGATTAGTTGCTACGATGAGTGTTAAAATGTTTTATCACATGAAAAACACCCACCTCCATCTCTACTGTTCCCCATACACCTGATCTGCCATTTTCCCCATATTTACTCTACATATCCAGTTTAAAAAGCTGCAATACTCTGGAATACATCCCTCACTTGAAATGACGTCTGACTTTGTATTCTCGTAAACGCAAGTCAGTGTTTATGGACGTGGGTAGCCTATGCTGTCTGATAGGTCAGTAGTTCAATTCCTGTCTGGCGTAGGGGGCATTTTGATTATCTGAATTTCACACTTCACACGCCGACAATTTATAAGAAGCCTAGCGAAACTGTCCAGCATCTCGCCACATCAGAACACTACATGAAACCTATACACTTAGCAAATACAAATATCACAAGTAGTCCTGGGAGGATTTCAGGACAATTAGCACAGTTAGCCCTAAAACAGTTTTCTGGAGGGCTGTAAAAAAACGGCTTTCATTAAATCCATCCTCCTCCTCCATTTTGCCTTCCTGGAGACGAGCCGCGCCTTGCCCACCCATACCATCATACCATTCCTAAAGATCACTCGATTTTATTCATCACGGGCGGTGGGTATTTGCACCGAAATGGCGACATGTGAAAGTGTGAGGCATGTAGGTTGGGCCTCTGAGAACGGACTGTCGGAAAAGAAAAAAATAAAATAAAATAAAAATAGCCGTGTGAGTCTGTGGATTTTCATTTCCCTCTCTGAAGTTATCCCCGTCTTCTCAAATATTTCGGCGCCTCAGAGTCGTATCCGTAAATATTCTTAAGTTTTGTATCCCTAGCTTGTTTATCTTTGTATTTTACGTCTTCCAAATCCCTTACAACCTAAAAAAAAAAAAAAAAGTGAATATTACAGCGAAAAGTACGAAAAACAAACGACTTCAGATACAAGATACGATCCAAGGAGACCTATATCTTTTAAACTGGTTCAGATCCTTCCTGTATACGATTCCAGAATGCATGTGACGCGGGCGGGAACTTTTGGGCGCGAATATTTGAATGTTTTTTTTTCGGTCCTTTTTTTTCGGTATGGCTGGGATGAATATTTTGGTGGACAGTGTTGTGGTTAGGAATAAAAGTTGGCTTAATATATTTTTTACATAATGCGTGGAAAATATTGGAGTGGAAATGTTAAAAATGGATCACTAGGCTGCAAATATACGCCTGTTACGCTTTGAAAATACGCTCATGAGTACGCGTCATATCCGTACATCACTGGCTACACACACACACACACACACACACACACAAACACAGCAGATAAATATGGAGGTTAACAAACTCAATTTATACACACGCAAATTTCAGTCGAATATTTTAAACTCAAATAAATACAAAGCCTGGATAAACATGCACAGAGAGAGAGAGAGAGAGAGAGAGAGAGAGAGAGAGAGAGAGAGAGAGAGAGAGAGAGGGACAAGAAGAAGAATCTCAACAGGAGGGAGAAAGTTTGGGGAGACAAAAGTATAGGACAACCCTCTGCACTTTCCTCCCCACTCCCCCCCCACCAACACTTTTTTACCTCCCCTACTCTCTCTCTCTCTCTCTCTCATTTCACCATTCATTTTTTTGTACCTATTTCGTTTCCCCTACTTTCTCTCTCATTCTACTTTCACCTTTCCTACCTACTCGTTATTACTTCCCTCCCCCCTTCTCTCTCTCTCTCTCTCTCTCTCATTTCTACATGCACTTTTCGTACCCACATTATTCCCTTTTTTCCTCTCTCTCTCTCTCTCTCTCTCTCTCTCTCTCTCTCTCTCTCTCCCCTCCCCATCCCACACCTTCATGTGATACGATCTCTCCATTCAGTTTATGCAAATGCACTGAATGAGAGACCACTGAAGAGAGACAGAGTGACTGATAGACGGACAGACAGATAGACAGACGGACTTAGACGAGAGAGAGAGAGAGAGAGAGAAATTCAGAAAGCAAATATACAAACCTATTTATGGAAAGATAGACAGAGAGACAGACAGTGACACACAGACTAATAACAGACAGACAGACAGACAGAAAGACAGAGAGAGAGAGACACCGAGAAATATGAATACAGACAGACAGCTACGGACATAATAATACGGAAAGTATCACACTGAAATACCAAGCAGAGAGACTGAAAAAAATACCGCTTCATAATGACTGACAAAAATGGAAAGATACGTAGATAGATAGACAACCAGCTAACTCGGGAGGATAGATGGATAGGCTGACGTAAAATTTGACACAGATGGGCCTGATGGGGTCCCTCCTGTTGTCCTCAAGAACTGTGCTTACACCCTGCCTAGCTAAACTCTTTCGCCTTTGTCTGTCAACTTGTACCTTTCCTTCTTGCTGGAAGTTTGCTCTCATTCAGCCAGTCCCAAAGAAGGGTGACCATTCCCAGCCCTCTAACTATCGTCCAATTGCTTTCTGTGTCTCAACAATTTTTGAGTCATTGATACTAAAATTTTAAAGCACCTTTCCTATCACAACCTTCTCTCTGATCGTCAGTATGGGTTCCGTCAGGGACACTCCACTGGCGATCTTCTCACCTACCTTTCAGACTCCTGGTCATCCTCCTTTCGGGACTTTGGCGAAAGCTTTGCCATGGCACTTGACATCTCAATGGCTTTCGATCAAGTTTGGCATAAATCTTTAATTTCCAAACTGCCCTCTTACGTTTCTATCCTTCTATCTGAGCCTTAATCTATAGCTTCCTTTCTGGTCGTTCTATAGCTGCTGTTATAGACGGCCATCGTTCTTCTCCTGGAGCTATCAATAGTGGTGTTACTCAGGGCTCTGTCCTATCACCAGCTCTCTTCCTTTTATTCATCAATGACCTTCTAAGCTGTACATCTAACCCTATCCACTCGTACGCTGATGATTCCATCCTTCACCTTCCCATTCGGTTCCCGCAACGTCCATCTCAGCAGTTACTTCAACAAACAAGGGATGAGGCTATGGCACACCAAATGTCTGACTTGGCTCGTATCTCTGACTGGGGTAAAAATAATCTTGTTTTTAATGCATCAAAGACTCAGTTCTTACATCTATCAACCCGACAAAATCTTCCACAACAGTGCCCACTAATGTTTAATAATATCCACCTCAATCCTGCATCATCTTTAAACATACCTGAGGTATCATTTTCTTGGGCTTTATCTTGGAAAGATCATATTACCTCTCTCGTAAAATCTGCTTCCAAGAGATTAGGTGTGCTAAGCCGACTCCGTACCTTCTTTACCCCTGCACAGTTGTTGACTTTATACACGGGTTTTATTCGCCCCTGCGTAGAATACAACTCTCATGTGTGGGGAGGCCCCCAGCACACAGCTCTTCTCAACAAGAAGGAGTCAAAAGCTTTCGTCTCATTAACTTTCCTCTTACTGGCTCCCTTCAACCACTGCCTCTTCGCCGCACTGCTGCACTTTTATCGTTTTTATATCGTTACTTCAATGGTCACTGCTCCTCTGAACCGCCTGCTTGCATCTCTCCACCTCTACGACGGGTGTGTAGCACCCGTCTAGCAACAAACTCTCACCCCTTTTCTGTCCAACTCTCTAATAAAAGAGTTAACCATTACTCCCAGTCCTTCATGTATGCAACAGGTCAACTCTGGACCTGTCTCCCTCTGTCTGTATTTCCTACTGCCTATGATCTCCAGTCTTTCAAACGCAGTGTGTCCAGGCATCTCGAAATGGACGATCTGGAATAAGGTTCACTGTTAACTTGTTTTTGTTTTCTCTTGGAGGGAACAATTTGCGGCTCCAGGCGTTGGGTTCCTTCTTTCCAGCATAAAAAAAGACAGACAGACAGACAGACAGAGACAGCTTAAAGGTATCAGTAGACAGACAGATGACAGATATAAATGTAACAGTGAATTTGTGTAACCAGTCATTCCATGAAATCCCTAGGTAATTCGTGAAATGAGTGTGAATTAGGATGGATTAATTTAGGTTACGTTAATTTAGGCAGCGGTTAGGTTAGGTTGGGATAATCTAGGTTAATCTTAGGTGAAGTTAAGTTAGGTTCGTTAGGTTAGGTTAATTTAGATGAACGATTAACATTACATAACTGGTTACACAAAGTCAGTTGAACATGCACGAGGAAGAGATACACACAGACAGGTAAACACACACACACACACACACAATGAAATCCGTACTTATGTTTGTTTATATGTAGGAATCTGTGCCAGTAGTTGTGTTGTGTTTGTTTGTTTACATTAATTACTGGAGTGGGATATAATTCTGGTAATAAAATCTCATGTATCTATCTACCTTCTCGGTCTATCTACTGCTACTGCTGTTTGTTTGCTTGTCTGTTTGTTTTTATGAGGTGTTGATACTGAATTAAGCAGTTTATAATGCAGTATTGGGTTGTATCTATTTTTAATATAATTTATCTATCTAGGTATATTTATCTATCAGCAGCATCTCTACCTACGAATCTCTCTCTCTCTCTCTCTCTTGCCGCATGTAAAGACGTGACATTACTGGTCCCGTTAGAGAGAGAGAGAGAGAGAGAGAGAGAGAGTTGCAACACTAACCTTTATAACCCTAGACCTGACTCGGTGACCTATGTTTGCACTTTACGTCTCACTTGCATTCACACACACTCACACTTGCACTCACTCATATGCACTCACACTTGCACTCACACTCAACACACCCATTCACTCTCACTCACGCTAACTCATACGCCACACACACACACACACACACACACACACACACACACACACACACACACACACACACACACATCTCACTCACACAACACACTCATTCACACTAACTCATACACCACACTCACACCCACATCTCACTCACATATTCACACTTACACTTGTATCAATGACAAGTTACCACACACTTTACAAACGTATATGGGAAACAGCTCTCTCTCTCTCTCTCTCTCTCTCTCTCTCTCTCTCTCTCTCTCTCTCACACACACACACAGTCATATTACAACACACTTCATATAAACCTGAACTGGAAACAGGATCTCAATATGTAACTTACTCTCTCTCTCTCTCTCTCATGTCAGGAAGGTGAGCGAGTTATACAGTTACACAGACCACACTGACATTACGGTCCCTGCATACACTATCTATCTATCTATTGCCAGACTCCTCAACCCAGTAAGGGATGGCCACAAACAAATCGCCTCCATGTCGCCCTGTCCACTTCACTGCCTTGCTCCCAGCTTACACACACACACACCCCTCTCTCATGTACCTCTCCACTCCATCCCTCCATCTCATCCTCGGTCTCCCCCAACCTCCCATGCATACACGTACATATAAAAAGGGTGAAATATTACACTCCTTAATTACAGAAGCTCAAGAACATCTATATTCTATTCATACTAACTTGGCCTAAAATTGCCTCTCTCTCCATCTTGAATGCTGAGTTGTGAGAATAGGTTAACAGCAGAATATGCTGCCAGTCACGAAGAAGTGCACTGTGGAAAGAATATATTACCGCAGCATTAACTTTTTCTGCCACTCAGCTACGTGAAATAAGCAACGAAAAACTGAGCCAGGTTAAGGTGAAAGAGGTATAGATGGCCATAATCATCCCCCCCTACACACACACACACACACACACACACACACACACACACACACACACACACACACACACACATTCGGTACACCATGACGAAGACATATGAACGGCGTGGGGAACCTATGGGACAACTTTACAGGAATGGGTGCTTGCCTGCTGTCGATAGGTCTGGTTAACCACGCGGACATCTCGCATTCTGTATTTAGTTCTGCTTTCTGTCGTTCCCCTAAAATTTTCTTCGATCGTTTTGGTCCTCTAAGTATGGAACATGTTGGTGCTTCTCACTTTCTTTTACATGTGTGTGTGTGTGTGTGTGTGTGTGTGTGTGTGTGTGTGTGTGTGTGTGTGTGTGTGTGTGTGTGTGTGTGTGTGTGTGTGTGTGTGTGTGTAAGATCTTGTATACGTCTCGCTTTACGTACAAGGCCATCGTACCCACACACACTTCACAATCAACTCTGACCACAAAAATGAAAATGACAAAAAACACCAAATGATCTTAAGTCAATATTTACCTGTTCTGGGCACCTGCCTGACTAATTAATTTCTTGGGATCTTTTATAAATTCCTTATCTCCCCTGTCCTTCCTCCCCCTCTCCCCTGTCCTTCCTCCCCCTCTCCCCTATCCTTCTTCCCCCTCTCC